>NC_085012.1:10547221-10582221 GCF_963854185.1 Sardina pilchardus
AGGTATTGCACAGATATAAACTCTTAATGCTCTTAGCATTTACCCTATCCCCACTCCCCCTCTCTCTTTGTCTCTCCTTGTGAACGAGAGCATGTGTCATAGGCCTAAATGTCTCTTCAATCTCGTTGGCCACTCAACATCTTTGGTGAGTCCTCTGCGGATGTGAGTCATGAAGGCTTAAAGCTAGTTTTTAATTGTAATGGGGCTGCTTAGTGAAGTTAACAAATTCTCAGATTGGAACCCCACTAAACTCACAAACTGGCATTAACTGATCATTTCATTTCTATTGTACAGAGGAGCATAGTGTTAGAATAGTGTTTCTGGAATTCAGAAAGAAATTAGGAAGGCCCATTTCAGCTTGCGATTTAACCAGAATTCCTTTGAAAGAATGTCACCTTTCAAAAGAACCCCACGTGCAGAATCATCAGTGTCAATACTGTACACCATGCCATGAGTCACACAAGGCTTATAACTACAGCAATAGAAAATGTGACAGATATACAAGACACTTCGTCTCAGTCTCAATTGCTTACTAATGTGGTTAATGTGCGTTCAGTTTAGAACAGAATATTGACGTCAGGCTCCTCATGCTCAGTTCTAGCCTACTGCATATTAAATTTCTCAATATTTTAATGGAAGCCATATGTTTTAACGTTATGGCCTGAAGAGTTTATGCAATTGTGTGACTGAAATGAAACTGATGCAGCCAAATTTCACTAGCTTATTGCACACACCGGTCGCAAGTGTCCCATCAGTAAGTTGATTATGACCTTCTTTTTCTAGCTATGAGGGTCTAAGCATCTCCTGCCCTATCAAGAGGCTGTGGCAGAAGCATTTTGTGAAGGCACACTCGTAAAAAAAGGGTTCTTGGGGTGTTACAGTATATAGAACTATGCAGGCTTTAAAGAACCCTTTGGGGTTTCTTTGATTAAAGAACCATTTAGGGGTGCCATATATGAAGCATGCAATAGAACCACTTTTGGTTCTACAGTATATATAGTACGTGTATTCCTAAGAGTGGACTGCCCTCCTCTCACTGTTACTCCTCTGTAAGCTTAGTTTTTTTATAATCTGAGCCACTCTCACTGGCTTCACTTAGCGATGACACCTCTTGACTGAGATCTGGCTGAAACAAGGAAGAACAATACAATCCATACTCCAACAAAGCAATAATCATTCATAGTAATGTGTGAGATTGTTGAGCAAGATGTTATCAGCGTCTGCAAAATATTAACTCCAACCTCTGCAACTGTAGGGTTTAGATATTATAACACTGCTATTATTATACAGTATTAGCTATAATAACATTATCTGACATATTCCATTAAATTGAATATTTAAATATTTCCATTGAATTTAATTCATTTATTGACTCAGTTCATTATTCACATTTAGGACATTTTGCTTTTCATTTCATTTAATGGTCTTATTCAATGTTCTTTATGCATTCACTGAAGACCATTTGGTCATTTCTGCTTTTCAGAATAACTCAACAGCTCCCTTCCTCCCCTCCTTCAAACACATCCTAGATCAAGTGTGAGGAAACCACCACAGCAACGAAAACAACAGGAAAAGAGAAAACAGAGTCCAAATAGATATAAGCAGATATGTTTCTGCCAAACTTCAATAGCTAAGAGAAACAGCACACAGGCACACAGGTCATCGGTTGATTTCCGTTTTCTCTGAGATCCTTCCCCCGCATTCATTTCTATTTTGCCTGTATGCTTCCCCTGCCTTCAGATTACTGAACACGTAATGGGGATGTACTTTTTGGAATGGAGACTCCATTATGCATTAATGATGCATGAAGACCCTTCAAAAGGTGTGCTGTATGAAATACAGTACATGCAGCAGAGTTTTGTCAATACCCAGACTCCCAAATCTTTCCCCCTCCGCTTTTCTCATTTTAAGGGTCAGCGAGGTCACACCATGAGACTCGGATCACTCACACTCTTCCTGACCAGTTTATTGGCCTCATCTTCTCGCACTATAAGAACACTGCATGGGCAGAATTGCTTGAAGTGGCATGCTATCTAAATCACTTTTTTTTTTATCCCAGACCCCCACCACATGCTGGCTATAGCCCTCTTCCCTCACTGTCTCTTCCCTTCTTCTTCACTCATTCTCTCTCTCTCTCTCTCTCTCTCTCTCTCTCACCCAGTCTCTTATCCGATTTTATTACAGAAAGGGACCAGCATTCTCCAACTCATTCCGCTCCCCTTCCTTCTTTTCTTTGGTCGGGCACAAATCATTGGCAGACAGCATTCATCAATGGCCAATGAGGTTAGCCAGGTATCTCTCCGTCCCCACACAGTTCCAGGGGCCTTGGAATTCAAGATGAAGCAATCAATCACCAGCACCCTGATGTGAGCAATGCCCACAATAACGGAACACTGACAAGACAAAAGATAAAATACAACCCGACTCCAAAAAGTCATTTACATCTTTAATGAATTATCTCTCTCACACACACACCCACACACAATCACACACACACACAGGGACACGCAAACACACAAAAGAATGGCTAACGATAGGATCACTGACACACAGACGCAGGAGTGAGGCTTGTGTATGCGTGTGATATATGGAGATCCAATTAAGGCCCCTGCGGCCCCTATGACAATGAGATGTAAATGAGTCGGGCGACATGTCTCGGCTGGCCACAGAGGCGCCCACTCTCGTCCAGGCATTTGTTTTCCTCCCCACTCATCTCGCTAATGCATTATCGTCATTTCCGAATTGATTTCCACTCGGTCTGAGAGGAAATGACAAGGACCGCGCGGCCTCGATGGGCTTTTAACCGCTTTTGACATTACACTTAATTGACAATGAACGTGCGCTTTCTCCGGCCCGCGAGAGGCGACCTGACATCTTAAGTCGTTCCTCCTCGACGGGCCTTTAATTGAAAAAGCACGGGCGGATTATGAGCGCTATCTGACCGAATCACGCCCCCCTCGTCCACCTCTGCATTCTCTCCGTCGCTCTTTCCTTGCTTTCTCTTCTCTTCACTTCTCTTTTTCTTTCTTTGCGGAGCTCCCTGGAGGTTCCCTCGCTCGGCTGAATCCTTTGCTTTAATCCTTGACCCGTGGCCCTGCGGCATCAGCAGTCTCGGCACACTCCACCCCAAGCGCACGGCCACGGGACCCCAGCGTGACCAAGGACGCATGGGCAGGCTCAGACTGTGGTCTGCTCCTTTGTCTGAGTGTGTGTGTGTGTGTGTGTGTGTGTGTGTGTAGGACAGTGGAAAAAATAAAGAAAGAAAGCAAGAAAGAAAGAAAGAAAGAAATGGAAGAAACTAGGAGAAAGAATTTTGTCAAAAAAAAAAAGAAAAAGCAGAGCATGTGCAGAGTCTCTTCAGTCGTCCACAGTCTGTATATCGACTCGCAGTCGTGTAGGCAGGCACACAGGAATGAATGTGTCTGAATGGGAGCTTGTTAGCCAGCTTTTAATCTTGGTGCAGGAATATGCAGATACACAAAGCCTGCCACATTATTTCCTTGAATTACAGCCTCCTCTCTGTCTGTGTGTGTGTGCGCATGCTTGCGTGCATGTGTGTGTGTGAGAGAGAGAGAGAATGTGTGTGTGTGTGTCTGTGTGCATGTGTGTGTGTATGAGAGAGAGAGAGATAGAGAGAGTGTGTGTGTGTGTATGTCTGAGCCTCCTCTCTGTCTCTGTGTGTATGTCTGTGTGCGTGCTTGCATGCATGTCTGTGTGTGTATGTGAGAGAGACAGAGAATGTGTGTATGTGTATGTCTGTCTGTGTGCATGTGTGTGTGTGTGTGTGTGTGTGTGTGTGTGTGTGAGAGAGAGAGAGAGAGAGAGAGAGAGAGATTGTATGTCTGAGGAAAGCCATGACTGCTGAACCACACAGTGTTTCCAATTATACTTCTTGACAAAGACAATATCCCCCCTTTCCCCACTGCTTCAGTGGCCAGTAGCCACACTTTACCAGCTTTCTGCACAGTCACGTTTCTTTTTCCGTGGAGGCAATGGCTCCCTCTGACAGTGATGAAGACTGGGCTCTGTACAAAGTGACATGCATCTGGGATTTCAGCGGGCCCACCCCATTTGTTATTTCACGTGTCAATCATTCAAATTCTCATCGATCAGTGGAGCGGAGCGGGAGCGGGGGCGGGACGAGCTCTCCCAGCCTGCGAGGGGGTGGAGGATAATAACAACACATCAGCACTAATGTCTCCGTGGTGTGTTTCCTCTCTTCTCCCTCTGGTCTGTGTGTCCGGCTGACAAACAGTTCTCAGCTGCAACAAACACACCACTGATAGAGCCTTTCTCTCTCTCTCTCTTTCTCTCTCTCTCTGTACCCCTCTCTTTCTCTCATTTCTCTCTCTGTCTCACACTGCGCTCCTGACTTTGACCTCTTCGGTGGCTTCAAAACAGGGAGAAGGAGAAAAAAAATAGTATTGATTCATGGCCCCTATTAAGCTGGCTCCCTCTCGAGACAGGATTGACTGGAGGAGTTCTCTCTCTCTACCTCTCTCTCTCTCTCCCTCTCTCTTTTATTCGTTCTGCTTTTCTTCTCTCTCTTTTTCTGAATTTCAGAAATTTGCTCCCACTCAAGTAGACAAAAAAAAAGAGTCAGAACATCATCTAAAGAGCCTAAAACAACGTGCTGAGAAACGCCATGTAGAAAAGCTTCAAAACAAATAGCTCCGTCTTGTCCTTTTCCGATTAGGGAACGCTGTAGGGAGCATGGAACGAAGCCAGGAATTTTTTTCCCTCGGCCTCAGCTCCATGCCATCCCCATGTGGAGAAGTTGTCACGATTTGGAAGCCATCTCAAACTCTGCCCGCTGCGCCGTGGTGACTGGCAGGTATGAGATTTTCACCGACTGGGAACGCCAGTCGAGGCCGCGACGGGAAGAAAAAAAAAAAGAGGACTAGCGAATTTAAAATGGAAAAACAACGGCCCGATATATATATATGGGGGGTTGATGGGAGGCTGGTGATTCTCCAGTGTCATCTGAGGCTCAGGCTGAGAGACTGCATAGAGGCAAGTGGAGAGAGAGGGACTGTCTGCTGGCATGCATATGGGAGACAGAGGGATGGAGAGAGAGAGGGAGGAGGAGAGAGAAAGAGGGATGGAGTAAGGACTGGTGCCAGCGTGGATCACTTCACCCTTCATCATTAATCACCGCGCTCTTCCTCACTCGCTCGCGCTCAGCAGACGGCAGGTCTCTAATGCAGATGTAACACTTCATATTTAAACACGCGCTCTGCTCCCCTGACTGATGAAATGGTGTTGCGCTCTCTTTGCCTCTCTCTCTCTCTCTCTCTCCTTTCCTCTCTCCCTCTCTCGCTCGCACTCTCTCGGCTCTCCCGTCTCTTTCCATCCACTGACATCAGATGGCGAGCTGGGAATGAGTTTATAACAAAGAGCAGGAGGGATGAAGTGAGAGAACGTGAAAAAAAAGAAAAGAAAAGACAAGAGACGTGCACAAAAAGGGAAATACACGGGAAAAAAAGTGTGACAAAAGGAATTTATAGATGCAGACAGAAAGGGAGAGAGAGAGAGAGAGAGAGAAAGTAAGTGGGATATTACGCATCTCATTATCATGCAGTGTGCCCCTCAACTCTGTATCAACTTTAGGTTATGATTTCTTATTCTTTGTATTTAATAACTACTTTGACAATGTCCTATTTGTCATGTCAATGAAACACTTTTGAATATGAATAAGAGAGAAAGAGAGAGAGAGTCAGATAGAGAAGGAGAGCATGAGAGAGAGAAAGCCTACCAAAAGAGTCAGAGGCATACAGACAGACAATAAACAGATAAACAGAAAGTGGATAGGCCCTTTCCCCCAGTCCCCCATCCCTATCTCATCCACACATCCACACACACACACACACACACACACACACACACACACACACACACACACACACAACCTCCAGCACAGAACACCTTCACAGCATGGCCTCTGCCACCCCAGGGCTCAGCCTGTGTGATCAGCCCCAGCAGCCCCAGCAGCCCCAGCAGCCCACACTGCCTGTGAGGTGAGGAGAGGAGAGGAGAGGCCATGTGGGGCTGGAGCAGCGACACCAGCCCAGAGTTCAGCGGTAAAAATAACTCTGCACTTCCACGGCCTGCTCTGCTCTTATTCCCTTTCCCTCTCCAAGGCAGCAGCAGCAGCAGCTGCTTTGATGGCCCATTTTGTTTCTTTAATAGGGCTGCGAGTCTCTGGATGCCTCCCATTCATATTCCAAAGGAGACAATAACAATTTAGCCGCGCGCTGCTGACAGATTAGCACAACGCAGGCGCAGGCAGCGACGACGACGAGCGAGCGGGAGCTGAACGCATCGTGAGATAGAAGGTCAACACACGAGGAGAGAAATGTAAATATTGCTCAAGCAGGGCTGACCACCGTTAATGCGAGTCACCTCGTTTGCAGGTAAGTTTTTGGATTCTTCCCGTTTTTCCGCCGTGTCCTCGGCAAGTCGTCCTGGCGGGAGCTGAAACTGAAGCGTCTTCGCTCCCCCATCCTGATGTCAACACTTAATCATGCATGAGATGAGAGGAAAGAAGGAATGACGGAATGAATGAATGATGGAGCGCCCCCTCTCCTCCTTCTCCTCTTCCTCACCCCTTTTCTCTACCCCCTGCTGTCTTCCCTGCTTCCCAATCATATTATCCTTTTATCTACTTCCCCCCCTCTCATCCCATAACAACTACAAGATCCAATCACATACAAAACCCCTCTCCTTTTAAAAGCAGCAAAGTAAGAAGAATATGGGGGGTGCTCCTCATTACAGCAGGGTTCTGACAGCCCACAAGCTGAAGAGTGATGGGCTTCCCAAATTATTGCTTTATTATTTATTTTTTTGTCTTTCTCTTTGATCATTTTTCATTAGGAGGATATGGTGGTAATTGCAAGGGAGTGGTGCTAGTAATGACATGGTATTTTTGGCTTTAATCCGTGACAGAGAGCTGTCAATAAATTGCTACACATTTGGCAGCAATTATTGTATGGAGCTGTGCAATTCATGAGAAATGAGCAATTTCATGCTAGTGCCAACTCACTTTCTCCAACAACTTTAATTTCATCTAGGGAAATGTCAGAGACATAATGGTGTTATTGTTGTGAGCCATTTCAATGCTAATTGGCTCACCACACACATACACACACACCCGCACGCGCCTACCCTCACTCGAACCTGATGGCTATTACTTTCAACTTTAAGTGTTTCAAAATAGTCAAGCGAGGATAACATATACCCCTGAAAGCAGATTTTTCTGAGGTTATACTTTAAGTATGGCAGTCTTGGGAATGAGTTCATGTGTGGAAAACCGTAAGTTGGATTGAGCTTCATAGTTTGTGAATAATGTAGACAGGATTCCTAACCCCCTAACATGACAAATCCTCACAGCTGTGTGAGCGTATTGTGCCACTGACAACAACTATTTAAAATTAGCAATGGGCTAGTGAGATTTCTCTTTAGATTTCTTTTTACACATTTTTATTCTCTTTATTCTGGTGTCACGGTTCAGTTAGACAAAGCTATTCAAGCTTTTAACTCCACTGTTGGCATGTTCTAGGAATGTGGCTTAATTGGGGTGCAGAGGAGAGGAGAGAGAGGACAGAGCTTTTTTAGATACCTCTCATCACAAGCCCATCACTGCAGCACCACACATGAAAAAAGCCAAGTGGCCACTTCAAGCTGAAGCATCATCATCATCATCATCATCATCATCATCATCATCATCATCATCGTCGTTATCATCATCGTCATCACCACCATCATAATCACCTGAATCTCAATGACTCTCGAGTGGAAAGCATTCAATAGGCAGATATGAAAACAACAGTGTGAAAACATTAAGCTATTTCGTTAGCTAGAGCGTAGTTCCTCTGGGGCTAGAGAGAGAGAGGACACACTCCAGTCTGGTTGGCTCTTCACAGAGAATCAAAAAGTCATTAAGACATGGCCAGTAAGAAGAAAGTGAGCCTTCTTCAGAACTGTTGTAAAAAAAACAGTTTGCATCTCTCTTTCCTAGCAACAGCCCCTGGAGAGTAAACACAACCCACACCACAACACTAACCGCATCAGGTTCATGGGTCAGTGAATATGTACAATCCTTGTGGCAGATCATGACATACTCCTCTGTTTGAAAACTTTGTTTTGTAACGTCCTTGACATTGCCATCACAAATGGCTCTGCCTGAAGTGAACACTAAATATGAATCGCGATGCAACAAAGAACGGACTGTAAAAAACGGACTGTAGCTTATTCAAGTAAAAGCGAAATGTGAGAAAAAAAATTTGTGAACATGAATCGCATCAAATCGTGAGTTGAGCGTATCGTTTTATCCTTATTATGAAATCTAACTTGGGTCTGGCCCAACTGTTTGCACCATTTTTGCAAAGAACTCACAAAAAATTCACAGAGAATAAAGCACCAGGAAGCAGAGGACATGAAGCACTGTAACCCCCTCCCCACCCCCCACCCCACTTTACATACACACACTGTCATTTTGATGAATGTACCAAGTGCAGAAAAAGACGTGTTAACAAAAGCAACCAATGTATTGACTCCGAGTGGGGGAGAGGGAAAAAAAGGAGTGAGATGAAAAATTCCTACTGCGCCGAGCGGTTTTTATACCCAATGTCATTTTCAAACAGGAACCAGAGATTATGTAAGCCTGTGTTTATTCTCAATTAACCATGCTGAGAGAACGCGGTGGCTTCTTTTGACTGTGGATATGATGTAAATAACACACATTAGAACACAAACAAACACTCACACACACACACACACTAACACACAAACAGACACACACACACATCTTAATGAAAGAGGCTTTTTTTTTCAACTGAACTCTCTCTGAGAGCTTCCTGGGCAACAAAAACAGAAATAGAAGGGGGGAAAAAACGCTGAACAAAACCCAAAGCCGGACTGTGAGGAGCGCGAGCCAAGGAGAGACTCACAAACCCAAACAGGAAGGAACAAGGGTCGCAGGGCCAGGACATGAGGGCTCTCGTATGAAGTGGCCGGATGGATGGGGTGTGTGGCGGGGGTACAAATCTCCTGTTCCTCTCCAGCCTCACCAGAGAAGCTATCGCACGCTGTCCAGAACTCAAAGCCGAGAGCGAGAGACGGCCAGGGGTGGTGGTGCGGGTGAGGAGGATGAGGGAGTCTGGCGGGGGGGGGGGGGGGGGAGGGAGGAAGTGAGTTTGGAAAAGGAACTCGCCGTCTCTGTTAGTTTTGCAGTGTGCAGCGTACCCCCTGACCCCCTCAAGTTCAGCCCTCCTTCCCTCCCTGAGGTGGAGGCAAGCCGGTGAGAAATGGAGATCCATCATTTCGGCCTCTTTGAATGATCAGCCCTGATGCGCCGCCGACTTCGATCGCAGTCTGTGAGGATCCTGACAGGTCTGGGCCGATAATGAAACGGAAAAAAAAAAGACGGAATCCAACAACTGTGTGAAGGGAGAGGAAGAGAGAGAGAGAGAGTGAGTGAGATAAAGACAGGAAAAAAGAGAGAGAGAGAGATAGAGATTCTCCGCCTGCATCTCAGCAGAGTGTTAGTGTGAGGCTGTTGTTGAAAAACAGATAGCGGGGGTGAGCACAGACGCAGTGCTCCTCCAGTCGGCCTCTGGAGCTCCAGACGGCTGCCCTGGGAGAGAGTGGAGGGCATGTAGCTGATCGCGGTTATTAAAACTACAGAGAGTGGCGCACGATAGGCCCCTCGACACGGCTCGCCTCTGGGCTCTGCTGCTTGCCGTCGGGCAGAGGCTTGGCGCTGCATTAGAAAACAGCAAGACTTGTGGATTTGGAGAAGAAAAAAAAATAACAGAACTTGCAAACACGGAAAAGGGGGAATAAAAGGAGAGAGAAAATGATGCAAGAACGTGCTAGTCCGGTTTTCCCCGAGCCGGTGTAAATATTTTAGAGTGCAGGGGGGGGTCAACGCGACAGTAATGTTGTTTTCCTTTCCTCCAGCGGCTGTCAGCGCGGCCTCTCGTGGTCAGATTAAACGGCCCGGCTGTGACTTTGTTTATGGCTCTCCCACCCGAGCTCCTCGCCGAGACTGAGTCACAGCGCTAAGCTCAGATCACAGGGCTTCAGAGGTGCAGCTCAGGCAGGTTCCAGTGAGTAAGAGGCAGGCAGAAAAGCATCGGTGAGGAGGTGGAAGTGTGTGTGTGTGTGTGTGGGGGGGGGATGAGTCGGTGGCGGAAGGCGGTGGTCTTGTTAGAGGGGACAAGAGATTCCTGCGTCCGGCGTACCCTTTTAATTTTCCGCTTCATTAGTGGCTCAAATGCTAGTGCTGTCAGCCCGGGTGCAGTGGTACGACACCATGCAGACTTTAATAGCATGTTTATAACCAGTCAGGGACGGGGGCAAAGGAGGTGGGGGGGTGGGGGGTGGAAAAAGGGATAGAGAATTGGGAAAGGAAACAAATGGTCATCTAACAGTCGTTAACAGCTTTAATGGCCTCCATGACCAAGAGCTTCCTTCAGATGAAATGAGAGGTCGTATATATTTTCCCAAGCTCCACTCCCGGGCCAGCACCCCTACTTGAATGCCTTGACTTTGCAAACCCTTTAAAGATGTCCTTAGCCTCGGCGCATGGAGCGTTTCATACCAACACGCTAATGCAGCATGCTCATGGAGAACAAAACATGACTCTTCCCATTACACCGCTTTCATTTCATTCCAGTCATTGCAATCCATCAAGCTTTTAGAGGGTTTCTGATGGGTGGTAGTTTGAAGGACAAACTCTAATGTGTCACATACTTACATGTATTTGTATGCTCCATTCGAAATGTGTTTCCATGTGACATGTTCACACTTTCAAATGAAGTCAACAAAGAAAAATGTGCACTGTAGTAACAGACAAAAATAAAACACAAACACTTTTTTTTTGTTGATGTTAATTGCACAAATAGCATATTACTGCAGGTGATGTAGGTGGTAATGGGAAGTTTACAAGCTTATTTTGTATACATTAGTGCTTTCACACTACATTAAACAATCGCACGGCCAAGCAGAACCAACCGGCCCTGTTTATATGTACAGCTTTTTTTGGTTATTACTTTCCGCCAGCACGTTGCATTAACTTTGAGAGACGCAAATAAGTGGCTAGGCTAATGAACGCCATGACTGCGCTCAGACATTTATCACTAATGACACACAATTTCTCACAATCCATTCCTTAATGCACTGGACAAACTACAGGATATATATATATATATATAAAAATGAGTCACTCCTAGGATTTGGAACAAAAAAAGAAATGTACGTTGAGGGAAAGAGAGAGAGAGAGAGGGGAGCATCCTCCCCTATGCGCCTGGTGTGTCTGCCTCGCTGCGCAGGGCCTTAAAGCTCATTGCATTTGCATGAGGCGAGACATGACCTTTGCCTGCATCTGATTTGCACAGATTTATGGTCATGATCGCCTCGCTGTAAATGGTAAAGGGACCAGTGTCAGGCAGCGCTGTACAGCTGCTCAGTGCTCATATTCACTTCCAGATGTGTCTGTCCTCATCGTTCTAGCCTCCCCTGACTCCTCCACCCCTCCCCCCCCAACCCCAACCCCCCAGGGCTGCGGAGAAGGATTATTATGACTTTATGATCTCGTTTATATATTAAATAAAAACATTACGTGCTTGCCTTTTGGTCTATTAGCGCTATATTTCATCTCGAGCTGTGAAGCTATTCCAGAGCACAAGACTCTTGCCGACGGCTGTCACGATGATAGTGCTTTTGAAGATGATAATGCTTTTGTCTTGACACACTGGGACAACACTCCGAGGTAACCGACCTTGCTGAGAGCGAGTGTGATCCGGTGTCAGACCTGGGAAGCCGGTCTCGGCTGATTGCGCACCGTAAACTGCAAGGGCACGTTCGAAAGCATTTGTGTTTTCGTCAGGCGGGCACATTCCGTGGCATCCCGTGGACTGTGCCATCTGAGCTGCTCTCAGCGGTCTGGAGCAGACAGTCGATTAAAGATGGCACCGGGTACTGAGGGTATGTGCGTGTGTGTGTGTGCATGTGTGAGTGTGTGTGTTGGAGAGGAGGGGGGGGGGTACCTGGCGTGTCGGGTGAACAATGCTAGTGTCAGAGAGGGTCAGCTTTGCTGTTGAAACAGTCCTGGTCTGCAGGCCCTCTGGATCGCAGCCCTGGTTTGCATTGGTCAGCAGATGCATGAGTTTGTTTTAAATGTGTTATTCAAATGGCCTGAGAAGTGGGCATGCTGCCTTGGAAAAAACAGCCCCAGGCATGGCACACTCTCACTCACTCTCTCCTAATTTATCCTCTCTTTCTCGCTAGCTGTGTGTGTCTGTGTGTACATGTATGTGTGTGTTTGTGTGTATAGCAATGTGTGTGTGTTAGTGTGTGTGTGTGTTTATATGTGTGTATGAGTGTATGAGTGTGTGTATATGTGGAGTGCCTCTTGGCTTCTTTTTACCCACATTGTATATTTCCGCCCCGCTGCTTCGGCGGGCACCATTGGGCATCTCTGCTCCTTCCAGGTCATCGGTTGTGGCAGGACCCCCGGGGATCCTCTCCGGCCCCCAGTGGCTGACCCCGACAGTCCCACTTGACCTTTCCCATCTGCGGCGAGGTCCGCGTCGTCATGCGACACAAGACTGGAACTTTCTCCGAGCTTTTTTCGCCCCGCAGCGCGTCACGAGCGCGGGTCGTCTCCGAGGGACGGGAGGGCAAACGAGCATGTTTTTAAACGACGAAATGACACGTGACGTGGCGCCAAACACGTTTTTCTGGCACACACATCGTATATATATATATATTATAATTTTTTCCAGACTGATGACTGAACGCATCGCTCGGCGGTTAATGTGCGGCCGACCCTGCGCCGGGGCACGACGAGCTGCGGATTAGCACCATGAAACATGCATGGGGGAGCTCCGGGGGGGGTGACAGCGGTAATGAAGGGGCACGTGAGGCTCAGGGCTGATGCCTAATGCATGGAGGAGGAGCCCAAGAGGAGAGAGGGGAGAGGAGCGGAGCGGAGGCAGAAGTGAGCAGCCTTGACCTCAGCAGGTTTGTGTGTGCCACAGGGCTTGGTCCCTGTGCGGCACCATGCAGCTTCCCGGGCCTCCCGGGGGAGAGAGAGAGAGGGCTCGAGTCTTCCCACATGAAGAGCCTCTGGAGGATGGAGGATGCCTGCTGTGCACCACCACCACCATCTGGGACCTCCGCAGTGCTCCCTTGACTCCTCTCTCTCTCTCTCCCTCACTTATTTATCCACCTGTCTCTCTTTTCTTCCTCATCTCTTTTCTTCTTTTTTTATTCCCCTTCTCTCAGATGTTTCCCCCACACAACACTTCCAGTTGCCACGTCGGCACCTCTCGTTGGTTGAAAAACCTCTTTCACATGCCTCTCTCTTTCTCACACGTTCTGTTTTGATCTCATCACACCATCAATAAATTAAAGTTAATCAATAAAGAAAGCCTTACTCAGATCAGATTAGAAAGATGAAACTCAATGCTATTAGCAATGGAATTGCATCAACTATGTATCCACTTTCCCCACCTTCAACAGACTCAATAAGTCAGTAGTAGGTAAATAACAAATGAAAAATAATAGTTTTTCAACTATGTTTCCGTGCCGTGGAGAATAGTGGATGGAGCCCATTATCTATGAATACGTGTTGAAGTGGGTATTTTTTCTGTAGGGGGTGGAGGCGGGGAAGGTAGGCTGGATGTATAATTGATCATGCTTATGTCTTTTGCACATCACGCTGTGTGTTATACATTACCATTTGAAAGGTCACTGCGTGAGCCTTTCATCTCTCCTCGGCTGGATCCTCCAAGGTAGCCTGTCATTTTCACATGTTTTGATATATATATATCATCAACTGGGATGGGAAGCAAACTCACTTTTCATGAGAGATAAACATGAAGGACCTGTAGGCTAAGTAGGTTCAAAAACATGCGATATATTTTTAATTTTGGTCACTTATTTATTTCCACTGAACTCATTCAGTTCATACGTGCACACCTCCAGTCTGCTTTACCTCCAGTCTATCTCTTTTGCTCTCCATTTCTCTCTCTCTCTCTCTCTCTTACACACACACACACACACACACTCACTCTCCTCACTCTTTCACATCTTTGATGTTGTGCATACATGTGTGTGCATGTGTGTGAGTGTTTGTGTGTGTGTGTGTGTGTGTGTGTGTGCGCGTGTGTGTGTTTCCTGTATTCCTAACTAATGAGATCCATGCCAACTCAATTCATTATGGATGTTCTCAGTTTACACACCGTGCCGTCACATCATAGGAGACCGACCTTTATCTCGTGCGTAGAATGTCAAATCCACTTCGGGCTCCTGGGAGAGGGAAGAATAAGAGGAACTCTCCTTGTATCGACTGCCTGACAGAGATTCAAATAAATTGCATGCACACACATCACTAGTCTGCGAAAAGGAAAAGTTCATATCATGTGATGTGCTCTCACAATTATCCTTCCCTGGAGCTTCTTTTGTCAAAAAAACTAAATCTTTTTTAAATGATTAATGCTGTTTGCATACCGGATGCTCATGTATACATGAACGCTGCAGAGGGATTGTGGAGATGACATGAATAGAGACAGTTTATGTTCTCAAAGCTCGCGACGTCGCCGCGCGTAATGCTTGAGCGAGGAAAGACAAGCACCTGCGTCTAGCGCAGAGAGCCGCCGAGGCTTTATTGGAGATCTCTTCAGCTCCTCTTCCTGCTAGTCTGAAGAGTGTGCTTATGCCTCGTCTCAAGTTGGACTGCTCACACAGATAAATCTACAGATCTGTCCACAGATAATAGAACTGATATGAACAAGTGGACGGCTATTCAAGTTATTTTCTGTTGTTGTTGTTATTGTTGTTGTTGTTGTCTGTGTCTGCCTCTTATACTTATACCTAATGACCAAAAATGCTTCTTTTCTGAAGACTACATCTTCTCTACCCACTGCTGATGTAGTCCTCACACTTTCTATATGAAATGGGTTTGCATGAAAGCTGTTTTTCTGCGTTAGGTAAATCAGCGCTGCACCAGATCCAAGGTGCTGTTTTGAGGATGTGAGAGTCTGCTGCAGCCAATATCTCGGTGTATTGGGATGTAGAGCATTTTCAGCTTTAATGCATTTCAAAGCAGACCAATTAAATGGCACACACAGGCACTTGGCAAGCATCGATTGTTTGTGTACCTGCAAGAGGGGGATAAGGATGCTCACGCTCTCTTGCAAGGTTGCCTTCAGTATTAATTAAAATGGAGGTGCTACAGCACTAGCACCACATGCACACACACAAAAAAAAGAAGACGGAATTCAAATCAACATGCCATGTCAGTCTTCATCGTCCCCCTGCCCTGCCGGTGTTTATTGTGTTTCCCTGTATCTGTCCCTGCTTGATGAATGCACTCGCCATTCCCTGCCGTGAGCGTGAAATAAATCACTTCAATCAATGAGGAGAAATCACCTTGGCTTCAGTCAAATCACGACTGGAAAGGGTGCAGATATCTCACCTTTCATGGTAGTTTCTGATGCATAAAATCTGAAGGTCTCTGGTTTTATTTTAAAAAAAAAGTTGTTGCTGGAGCCTTCATGGCTAATTGAACTTCTCACTCTTGATAATAGCATGTGGATGTTTTCCATTTCATGTTGTGCTCTCTCAGAATGAAAAATTCACATTTAGCCGTGCAAAGACCTACTCATTTCTGTTAAATTTGCCAGCAATTTTGTTTGAAGCAAGGATATCATTACCGGAACATCTGATAGACCGCGCTACACTTTTTTGGGAGGAATTCATGATTGAATGAGCGGCAAACTATCTCACAGGATTTGTTTGCCTTCTTTCCATTTCCCGTCACCGGCGTTCCATTTATCATAGCGCAGCAGCCTTGTTTCTCAAGCAAAGGGCCTGACTCATGCACTGACGTGTACATATACCTGCGCTACAGACTTTGTTTTCAATTATTTCTGGCAGGGGTACTGTTTCAGTCATGTCAAATAATACAGCCATGACTGACACGTGGCTCTTCCCTGAGAGGCATTCAGCAAAAACTCTGCGAAGGTGCTGCAAAGAAACTGAAAAAAGCACTTTCTTGATAACATTCTTGAGACATTATATTAGCACATTCTTTCCTCCGTATAGGATTGGATTTTTTCCCCCCGACTTACTTTCTTTTTCCCCCACTCCCATCCAGAGGACGATGCTGACATTTGATTGATAGCTGTCTGGCCATCTAACTATACCATCAAATTGAGCGATCCATCTTTGGCATACTTAACTCCTGGAGCAAGGGGTGGACACTTCAGATGGATGAATGTGATCGACGGAGGAAAGAAACTCGGAGAGGTTAATGGGAAAGCCTTCCACCTGTAGCTGAGCCTTCCCACAGAGCTGCAGCCAGCCCGCAGAGCACTAATTACAGATCCCGAGGGCTGTGTTGCCGCTCGTGTAAAGTTAATGTCCTACTCGGACATAAACAGTCCCAATGATTCATCTTATTTCAATTTGCGCCGCCCGTAAACGAGCTCGCAATTATTTTTAGGGATCTTGGAGTTTTTTTTTCCTTCGGGTGGGGTTACTCAAGGTCAATGGGTCTGCACATAGAGTGCAGCTCCTTGCCCATGACTGGTACATGTACAGGCTAATGATGTGCCGACTGAAGACTATGTGCAGTTGATATTGCAGAGAGTCTGCCTGTCTGTCTGTCTGTCTGTCTGTCAGCCACTCACTCTTCACCCTCTGCATTGATTGCTCCAGCACTCCATGTCTTGTGTGCATCTCAGCTGTCCCAAGACGATCATTAAAAAATAACTTTTTATGAAATGCGTGTCAATAAGAAGAGGCTAGAAAATGCCACTGAGACACTGCTGCTGTAATTCGGCCCTGCCCTCTCGCCTGCCCGAGGACTTAAAAACCAAAGGCTGTTTACTGTTGAGCCGAGCCCAACCCACCGCCATTGATTTCCCCATTTCCAAACTTAACAAACTGTAAAATGCTTTCTTTCCACCCACCGTGGAGACCTGTGCTCCGCTAGTCATGCTAATTAATCAGCCCCAGCACCGGGGGGGACGACTACGGCTACCTCCTCACCCCCCCACATGCGATCATAGCCGAGCGGCAGCGTCCGCCGCATTCTCATCAGGCTACAATGCCGCATTGCTCCTCTGGCACCTTTAGCCATATGTTTCTTCAACCCTCTCCACATGCTGGAGGAGTGGCTGGAGAGTTCACCCTCATTACTGCTGCATATGTAATATATAGTGGTGCATACATATATATATATATATATTCCCCCCTCGAACTCGAACATTCATGTAGTTCAACTGAAGTTCACGGAACTGCTACTGGACGCACAACTGGACAGTGCTATAACATGCTAGAAACATGGGGCGGCCATTAGCTTGGCAAGTCCACATGCCTTCTGTATAAAAAACAAACAAACAACCAAAAAACCCCAATTCAATTCAGCTCGTCTTGAGAGAGAAGATACGGGCAAGAGACGGCCGGTGCCAAACAAACCCGATGCCCCCAGCCAGGTGCAGTAGAGTGTGGGAGACAAAGGATGAGTGCCCGGCGGTGGCTATTATCAGGCTGCCTTCGCAGCAGGCATGCAGGCAGGGAGGCAAGCAGGAAGGCAGGCAGGCAGGGAAGCAGGCAGGGAAGCAGGGAGGGAGCCACTGGTGTCTGGGCCTCTCCTTCCACCACCAGGCACACCAGGACACGGTGTCTGGCTCTCCTCGATCGGCGCCTAAGGGACGAGGCGTTCTGGTTGGATTAGCACTGGGACATGCTCGCCCCGTCTTGACAAGGCAGCCAGCTGTTTCCCATAGTTCACCAGTCCTGTAAGGCATTTAGGGGAGGGGGAAAAACTAAGGCATGTATGTTGTTAACAACAGGGCTTCACCACCAGAGTGTATGCCTCGTAATGTGTACCTCATGCAAAGAGCGATCGATAGCGACTCCATCTTGTCCAGGACAATGTTGTTGTCCAGATACGCAGCAGAGAACACAGTGGCTCATTCCCTTTCATCCTGATGGATTCAGAAACACATCGTATGGGGGAAGAAGCACCATCACAGTGCAGAACAAATGTTGCCTTTTGTATCCAAATAACATTACGTCAGTCAAGTATTTCAAATATGTCTACAGATATACATTTCAGATGTAAATGTAAAAGTAAGCAATGTTAGTGAATTATTTAGGTGCAGGTGTCTGAATGTGCTATATCCTCCAAGCATAGGAATTCAAACGAGTTTTCAGGTACATGCCAGTGGGGAAGTGTTTTGTTTCCCATTTGATCAGCACTAGTCCAATCATGCACTTCAGACAACCACCGCATTGTCATGATAAGTGGGACATATATTTCTCCCCACTGAGATGGGGAAACTGATAATGCTTAAGTGCTTTTGTTCCCGCTGGAATGGATTATACCGAGAGGCAGACACACTCACTCTCTCTGCTCTCTCTCTCTCTCTCTCTTTCTTTTTTTATCTCTCTCGCTCTCTCCTCCTGGCCTCTGCTCCTCACAAAGTGTCAACAGTAATTAGGCTTCAAGGTCTCCTCCCCTTAAAAGAAAAATGTTTCTCTTTTCCGCAGATTTTTGAGCTTTCTGCGTGATTCGACACAATTTTTCACGATTACCATCATCTCCTGCCTCACAAGCTTCAGAGCTCTACTGTTACCTGACTGCCCAGTCCCTCTAATTGTTAATGTCCTGAGACGTTGCATTCACAGGAGTTATTCGAAAGTCAGAGGTGGACATTGGCGCTAGGCTAGGCCTTGCTAATATATGCGTAAACACATGCATTGTGTGATGTGGTGTCCCACTGGGCCCAATTACATGCTGCGTGACCAGGAGAGGAAGCACCAGTCACGGGGCAAGCGTGTGTGTTTACGGCGGCGCTCCGAACGATTCCGTTCCGCCTGACTAACCTCTTTAATGAAAGTGTAAATGCTTTCACAAAGACCGGCATCGGCCAGGTCGCAGGGATTAACCACCCACCCCCCCCCCCCCCAACCCCCCTCTAGCGACCCACCACCCCCCTCGCTCCTCGTTCCACAGTGTTTAATTACTGCAAATTTTTCAAAAAATATTTTTTTCAGTCTGAATGTTTTAACAGTAACCATGGTTATTACAGTAATAGCTGGAGCTTGTGTTGGGCAAACCCTCTTTCAAACAAGGCAGTGACTGGAAACGATTACATGATGAGACATGATTATGGCAGCACGGGATGTTTTCATCAAAAAAACGTCTGATGAAAATATTTAATAGAATGCTGTAAAACTGACTCAGAATGACCAACTGTTTTTGAAGCCCCTTTGGATTAATCAGAGTTTTGTTCATCAGCGGATGAACCTAATGATCCACTGGATAATCGTTGTGACTTTGATAAACAAAGTTTAATCTGGGCCAAGAGGAGACGTGAGCAAAGGCACGGGGTCTCGTTTTTACTGTGAAGGAGAGCCGAGGTCCTTCTCATGAGTACATTGACAAAGTGCTACTCTCACCAAGAAATAAAGCCTCTTCTCTCCAACCCCGAGGGACTTCTGGGACAATGGAATGAAATAAAGCAACACATTTACTGTAAAGAAAAAAGCAATGGGGGGGGGGGGGGGGTGGGAGAGGCCCATTCTGGCACTTTCGCACCTCTCCCTCGCAGCTGCCGAAAAAGCTTCAAAGTCAAACTTTTAGAACTCATTATCTACAGTGTGACCCAAAGGATTGTCTCTGTACGTGTGTGTGTGTGTGTGTGTGTGTGTGTGTATGTGTGCATGTGTGTGTGTGTGTGTGTGTGTGTGTGTGTGTGTGTGTGTGTGTGTGTGTGTGTGTGTGTGCGTGCGTGCGTGTGTGTTGTATGTGCTGCTGGGTTCTCCTGCTGGTCAGGAGGCAAGTGGATATCCGCAAGTCAGACACAAACTCAGATGCACAAACGCATGCACACACACATACTGTACATACTTAAGTCACACAACTTTGCCTTACTCCAAGCAGAGTACCCGGATGTGCATTAATAGCTGGACCTGAAAGTATTGTTTCCCTTAATTAAGCACATAGCAGTTTCCCCTTGGAGTCATCAGTTGGCTCTGACCTCCACTTAACATTTAAATCAGACAGAGGAACCCTGCAATCTCCCTGTGTAGTGCAAACAGCCTGTGTTTGATGTGAAGTCCTGCTGCTGTGTTGATAAGGGACAAGTGTGTGTGTGTGTGTGTGTGTGTGTGTGTGTGTGAGAGAGAGAGAGAGAGAGAGAGAGAGAGAGAGAGTGTGTGTGTGAGAGAGAGAAAGAGAAAGAGTGTGTGTCTGTGACTGTGTGTGTGTGTGTGTGTGTGTGTGCGCGCGTGTGTGTGTGCGTGCATGTGTGCGAGAGTACTGTTCTGTCTGTGTAGACATAGCTACATACAAAACAACATACATATGCATGTGTACATAGTGGGAGTGGGGAGAGTGATGGTGGTGGTGATGGTGTATGTGTGTGTGTGTGTGTGTGTGTGTGTGTGTGTGTGTGTTTGTTTGTTTGTGTATGTGTGTGTATGAAAGCATGTGTGTGTGAAGTAATTTAACACGGAATAAGCTCAGAGACATGCCTTATTATAGGTCTGATTGGTTGGCACCAGAGCAGAAATTGATCCCTGCCTTGTTCATGGGAGCAGAGATGGGAAAACGTGTAAGTGTGTGTGTACGTGTGTGTGCGCGCGCACGTGTGTGTGTGTGTGTATGTGTGTGTGTATGTGTGTGTGTGTGTGTGTGTGTGTATGTGTGTGTGTGTGTGTGTGTGTGTGTGTGTGTGTGTGTGTGTACGTGTGTGTGTGTACGTGTGTGTGTGTTAAGGGGGGGTGGGTAGAGAATTTAATGCCCAAGTCAAAACATCACATACATCTTGTAGGCTCTGACACATTCACTTGTGCTCACCGGTCCCAGAGCAGGCTGGACGAGCGGCCTCAGAATTGAATATTGATTTACCGGCACAAAACAGCGTGTCAGTCTGATCATATTAACAAGGCACATCTCTTTCTCTCCGGGACAGCCCACTCTGTGCCTCCAGCCAAGGGCTCCCAAGGGCAACGAGCCACTGACAACAACTTAGTTCCACCTGCTAATCAAACGTCACCCAGAATAATCACAGTGATGGCAGACCTGACGTGATCCCAGGACCTCCATAGTCAGGGATGTAGTGGAGGCTGAACACAAGTAAACGCAGTTTATCCATCCCTGAAATTTCAGAAATAGAGTTTATCCAGCTCTTATATGAGTTTATCCACTTGTCAAGAGTTTATTCAAAGGTGAATTGCAACTTTTAGCATTCAAAGATTGCACTGTAGCATCCACATTCACAATACTCTAGGAACCATTTAATACAATTGGTGATGTTACAAACATTACTCAATAACTTCCACCATTATCAAACATGAACATTCAGCCTTTAAAAAATCTGATAACGCATGGTACAGTCCACCTCACCGTGATCACAGAATTCATAGTTTCATACTTTCATCAACTTTCATTTCATCACCACAAAATAAGCCAAAATGTAAATAAGCCGATGATATTTGTGATGGCAGGGAAAACGCATCCACCAGTCAATTACGACAACAGACTCTTCAAAATCGTTCATCATGGCACTCCTGTCCCTTGTGCTCTGTTCATATGCTCAAAACTCTCCCCCATTAAGTATTTAAAGGCCTGCTGAAGATCAGCCTTGATTGCTGCTCAAGTGCCCAAGCTCTTAGGAGAGGGGTTGATGGCTTGCGAGCTGAGCTGTATCTGGCAGTTGGCCCTACTGCACACCTTGTCAAAAGGAGTCTGCATTGAGCCTTCCAGAGATGAAATATTTACACCTGCAGCATCCGAGGAGGCACCTGAAGCTGCGCCTTCGCACACTTTGAGCTGCGCTGAGGAGGCATGAGATCAACCGGTTCAAACACATGGAGGTGCCATAGGAAATATGCTGTCTACCACTATCGTTAAAAAGAAAAAGTCTATTGTGACGTCTTTAATACCTTCACCAACAGTCGTTGATGGTACGCAGATACACAGTGTTTAAATCACGCTCTTAAAGAGAGTCATCTCTTTAATCAGTTATTTAGAATATATAACACATGTGAAGTTGGAACTCTGGAGTATGAGGAAAATGATTATACCATATTATAGATAATTGAAACTGAGACTGACACCCTTGAAAACCTCATAGTGGCTGAGCACGACCTTTTTCTTCCTGTACATTCCACATGCATGAAGTCTATGTGAGGGCCTGCTGAACATATGCTGTTGGTTCTGTAAGAACAAAGACTAGTGGGTCTAGCAGAGGGGTTCCATCTTTCTCTCATGCCAAGTACAAGAGGAGTGAGCAATATTTATGTGACTGTGGACTCTGGGTGTGAAATCAGGGCTACAGTATACCTGAGAGTGTGGAGGTTAGATAAGGACAGCTAGTTCACAAGACCGGTCTGAAGTATTTGAACTTTCATGTGGCATCTGGCAAAAGCTGCAGCTAAGGGACCTCACTTCTGAGGGTGCGGATGGGTCATGATGGCGCTAACAACACTCCGGGACAGTTATTCGGGTTTTTTGTCCTGTTCGGCTGCTGCGCTGTCTCCGGCGCTGGGCTGTCTCCTGTGCTTTGCTTTTCTCCGCCATTGTTCTCAGTCCAGACTGTTGGCTATGGGCTAACAAAGGACACGATGAGGAGAGATCCAGGTCTACGCGTGTACTGCAAGATTGCTCTTGTTTAACAGTGCATTGCTTAGCTTCCTGGTGTTTGATGCAATGTACTTATACATGCTGACAGAAGGTATAAAGACATTATTTCTGGGGTTTCCTGATTGCAACAAGATGCCTTGTTTATTGTTGTTTTAGATGGCCATGTTTAGAGTTACAGTTTAGAGATAATGGTAGCACTTTAAGTATAAGTGGATAGTTTTATGGTAAGAAGTACTGTATGTGAAATCATGGTAACAACACAATACATCTCATCATGACCCACAATTGGCTTAATAGTGTCTAAACTATTGCAAACAGTAATCTACCATTTGTTGTGGTAACAAGTCTGTGATGTTGAGATTTAATGATGAGGTTCTGAATGTCGTATTGAAATGGTGAAATTGTCATTTATCCAGCAATTACCCAGAAACTAAATAAACAAACAAACACGCACAATGAAAAAGAAAGAAATGCAAGAATCATTTAAATGGATACATTGTGGCCGAGTATGAGTTACCCATTTGTCCAATAAGCAAGTCAATTCACAGTAAAAGAAAAATCTGATTCACATCCCGGTGTCCAAATTGCTGTGGCAAATAACCAGCCAGGCCATATTTAGACGGCTGATGGTTTGTTGATATGTATGGCAGGACTCAATTTTCTTATTTTCTTTGCACTGGCATTTTCATCAAGATGTTGACTGTGATTTGCTGACAATATTAATGGTATGAAAATATGAGTAAAATGACAGTACCTAAACACTGTATGCATGTTACATTCAAATCATAAGAAAACATCAGTTGCCATAGTAAATACTAGAAAATCATAGGTTGAGTGCACCCCGAAGAATCACATGAAATAATGAAAGTTCCCAGTAGCCAACAATCCCAACCACACTCAAGGTCTAGTGTTTATCATTCAGCAAAGAATCTCTACCCCATCCCATAAATAACGTTGCCATGGCTACCCACAGACACAGACTAAAACATACACCAACCAAGGCAACACTATATCTCTTACAGAATCACAGAAAAAGCACCATTGTGTACAAACTGAAATTGCAACCGCATTCGCACACAACGAGCCTCATGAGGTCTTCCAATCATCTGGAACATGCCTCGTTCAGCTCTTTAAATGACACGGAGGCAGCGGCGTCTGTGTGTGTGTGTGTGTGTGTGTGTGTGTGTGTGTGTGTGTGTGTGTGTGTGCTCGCGCGTGCCGGAGCAACACCGGGCCGTCAGCCGGGGCTCCTTCCTCCCAGAGGCCTCCGGCAAGGCCGTATCGATCACGCGGCCCCAGCGCGGGGGGGATTTTCAGAGCCGACAGACCTGCGAGAGAATTCTTCGACAGGGCCTCCTCCTCCTCCTAAGCCACTCTAAATAATTTCTCCGTCTTCATCACGCCTGCCTGCCGGAGCCCCCCCCCGTAGGACCCAGAAATCAATCAGGCAATGCAGAGGTCTGCTTATTGTCTGTCAATAACCCAAAAAAGAAGAAAGAGAGGGAAGAAGGATGGGAGGGGGGGAAACAGAACAAGAAAGGAAGACAGAATCGGGGCGAGAACAGTTCTCTCCACGGCAGCAACAACACAATAAGGTAATCTAACATTGGCTAAGCAGGCGGGAAAACAAGCGTGCGTAGTCATCAAAACAAATGAAATGAAGGGGGGAAGAAATCCATACGAGGATGGGCTGGGCTTCAGAAGCCTGTGCAGACTCTACAGTGCACACAAAGCCCCTGCCAAGTGCACTGTGAACTGTTACATAGTTTTAATAAGACAGCTCGACTGGCCTCTGGAGCCCCTACTATACTGCATCCATCTCACTTTGTGTTTTTCTTTACTTTTTCCGGGTTTTTTTCCCAGAGTAAAAAAAAAATGCATTTTTGAAAAAAATAAATAAATAAATAAATAAAGATGTCCTCTTGCATCAGGCTTCAGAAGGCAGCAGTGGGCACCGATGCCCCCCTGAATCGCCACTCCCCCGTTCAACTTGCATGCCCCCCTGGGGTCCCTGGGCATCCATGTGGTGGCATGAACGAGGCTGACATCTGGGTCAGGAGGTGTGACTCAGCCCTCCTCAGAGGGAGTGGGAGGTGCAAATCGCAATGCTCCTTCCATCCTTCATTCTGCTCTTTATCCCTCCATCTCGGTCTCTCTTTTTTTTCTCCTCTTTTCCTCTCCTGGCCGCCTCTATCTCGCTCTCGACAACAAACCGCGCTTTGGGAGCGGAGCTTATGTACTGTGCACTCAGGGCCATGCAGGGCAACACTGACTGTACAAGGACAAGCATCTGGCAAACACTCTTTTTTTGTGTTTGTGTGAGTGTGTGTGTGTGTGTGTGTGTGTGTGTGTTACGGGGGGTTCGTGTTTTGTTTTCAACTCCTGCAGCCGTGGAATACATTTAGCGGTAATGATATTCCACTGCGCTCCAGTCTCCGCACACTTTAAGGATCTCCATTGATGTGGTAAACACAGAAGGGCCTTTTTTTCCCCCCCTCCCTCTTATACTGCCGGAGAATTACTCAGCCAGTACAATAGCAATCCCAATTAGGCCATCATTACCAGCAATTACTTCGTGCTATTTTGATCAGGGGGGGACGGAACGGTGGGGCCGAATGTGATCGGGCAAATGGAACAGGACACGGGGCCGGCATTGTCAACAAGATTGTTAAAAACGTCACTCAGTGGGAGGTCATGTTACTGGCTGCTAGCTCTGGAGCTGAATGCAAGACGGGCGATTATATAGATGACAGAGATACACATGCTAAGTGCGGATGTATGTCAAAGCAATAATATCCTTTTCTGTGGCCTTTTCCTGCCATTGCCCTTTAAGGAGCATCTGTCAACGTATGCGTGGAGATTCTTATTGCTCCTCTTCGTCTGGAGCTTGCAGCGTTAATGATACCCTGACCCAGGACATCTACCTGATTCAACTCTGGTCAACATCTGTTCTACAGTTCCGTGTCTGTCCTTAGAAATACACATGGAACTTTTGGAAGATGTAGTTTATAATACAATATATATATATATATATATATATATATATTGTTCCTATGTGTGTGTGTGTGTGTATGTGTGTGTGTGTGTGTGTGTGTGTGTGTGTGTGTCTGTGCAGAACCGTTGCACCCACTAAAGCTTGAACCCAGATTTTTTTAGTGTCTCAACTTTTTCAAAGTGCTATTTTAATTGTTTCATCAATTGCTATTATCTCAGTAATGTGTTTCTGTGGTCATTTTATACTATTAGTCAAACATAGTGATTATAATTGTGTCATATATCAAATCTCAAAGTCATAAATTGCTTTCCATTAGACTTCAACGGCAAACTTGGCAGAGCTGCTCCACCAAACTTAACATTGCACAGGACAATCTCCCGCCAGACAGCTCAACCAAACGTTTTTTAACAGTCAACTATAAATCCAAAACTTTTCAACCATCTCGTCAACATTTCCTGGTCAGGTGAATAGGTAGGCCTACTGGTGATGGCATAACTATAACTCCTATTTACAATTGGGAAAGCTGTGTCCATTCTCCGACAGTGGGCTAATAGTCTTCTACCACATCTATCACAGTTTCTAATTAGTAAAACATGCAATCGCTGACATTGTTTGGTCAGGATGCAGCATCTTGGCATAACAATAAGAAAGACATTAAAAGCGCCAGCCCTGTTCTCAGTCAGGAATGTCTGCAGGTATCTTTTTTGGTAATATTGATAGGCATGAACATTCTGAACTTTGCTGCTATTGGCTATATTTTGTTATTCTTGGGTGACGCCAACAAGATTGGCTATTTTCAAGAAAGGTAGCAGCAATGTAAATAGCTAATGTTGAAATAGTTCAAGTTCAATTTTAAGCAGTTCATTGTCATGTACGTCTCAAAAAAACGGTAAACGTGTAAACAGGGCCTTAGTGTGTGTGTGGGGGGGGGGGGGGGGGGGGGCGGTGTAATAGTGTTTGTGTGTGTGTGTGTGTGTGTGTGTGTGTGTGTTGGGGGAAGCAGGGATTGGTGTGTATGGATATGTGTGTTGGGGGGGATTAATGGGGTGAATAAGTGAATGATTGAGTGCTGTAACAGCAATAACTGGCATGAAAATCCAGAAATAAATGTACAGACTATTTACCCTCATTTACAGAGAGATTACTGAGCTACAATGGCTGATTTTACGATGCTTCAAAATATTGTTGCAAAGTCTTTCTATATGTAAAATCTAAGATAATTGTGGGAATGCCCCCAGACCCCCACCTCTTTGTTCACACCCACAATTTTGTCCTAACTAAACAAACACCCCGACGCTG
This sequence comes from Sardina pilchardus, assembly GCF_963854185.1. Lineage (NCBI taxonomy): Eukaryota > Metazoa > Chordata > Actinopteri > Clupeiformes > Clupeidae > Sardina > Sardina pilchardus. The sequence continues at coordinate 10,574,185 of NC_085012.1, forward strand.
TGTTGTGCATTTTGTATGTGAATGTTCGCTAGTTTTAGGGGATGTATTTGAAAGCATTTGAAACTGATACACTTCAAGATAAAACACACACACACACACACACACACACACACACACACACACACACACACACACTATATCACATTTTCTCTCTTCTCTACAGTAATGGCCTCTCCTCTGACTCTGCCCGACTTCCTGCGAGGAACTGCTATTTGTTTTGCTGCTTGCCCTTCAACCAATCAACACGCTTTGTTCAGTCTAATCAACTTCACGTTCAGAGTGGCCACAGTTGAAGGAACTGTGAGGACTGACTCACAGTTGGACACCATCTTGTTGGGATTATCAGAGCTCCGTACTGTTCCTCAATTATTTGACTCCTCATGTGCTCTCTTGAGATTAGTATGGCTAAGAATTGCTGTCTGATCTGGAGTGTTTCAGGAGCAATCATTTGTTTTCTTTCATAAAATGTTTCTAAAATCTAGGTTTGGGTCAATGGAAAAATAATTGTTTCCCTCCATATTGCTGATGCAATTTTGTATTTGTTGATGAGAACATTGCCAATGAAAGATCATTGTTCTACAGTAAATCCATGCATACAGTAGCTTACATGCTAATTGTATTGCGCAAATATGTGCAAATATGTAAACCCAACTTTATGGCTCAGACAACAAGATACATTGACGTCATGCTGCAGCCATACTTGCATAATGCATTTTCATCATGGTATCCATTATTCCCTATCTTAAAAGGGTCAAAAGTGCCTGTTTTAATGCTGTGGAGTGACTGCATACACATCTGTTATTTTTGATGGCCTCAATTTTTCCATGAGCTAGTTCTAGAGATGATTGAGCTCAGGTGAGCAGCATCCACGCACGGTATGGCAGTGTAATGGAGTGCATTTGTAACCACTAACCTGTCATCCTCTCAACACGTTGCACTTCTCGACTAATTGCACACCTTTTACTAACCAAACAGCATACAAACTGTTCAGAGAAGCCGTTTACTGACTGCACAGCTAGCCGGCGATGCACGGGCTTTTAGGCGGCTAGTCCCGACTGTACTCACTGATAGCCGGCTAATCGCCGAGGTGATTTACGCTGCCAATTGTCCTCCCCTGAGGGTACACATATCGCCGGGGTGACTGCAGTGAGCACGCGAGCCGGCTATGCGGCGGCTAGCTGAGACATGGGCGGAGCTGTCAACAACGAGAGTTGTGCACACACTCCTGAAAGACTTAAAATCAGCAAACAGCTGACTGACTGTATGCTGAGCACAGCTGTCAGATCATCATCATACTGTTCACATATTAACACTGGTCCTTGTGGTCCATCTAGCACACTGTTATTTCAAATGTCAATGGCAATTAAATCGCCAAACATCTCAGCATTTATTTATTAATTGCTAACATATTGGGAAAACATAGCCTATCCTGCTTTATCTACAGCCAGGATAAATTAGCTAGACCTTGGCTAGCTTGCTCAAATAACCATTGACAACGTATTTCGTTAAAGCATGTAGGCTAGGCCTATATCATACCCACCCTAAGGTTTAAGAAACATAACAACGTTGTCTAATTTTAGTTTAATGCATTTTTCTGAATTGGAGAGGTCTCCTTATGAGGGTAGGCTCTGCATTTTAAATGGCTAATCGCTAGTCGCGATTAGCATCGTTGGTTTAAACTTTGCAGAGCTGTTTTGTTGTTATCACAAAATACTGATTGTAACTGTTAGGAAGACAGTTTGGAACCTGGCAGACGTGAGGCAGTGAAATGTATAATGCATAGTCAAAGCGGAATGAGTGGAGAGTTGATATTGTGACGAGGCAAGAATTACTCTGTTAGGAAATGTTTATTACCAGATGAATATGAGGAATGACATTACATGGAAGTGGCCTGTTTAAGATCCCCGTGGCTATATCCCACAACATGGGTGGCATCCCGTAACATAAACCCCTTATCCCACAACACATCAGCTAACTAGTCTAGTACACCTATATAATGCGTAACCGTCAACTATCTTATGACAACAGGCTGCTTAACCATCTTAGCCGTAGGCTACATTTCCCCCTTGCATGAACGTAACACAAGCATATCCGAGCCGCGCTACAATATTGTGTCACATCGAGCTAGCAAGTCTAGCTAGCCACAAACAACAGTGCATACCAGACTGTATAGAACAGGTGCATACTGCATAGGCTACTAATGACACTTTTTTACGGTCAGTGAATAGCACCGAGTGAAAATCAATGTTTGCTTTATATCTAGTGACAGTGGTGATGTCGTAGTAGAGTAAACTTAGTCAGAAGATCTAGAAATATCAAACGGATGAGCAGAGAACTTGACGGAGAGCTGCACCGCTGTTTTGAGAATGACAGTAGGCTAGTGTCACGAGACTTCGACGCCTATGTTGTTGTACGTCACTGTTCAACTTCACACCCAGTTCTTACATGTTTACGCCTACACCGAGGCGGCTTTGGAATATCTCGCCTCTTGTCCTCACTGACCTAGCCGGGGAATGGCCGGTTAAACCTAGCCGCGGATGAGGCGGCGTTCAGTCAGTTAACGGCTAGAGATAGAGAGACACCTTTTACTAACCGAACAGCATACAAACTGCTCAGAGAGAGAGAGACAGAGAGCGACAGAGAGAGAGAGACAGAGAGAGAGAGAGAGAGGTGCTAGATATTGTATTAAATCAGGCATTACAATCCATGTGAGCGTTGCCTTCTTTAATATGCAAATAACACAACACTCACCCAGAGATGATTCTATGGTGAATAACAATGAGCAGGTAATTGCACAATGTTCACCGTATCGTGGCATCTGTCACTCAAAAACTGCCTCTGTATTGAACACTGTCATGGCCATTCTCTGTCCCTTGGGCTATTTAATCTGTGCCTGTTTTGCTGTAACTCCTTTCATGGTAAAAAAAAGAACATCCACTGACAAGCTATTTCCCAGATAAAAAAAAAGAAAAAAAGAAAGAAAAGAAAAATGAAAGAAGGAGAGAGAGACAGAAAGAGAGAGAGAGAGAGAGAGAGAGAGAGAGATTGAACAATGGCGTGGAATTGCATTACTGCATTGTTGGAGCCCCGGTGGCAAACTCCCACCATCACCATGCCATGAGCCAGGGACATATTGGCCACAAGGTCCCCGAATGCATTTCCTCCTCTCTCCATTTTTTAAGTGGCAGCTGCCTGTCTAGGGAACAGGCCCACTGTAAACACAAAACAAAACCGCCCAAAATTGTGACAGCTGAGAGCTGACAAAAAAAGAGTTGATATGGGGAAATCACAATGCCAACCTCCCCAACCCCTCCACATCAAACTTGAATATTTTCCGCAATGCACAAAGGAGCCTTTGTCCTCTCCTCTAATTGTCAGAGTTTTGGACAGGACGGTGTCAGACTCTTGGTCCCTCAACAGCTGCTGCTATAAGTGGCGTTTTGTTTAATTAGTTCTTTACCTTTGAGGATGAAAAGCGTCAGGAAAAAAAAAAGGGGAAAGACGAGATGAAAACTCTTGATTTCTCCCCAGGATTAATGCGTCAGGAAGACGAGCGAGGTCAGACATCATTACTTCAGAGTCACTCTTACCGTCACCGCATTTAAGTGTGGATGGGCCCTGCTTCTTTTACTAGCACCTCTCTCAAGTCATATCAATTCATTGCAGGTCCATTAAAGCCATAAGTGATTGTAACCATTTATCTCGACCGTGAATCTCCCTCTCACGCGTACTTATATTAATTGTTTTCACGGCAGCAGATAGGAGTGATGACAGCATTTTACCACAGAGGCTAAATTATTTCCGCTGAGAAGCTGATGTAATCTTCAGGTTGAAACTTTTCGCAGTGATGGATGGATGGCACTGTAGATGCATCAAGCTACAAAAAAAGGATGTCAGCACTTTGGCAGTCGTAGCTTCTCAAACCACTTCCAAGGCAATTCTCCTAATTGCTCCGAGGGAAAAAAAATGCGATGGCAGTGGCCACACTGTAAATAAATGCCGAATACCGTAATGATTTCATATCAATATGCATATTAATTCTTTGTAGCAGGAGAGGTCAGATTTACTGAAGGGTCTTGTGTGTTTGGTCTGCTTCATTTAGCAAATGCAAGAGCATTAATTAAATCTGTGATTCATGTTTCCTTTACAATAATAAACTATGGCATTAGTTGTGCTCAGAAATAACACAGCCATGCTGTAAGCGAATTTGTGGGCCCCTACTGTGAGTACATTTCTGATTAGGAAGACTGTGTGCATTGTAATTTTTTTGTGTACATTGAAATATTAGTGTCATTTAGATGCACAGGGCAGAGGAGTCAATGTACTTATTGTAGTTCGACACAAAGTGCAGTCGGCAGCGAGTTACTGATGAATTTCCATCCAGCCCTTTTCCGCCTGGATGAATTTGCGTAAAAGATTCATGGCCAGAGTTTAAGACATATTAATGTTTTACATGGCTGGCCTGAGTTCAACTTTCTCCTGAGATGTTTGGAGTGGGATGACTAATCAAGCCCAGTGTCCATGCAGTGGTCCATTTGCACGGGTGCAGCGGTAGCAGAGGTGGAGACACGGTCCTGTTATGTAATACCACGGTGAAGTGGTCCCCCTCAGCCCATGGCGCTCCGGTCCTAACATGGAGGGGTTCGGTGACAGAGAGATGACACAGAGAGAGAGAGAAAATAGACACCTCTGGAGGTGTTCATGTATGCATTGTAGGCTACATACACTTTCATCACTTTCCAATTTGCACACACAAACACACACACACACACACACACACACAAACACACACGCACATTTGCAGCTGTACAGTAGAAACAAAACAATGATGAAGCAGATTACATTGTTCTTCAGACATCATTGCCTGCTGTACTTATGTGTACCACACATTTCCCGAGTAGTTTGCATTTGTGGGAAGTGCAGGAAATGGTTCTGAGCCAGAGATGTGTCCCTCTGATGGCAGCTAAATGGATGGTGGTGAGAGAGAATGGAGTGAGATGAAACAGTGATATTATGGAGGCTTCCTAAAAATCCTGTTAGTCTTTAGGTTTCACTCTAAATAATGGACAGTCAACGGGATTCTGCAAGAGGCATCAAAAACAAAGCCTGTCATAGGGATTTTTTTTTTTTATTATTCGTGTGGCTTTCAGAGACAATGACAAAATAGCTGCAGTACTATTTTAAAAAGATAAAATAAAAAAAACACTTCCTATATTCTTAGCATACGGAGAAATCTTTAGACTTGTGTCTCAGTGAAGCTGTGTGTGTGTGTGTGTGTGCCTGTGTGTGTGTGCCCATGCTTACTAATTCCTTGGATCTTCATCGGTCCCCGCTCAAACCCCCCCACCTGGCACAATAGAACTAATAGATAAAAATTGAGTTTCAACCTCAAGACTCGCAGGGGAGAGAAGAATATTAAGGAACTGTGATTCACTTAAAATGCGATTAAGCATCCTTGGAATATGCTGACGATTTGGGCACGTCTGTCCATCAGAAGGAAATGGATAGAGCACAGTTAGCATTCATCTCAACGGGCTGCTAATGGAAAGCTGAGCCCAGTTACAGGAATGAGCAATTTGTCACGAAATCATTTTCAGCCCTGTGCACCACATGGGCTTCAGACATTGCATATCCACGCTGCTGCACTTACTTCAGTAAACTGAGGTAGTTCTGTGGATTTTACCTTCTCTTTTACTCTCTCTCTCTTTCTCGTTCTCTCTCTCTCTCTCTCTCTGTGAGATGGAGAGTGTGCGAGAGAAAATGAGAAAATGTGTGTGTGTGTGTGGTGTGGTGTGTGCATATGTGTGTGTGTGTGTGAGTGTGTGTGTATGTGTGCGTGCGTGCGTGTATGTGCGAACGTGATGCATATGTTGTTCATATGACATATGTTTCTTCATATATCTATCTATCTATCTATATATATATATATATATACATGCTACTTTGTTGTCCATTCGCTCCGAGGTGTTTCGTCCTATCACAGCCCTGACGCCAAAGTGATCACCTGCTAGCGCGGCTGAAAGGCCCCTCGCTGATTGATTAGCACTCCTACAGGAGGAAAAGTGCTGAGGCACAAAGAAGTCGCGGGGCGGGGGGGGGGGGGATAAGTGCAAACGGGAGAGATGGATAGAAGAGAAGAAATAAAAGAGAAGAAATAGAGAAAGAGCATGCCTCTTTGTGAAATTAGGTGTGACACTGCTGACGCCAGTCTTATTAAGATGCATATCTGTAAAAATCAGTTGAAACGAGAGCCAGCTGACCTGATTAAGGCGGAGTGGGATGGCCTTTTCTTGCCTATAGGCAACATCCGGGCAACCTTGGCAGGTGTTTCTCCGTTTGTGTAGAGGGAAAAAGGCTGTTTTTGGCTCACTCTCTGTCAATGCAGTGACACATCACTTGATCAAGCTCCTGTCGTTATCTAGGCTGTCTTGCGAGCATCACTGATCCAATCCTTAGTGATGTCTATCCAAGTCACGGCACAAGGAGAAAAGGTAAAAGAAGTATTCCACAGGGGAGAGACCGCCGTCTGTTTTTGCCAAATAAGAGTCAACTTTTTAAAATTCATGCCACTGATAGATCAAGCGCAAAAACAAATAAAACAAATTCTCAACATTTTTTCCCCCTCTATCTGTTTCAAACATGCTTCTGTGCCAAGACATTATGTAGTCGCTGTCTCAATAAACAAAGGACTCCCCCCCCCCCCCCCCCCCCCGTTTAATGATGGCCACATAGAAACTTACACAAAGTGCCCGACTCATTGCACGCATGGCGGGCCGGGCTCGCGGGCATGGACACACACTGCCATAAAGGCCTCATTACTCGCAAGCTAAAAAAAAAAAAGGGAAATGCAGGACATGCCAGCCATGGTCAGCCAGCGAGAACCAGTGAAAGGCTCACATTCAACAGCGAGGCAGAAAGAGAGTAGTCAGAGAGAGAAAGAGAGAGAGATGGGGAGAGACAAAGGCGAGGCCACATAGAGTTCAATGGGCTGCATCGGAGATGACCATGCATACCTTTCAGCAGACTAGCCAGACTACAAGCAAACAATTCAATTTTTTTGTGATATGATACACAAGCTGGCATAATAGTAGTCTGTGATGTCATGGGAAGGAAATGAAGTCATATTTGACCTTCCATTTCAGGGCCAACAGGACGATAGATGACCTCCAGCGGACCTCCGCATATCACTGTTCAAGAAGACTTCCTTTAAAACACAGCCCTGCCATTTTGTACCCAATCAAAATTCAAAACATGCCTAGCAAAAAGCCTAAATTACATACTATTAGAGCTGTCCAAAGTCTTACTGCCGCTGATGCGGACCAGCTGTTTTGCAACCGTACGTTGGCCATGGCTTCTCATTTCAGAAGGGTGCAGTGCAGTAGCAGCTGTTCAAACACTCACCATTATTATATTACTGTGTGTGGAGAGGAGGAAAATGGGCTTAACATTAAGTAATGAGAGAGACTGACAACCAAATGAATGCCTTATCAGCATGATTGGCTTTTCATTTGTAGTTTGACAAGTTCATAAAAAAGCAAGCAGCATCTGGACAGCTATTTTTATTGCTTTTACAGTACCACTTGGATTGGGTTGACTCTCAGTTTATGGTGTACAGAGCACAGAGAGATACAAATGTATCCGTACCAACAAAAGTTTTATGAAACAGTTTATGAGTGGCAAAGTAACATTGATTCACGGGAAAGTTTGGAAAACTGACATTTTGCAAAATTAAAAACAACAAAACCATTGCTCATAAACTCGTTTCAGTTTTTAACATTGGAAGTCGAGCTCTTAAGAGAACATAATACACACAAATTGCAATGGCTAAATGTCAGAATGTAAATGTTTCTCTTGTGGCCAATGTAAATGTTCTACTTGTAGGATTAATATGCTGTGGAATATCCTGGCCGGTTTATACATGAATGTTAATTGCCAAGTACATAATTTATTGGCGCTGAGGGTGAATGATGGAATATCTGCCGGAGGGAGTGCGAGTTCATTATTTGATAATGTGCATCGAGGATAGTCTTGTCCACA
>NC_085012.1:10587221-10603733 GCF_963854185.1 Sardina pilchardus
TAGATAGGGTTGAGAGACAGAGAGAAAGGAAGATTGACAGAGAAAGATTGACAATAATCCTAGACTATGGCCCCAGGTTTTCAGCATTAAAATATGTGAGATGGGTAGCAAACAGCTGGTGGTAATTTCCTAGGTAATTACTGGCACTCCCAGTTGGATGCGGACATAAGACTTGTCAATTTTTGTGTCATATCTGGGACAGGAGCACATCCCATGACAGTCAGCGGTGACAAGAGGGGAGGCATTAGAGTACTTAGGAGAGGAAGGCGGTGTGAGGCGATAAGAAATTCACAGCCAGCCGAGTCCATCTAACGCTGCGGAGTCAGAAGGGGTGGCTTTTAACAACACACACTCACACGAGTGTGTGTTCGGATTAGTTTGGACTGCATGCATGTCCTTTTTTCTCACTTGTCCGTTTTTTTTTTTTTTTTTTAATGCACACATGGAAGAGGACCAAAGAGTGGCATAAAATTGTGAAAAAAAATGGAATGAAAAATAAAAATCTATCACAGGGACCACATGTTTTCAAACGATATGAAAAGCTTGGTGGTGTTGAAGCTATTTCAGCAGCATGGTTTACCATCTGTGTGATCCACCTGTCAAGGCAGCACTCACTAGGTAAGGCAAAGGGAATTTCGGTATTACTTCTTGGAGGGAAGATTTCGAAATACCTTGTACCTACTTTTAAAACACACACACACACACACACACACACACATGCATACACACACTCACTCACTCACAGAACCTGTCTCACAGCTGCTAGCAGATGTCGACCTAATTAGCTACCGTATCCACAGCCAGCCCGCAGCAGCTTTTAGCTCGGAGGCTCTGCCGGGATCCCGTGTGCCGCGCAGCCGTCTTGGGGGAGTGGGCAGCAGCACACAGGCACCGGCAAGCACCATTGAACCGGCCTTTCAACCGGCAAGCTCACACACAGGCACAGACACACAGACCGTAGCGTGATAGCTAACAGACAGAGAGGAGTAGCTATACTGCCTGTCTGCTGCAGTCAGGTGTGGGGAGAAGTGGGTCCTGGAGGAAACTCCAGGTGCAGGTGTATGAGGGATTGCTGCCTTCATTGATATTCTGTTATTCAGCCTAGCACTGAATGAGGCGAGAGAAGGGGGGGAAAACACAGTAATTGAGTATGTGTGTGTGTGTGTGTGTGAGGGGCTATATTTGCAAAGCTACAGTATCTTACCTGATCAATATTAGATTACATTAAGAGCAGGGGGAAGGGGACGGTCTCTGAGCGATATGTTTTCATCAAGTGCTGGCTCCGAGCAAATCAATGCATTGGCCGCTGAGATATTCTTCCTAGTGCCATCCTTCAACCAGCCTCTCATCAACCTGTTTACCCAGCCACAATAAACAAGGATGACCTCCAACACAAGATCTGTAAGAGAAAGAGAAATAGAGAGATGGGGGGTAGATGTGTGGATGTACAGACAGCACAATGAAGAAGAAATACGGAAGGAGCAAGAAAAAGATGGAGTACCAGATGGAAACAACTGATAAAGCACAGTAACGTGTGGGTAGGAAAATAAGGGGGAAAGGCTAGAGGTAGGGCCCTGAAAAAGGGGGTGGGTGGGTAGGTTGGTTGGTTGGTTATGTGGAGGGTCAAAGTACCACTTCATGTGGTCACTGACGCCAAGCATACAAGAACGCAGGTGATCAGTCCTCTGGAAGCCCCAAAATGAGGAAATAATGATCACATTTGCAGAGGAATCATCAAGAGATCAGAAAAGCCATTTTGTTCCACCCAAGAGCCTCATAAGTCATTGCTTACTCTGCTCTATGTTGAACTCTTCTCTAATTACTCCTGGTGTTGTGGTCAATGATATCTGGACGGAGCTAAATATTCATGCCATACATATTCATGAGCACGATTCAGCGGACGTTCATGCAATCCACTATTATGATAAACGTACCATGCAGCCATTGTACTGTTACATTGCATCTTCATTTAGTGAGAAAGGCGTCCTCATAAATAGATGAATATTTAATAAAGCATACGTAGCTACATATACTGTAGCTCAATGCTGTAAGCTTAATTCATAGCCATACTGTTTTTCTACTACACGACTGAATTGAGTAAGGTCACTTTTTTGTTTCAGTGATGCATTAATGCGCACAACCGTAGTCTGTTTATCCTCTATTATAGCAGAATGGACCATAATTAGACTACTGGCGCTGTAATTCATAATGAAATTAAAATGCGGATTAAAATTCCTGGGGCACTTACTGTATGTTGCAACTTCCATGCCCCTGCCATGAGAGTGATAAAAAACTTGTATAAGTGTTACTTTGTAAATCCTAATACTTTTTTGTTTGTCCAAATGTATCTAATCACAACATTGCAGATTGTAGAGTGACTCCAGGGCCGATGAATTATTGTCTCAACCATTAACGCATTTGCAATTTTTATGTGCAGTTTTCTTTCTGTGTTTTTTGACCATTTACCATTTTTTGCCGCATTAAAAGAAAATAATGTGCCTCTGTTCAAACGTTTTAGGTTTCCAACTGCAATGCTAATTGCAGGCAGTGCTCAAGCCACTCAAAGGAGACTTGGCAGCCTCCATGGCACTCCAAAGTGGTCTTCGCTGGCATTAATATTGCATTTACTTTAGAGACACGCCTGCTTGAAATGGACCAAGGCACGCACACAGACCGGTAATCTGAGTCTGAAGAGACATAATGAACCAGCAATATTAAACAGTACATCTCTGCCTTTGATCCGTAGCACCACCTTTGGGTATGTTAATTAGCACCATGCTAATGTGAGCTGTGCTAACAATAGAACCAGACTGCTGTCACAGTGAATGCTACATGGAGGAAAAGGGGAACTACTAGGTGAAGAATTGAGAGAATAAAAATAAGAGAGAAAATGAAAGATGCAGACCAGCTGCAGTAACTACAAAGGGGCTAATGGTTTGGTTTTTTTTTATGTAGAATACAACATCCTAAAGTCTGATCATCTTGTATCAGCAAACTTGTCAACAGCCTAATTTAGAAAATGCTAAAATCATATGGTCTGCAGCCAGACCTTTTAAAAAATGCCAAGTCAGACTGTTTCAAAAGTAGCTGAAGTTGTTCCTATGCCTCATGGTAATCGGGATATACAGAAGCCTTTCCCAGCCATCAAAATGTTAGAAAACTAACTCATCTAATCAGCAGCCAATCACAGATTAGTCTACCTAAAACCTAAAAACTTGTGAGTGAAGGATACAAAGCAGTTACAATGTGATAGCCTATTTCAAATAAGCAGGGATTACATACCTATATATCAGCTATAGCTGATGTTGCCTTCCTGGGAAATGCATCATTTGTGTGCAGTGGAGCAATACTATAATTGCTGGATTATAGTTATGGATTATAGATGGATTAGAAGAGTTTGTGCACTCACCAATCCACTATATAGGTACCCAGTATCTGGAATGAAGTAACCACACACACATGTAAATCTGTGTTTACAACAAGAACAACACGTTGCACTTATATACCGTTTTTCAAGGCACCCGAAGTGCTTTACAGTGAAGGAGGGACCTCCTTAACAATCACATAGTCAGTGTGTCAATTCTATTAAGGGACAGCATTAAGCTCGTTGCTCAAGGGCACAACAGTGGCATCAACTTGTCAGGCTACTGCATGCTAGCCCATAGTTCCTTTAGCTCCTGTTGTGAAAGAGTTTGGTGTAAAATGATAAGTGGTAAGTGGAAACATTTGAGGTGTGTTTTTCTTTGAATACAGCTCTCCAGACATAATTGTGGCTTCCTGGGATGGAATCACCGGTATTTGCATGGCTGGGATAATTCAAACTCGTAATCAAACTCAGGTGTTCAAGGATGGATCAATTTTCTGCACTGGTGATTAAAAGTGACATTTTCATAGAAGTACACACATTAAATTCACTGAATTTTTCAAATTCTTATTCCTAAGGGAATACCAGCACCATTGCATGAGCCGCATAAACGTTCTACACTTGTTAGTATTTGACTGGATATTGCTGCTCTGCCCAATCAACCTCAATAGAGCACATCACTGTATCTTTTCAAAAATCAATATTTGTTGTCTTCCTCTCTCGGCAGCCTTAATGAGAACGGTGAGAAGAAGCCCTCCCTGTAAAGCGTGCATGAAAAATTCAGCAAGTGTTCAAAAGCATCTGTATTTATTATTATTGACAGGCTATGAAGAATGAAGGTTGCTTTCTGCTGGGAATTTACAGTTGCTAGGCCTCTCAAATAGGACTGTCAAGAGTTCTACCAACTTTACACAAATGTTATTATTTCATACTTTTTATGGTAGGCAATTTCACAATACCCTTTTAAAACCAAACTGAAGATGCATTGCATACTCTTAGTTTAAGGTCAGAAATAAATTGATTTCAAGGCCCTGCAATAAGAGGAAAGTGTGGGTCTGTGAACCTGATCAGCATATTTCTGGATCTCATGATTTGTTTTATGAGCTGACAATTCTCTGTAAGTGTCGTGAAGGTCTGCAGACACAGACAAAGAACTTTTGTAACTTCTAGCTGTTAGAGAAGGCATTAGCCGTCCTCCAGCACTTTTGTCCTTTGCCCTTCATCATTCTCAGCGAAGCCGAGGGAGCCTTGACTATATCTATCAATTTGCAACAATCAATGGCGAGCCAAACATGCTGACAGGAACTATGACAAATAAAACAATGCCTTTGTATTAGCACAGAAAGTTTCTGCAGGAGATGCTTTTTGTTTTCTCTCCCGACAGCCATTCCCCTGTGTACGTGGGAATGCTTTTACTCTGAGCGATTAGCCGCAAGACTATGCTAATGTCGAGCCATCAGAACAATTACTCAGGAGGCCACTCCCCTAAGTTCTTGTTAAAAAGCAATTATGGAGTGAATAACTTCCACAATGTAATGGGCCTCTGAAGAACTTACAACACAAATAGCGCTGAATTGAAAGGCCATTTTGATTCTGGAAAGCCTGTTTTTTTACTTTCAATTATTTGAAAAAAAGGAAAACAATAGGCAAACTACTGCTGTCTTGTTTGTGTAATCTGTTCCATTTCACTGAAATGGTGGTATACTTTTTATACAATCTCTCACATAGCTAGTTGGGTCTCAAGGGCCAGATATTTCAGAAGATGTTGGATGCAAAAAAAAAAACCCCAAAAACATGTCACATTAAAGTTTTGCATATCAAACTGATTGTGAAGAGTTTGAACAGAACTTTGCATGTTGCACAAATCAGGGAAGGATGAATTAGTCATTTGAACAGTTTGCCTGCTCTATGGCTATTGTGCATTAACTTGGGTGGTACTGAAATGTAAAAGAAATATATTAATTTGTATTATATTTCTTGTCAGGTCATTTTTGTCAAGTGACAAAATAAAAAGAGGATTTAAAGCATGTCACTCTCCTGGTAATGCAGACTGTGTAGCAAGATTGACAGGTCAACAACCAATCACCGCTGTTCACTAGCTAGCAGTCTACTTTGTGAGTAGTTAGCATGCTAATCACACATTGTCAGACATTGTTGGGTTACATTAACAGGGTGTTAGATTATAGCAGTGTTATAATACTCGAATCCGGTCTTGGTTGAGACCTTTTGAGATTTTTTGCTTATTTATTTTTATTTTTTGCTTATTGAGCTAAAATAAGCTCAAATATTTGGCCTTTACCTACATTGGAAGCGGACTCATGATTTAGAGCGAGACCATGAGACCTTTTCCCCCTGTGCAGGCCCTGATTCCTGGGCTGATTATAATCTTTTCAATAATATGTGGACTTTTGATCAGCTATCTGCTTCATGGAAGTGCGGGCCTACTGTGGGTCTGCTGTCTCATGACATGTCCACAGGTGAAGTTAACTAGGAAATGTAATCAAATGTATACATTGTCATGTCTTGATTGATTCACTGTAATGGGAGAACATCGGCTGAACTGTTCCTGATCTTCCCCATCAACAGGTTTTCGATGAACATGCTTCACTTGGTCCAACTTGTCGATGGTACACAGGGGGCCACCATCTTTGAGGGTTTTCAACACTTGGTAAACCACTGGGCTCCACAAGTCATTAATCTTCTGGTGGCCTCTCATACTGGAATTGCGTAGAGAGATTAACTGACCCCCCACCAGTGGCGCTTCAACTATCCACTGGTCATGCCATTCTCCCCGTCGGTCTGCTGGTCCCTGCTTTCATTCTTGGACCAGTCATTTCATTCTTCCAGAATCCAGTCATGTACCTGCCTGAGATACTTGGATCCTCTAAGCAGAATATCTACTGGCAGGTGTGGATTCCACCCAAAAATCAAAACATATGATGTCTCCTTAATGGTCTGATGCAGGGTGGAGTTGTAGCAATAGACCACTTATGGAAGAAAAGTAGTCCATTCTCTCTTTCGAGAGGTAGGCAGGGTGTGCAACAAGTTGTGAAGAGTTCATGGCCAGTAATTGACCAATAAAACTGTGAACAAGTGGCTGTGTGTTTTTAGCCAGCTGGCAGCATTCCTGGCACCAGCGTTTCGCATCTGCAGTCATCCCAGGCTAGTAACAGCGATTGTGCTCAAGCTCTGGAGTCCACACCCTGATTGATGTCCATGGTCCTAGTGGAGTTGAGTCAACACCCCTTTTCTCAAGGATGCTGGCAGGACCAGTTGCAGGACCTCTTCTCCCCCATCCGGTTGGAAGATCCGTCTACTGCATGTACCACCATCTTTCGGTACCAATCGATCGTACTCTCAAAGAAGTTGCAGCATCGACCTGGAGAGACGCAAATGATGCTCGGCAGTAGGAAGTTTCTTCCCTGTCTAGGATTTCAGGGCTTCCTGGATCACTAGGACGGCCTCCTGTACGATACACAAATCTAAGGCCATGTGCATGGCTAAGGTTGTAATGGAGGACTGAGTTACCTGTACCCCTAGGCCTCCAAGAGGGGCTTCTCGAAGGGTATCCGGGAGTGCCTGGAGCCACAATCCCCACATCACCTGGACCAGTCCCATGTTGCTGGGAGAGTGCATCTGCTTTTTGTTGGACTTGCCTGGCCGGTATCTGATAGTGTAGTCCAAGGAGGCAAGTTGAGTAATTTCGTGCACCGTTTCGTGTGCGTTGCTACTCTGACCCATAGACTTCAACTGTTGCTGGGCTACTTCATATGAGCGAGCTACTGTATATCTATGGCTCTCTCCAGAGTTAGGTCAGCTCCCTGGCATAAAAGTTTTTCTCTTACCCGGGGGGAGTTGGTGGCAAACACGATGCGGTCCCTGACCATTTCATCACTAGCGCCATCAGGGTATCCACAATCTTTCACCAGTAGTTTCAGCTCCGTTATAAATTGTTCAAAAGGCTCGGTTTCCCCCTGCGTCTTTTGGTGGATGCGGTATCTCGAGTAGATGGGGTTGGCTTTCGGTGTGACATATTCCTTGTACTTATCGTAGTAAGTGTCCAGCTTTTTAGCTTGATCCTCTGTGATTGACCAAGTGTTGTAAACATCGCGCCCTTTTTCTCCTATCCACAGCAACAGGTAGCTGCACTGCTCCTCCTCGTTCTTTCGTCGCAGGGGTCCTTTGAACATTAGCTCCGCTGTCTGCCGAAACCGTCGCCACGCCTCAGGTAAGTTTTGGGATTCCCAGTCCATCCTTGGAACTGTAACGCCGAATGCACCCATTTTCGGTAAGTATTTCGGTGAGTCTGTTATCCCACTTCTGACACCATGTAATGTTTTGCCCTATGGCATATAACTTTGTTTAAGAACTCAGGCTGACGACCGACTTATTTCGTGCTGCTTTATTTCAACTGCCGCTAACATAACTGACGTCATTACAGAGGATACGCTTTTGGCTACGGTAAGCTGTAGGTGACAACAGTCAAAACAAATATGTTTGGGGGGGGGGGGGGGCTGTTACATTTCCAGGCAGATAGATGCTGTCTGCTGTTGTCTTTGAAAAGTTTATATCCCTTGCCTTTGTGTTGTGTAATGTAGAAAATCACCCTGTATAAACTAAAAATAATGTTTGGATTTTATTGATGGATTGCCCAAGACATTTTGTCCTTGAGGCACTTTATGCACAACACTCTTGTCCTGTTTTGCTAGAGACAAGAACTGTTTTTCTTTTTTTTTATCAGTTTTCAATCTTCTCTGTGATTGCTTGTAACAGTTGCAATGGGGATCTGCTCAGCTGAAATGAAGCTTTATCTCTGAGGGAATCAATACCTTTGCATCCACAAAATGAACAGTCTCCACTTGTCCAAACATACAGAGGAACTGGAGGCCTCAAATATTAATTTAAAGAAAATCACCGTTCCTCTGAGTATTTGAAAATAGATTTTAATTCTACATTTCTTTCTCTGTTACAAGGTTAGATTTGACTCAGAAATATAAAAGGCATACTTGTTCTGTGTTACTAGAGTGAGTGATGTACTTTTTTGTCACACAGAGGGAGTGAGAGATTTAGGACAACCTTCTACTAGAGTGGGGCAGCTCCCTCAAATCTGACTATGTTAAAGACTAAGGAGAAACACATTGTGGAGGAAATGGCACCATCAATAAGCTTTGTGAGTGTGTGTGTGTGTTAGAGAGAGAGAGAGAACGAGAGAGAGAGAGGGAGTGAGAGAGAGAAATGAAGAGAGGATGTTCGAGGGAGGCATGAAGCCCCTCTAATTCTGTGCGTTTCCAGAGTGTGCTGCCATGTTCGCCTTTTGTGTCTTTCTCCACGCTTCCTCCTCCTGTGAGCTGATTAGTGTTTGCCGTTTGGCATTTAGGCTCTGATTCATCACTGTGCCTTAACAGCAGCGAGGCAGACGCGCGCCTCATGTCAGGCGGATGAGGCGTGGAGATGATCTCTTTATGCAACACTGGTCTGTAGGTGTTGCATTGCAGCTTGAATTAAGCCCAACTTTTTACTTTCCCGTTTGCATCTCTACATTGTGTGTTGTATAGTTCATTTGAATATGGAGAGGTGTGTGAGATGGAGGTGGGAGTGTGGATGGGCTGGTGACGACACCAAACTAAATATAAAATGAATTCATAGATGGTAATGAGGGCAGATCTGACAAGATTTTGATGCTGGCATGATAATTTAGCTAAATCTAGTAAGGCTCAATGATTAAGCAAAGGTGATTCGCTATGCTTATCTAATCAGGCTTGGGTAAGACAGAAAAATACTAATCTGTAATTATATTTGTCATTAATTTGGGTGATCTTCATCTGATGCCTGTCTTGTGTTTTTTTTTTTTTTTTTTTGCATGGTGAACACTGATTCTCTTTTAATTGTGTCATGCTAATCCAGAGTGCATATGTAAGTTGCTGAGTTTGTGCTGTGTGTGTTAGAGAAAAGGAAACAGCACTTGACATAGTTCACTAGGGGAATGTTGTTTTTGTGTATCAATAGCACTGGTGATACTACACATGACATGCTATTTATTTATCGTCTTTTAAAGGGCGTGAACCAATGAGCTCTTGCGGCTTGGCCTTGCCAGGGTGGATCACTGCTTAGTGTAATTGCTCATCTTGGCATGGTTCATTTATCACCGCAGGGCAAAGACAAAACCGTCCGCAGAGACTTAGCTGCTCCTTCTCTCGCTGTTGTTCCTCTCTCTCCTTTCCTCACTCTCTGTGTTCTGTCAGAGTGAGGTGCCTAGCGCTGCTCAGAGGTCAAGTGCATTAGGCTACCACCCTGCCCTGTGACCTGGGGCTGCTCTGTGTTGTCCATTCTCTTTTTAATTGGGGTGTTGTTGCTGCTGTTACTGGATCCTTGAACTGATGGGCCAGCTAGCGGTTCTTAGCGGTTCTGAGTCCCGTGTCAATTGCACCAAACTTTTGCACTATCCGTGTTCCACCCTGACTACAAAACAAGGTACAAGTCACAGGCTTGCTGAAAGCTGTTATAATAATGACTCCAGAATGTACCTTTAAAAAAATAAATAAATAAAAAAAATCAGTTGCAGGCAATTATGCCTTTAATCTTGCCACAAACTGCTTCAGGCACAATTCAGTAAATGCATTTAAATCCTCTCGGAATAAGAAAAAGTGCAAATGGAATTTTAAAGACACCATTTCTCATAATGGGCGTATTACCTGGCCCATTGGAAGGCAATTTTAACAAGCATTGTTCAAGCGGCTTAAGATTTTTGCTTTTAGGGTTTTTGATGGGAAAAGTTGTTTCAGGCAGCCATATAGCTGAACAACTGGAGAGACCAGTTCAGCTGTTCTGGTGCTGTTGGGCTTTCAGTGAGAGATGTGCATAACCCCCCCACCACCCGACACACACACACACACACACACACACACACACACACACAGTTCAGCTGTTCTGGTGCTGTTGGGCTTTCAGTGAGAGATGTACATAACCCCCCCCCCCCCCCCCCCACCACCACCCGACACACACACACACACACACACACACACACACACACACACACACACACACACACACTCACTCCCGATTGGCCTTGTAAAAGCAGACGTGCATTTGCAGTCTCCTGCACAATGTGAGGCTTCGCCTCTCGTCTCCATGCAGTGGCTAAGCCAAGTCTAAATATGGATTTACAATGGTGAGCGTTTCTTTTGTTTGCCTTCACACAGGCTCCTTTTGGATTGCTCATGTGGCGCTGTTGTTTTTCTCTTAGTGAAAAATGTACGTTTTTTCAACCTGGATTTTGGCTTCCTCTGGCGCTGTATGGACCTTGACTGCTCCATGTTTATATGAAACTCTCTTCTCCCCCCAAGTAGGTTAGACTGGAGGCCTGGACACACACCAGCTAAATATTATAACAGCAAACCAGACAATTACTGGGGGTGATCCTTGAGGGAGTTCTCTCGTAAGGCTTTGGCTCTTATCAGAGGAACTTGCAATTAAGACCCTCACATGTGCATACTCTACTTGCAAATGAGCATACCCCATGGAGTGTACAGTGCACGGGCCAGATAAGATGAACGTACTCTCTGTATCTGCCAAAAAATTTGCATGTACCTATAGCCATCTCCCTCTTGTGGGGCCTTGTGTGTAGCATGTTGAATTATTAAATGTTTCTCTCAAAACACAGCAATATTTTCTAATTACCTGACTTCTCATAAATATTAAATGTTCACCGTTACAAATGTGGACACCAAGCAGGAGCGATTCCCTGGATTTAATCAATAATAAAATAGGAACATCACAGCATGCTGTCTCTGGGAGGGGAAAAAAAGAGATTATTTTTATTAATGCATTGCTTATCTTTCTCTTCGCTCACCTGCTATTGTCCTCTCCTAACTGTCCTGCCGTGCGTTGCATGCAGCTGAACTTGATTTTACCTTTTGGAAAATGAAAGATCCTTAAAATAGTGTTAGTCTGAGCGCGGCCGAAATCCCAGAGGACAGTGATTATCGCAGCCGTAGCTTTCTTCCCCTCGCGGTGCTCTCCTGTGTGTTGTGCTTCAAATGGCCCTTTGTTATGGTGATGGATCTCTTTTGGCCATTTTTTAATGCCATTAAACGCGTTAGCCGTTTTTATACTGCGCTGATGGAGGGCTTTCGCTGCTGCCATCTCCCAGCTTCCCCCCACCACGTCCACAGGCCTCCATATTTCACAGGCCATCACGCCTTATCCCTCAGAAGGTCCTGGCCCAGAGGACTCAGTATGTCAGGCTCCACACAGCCCCAGTCAATCCCATTTTCCAGTTATTGTGCTCAGGGCTCAGTCATATCTCGGCGGCCATATTTACAGTGGGACAGGGCGCGAGGTATTATCGGAGTCAGACAAACTAATGTACACCTATGCAGAACATTGCCAAGGTGCCGGTGCTGCACACGCTTTGTCAGCCCTGGCTTGTTTGTTTGTGTTTGTGTATGCATGTCTGAGGGAGGTGTAATATAAATGTAAATTACTGTTGCAATGAAGGAATGAAATTTACCTTTTAATTTATTTAGGATAGTATAAACACACAGCAACATACTCATACTCTCTCTCTCTCACACACACACTCACACACTCTCTCTCACACACACACACACACACTCACACACACACACACACACACACACACACACACACACCGTACCGTATAGACTTTCTTAACCTGGCAGCCAAAGTGATGGATGGTTTGGGTCTTATCAATAATGCACTGCTGTTTTGCTATGGTCCTCTTGCTTGTGTGATTCTCTGGAATGATAAGTCAAATAACTAAGACTAAAGAGGCACTCTTCCTATTATCTTTGACTTATACAGAGACAGCTATTTGCTTCCGTAGCAGTTCTTACATTTACCTTAGCAGAGTTGAAATTTTAAACCTGAATTATGTAATTAGGTGATTTCAAGTGTAAATAGGTCATGCTTTATTGAAAACATCCATTGATTTAGTTGGCAGGCAATGTTTTTTGATATCGACTTCTTTCTTCAATTGCATTTGGATGGCAAGATTAGGAACACAAAGTAATTTGGTCCTTCGTGGCATTGCTGAAGCAGAAGACATTCCTGAACTGAGTTGAAGCCTGAGAATTATTTGAACCAGCAACTAAAATCAATCAGCGGAAACCGAGACTTAATAACATTACCCAAAATTTGTGTAGCTATGTGGTCATGATATTACAGATTGCTGAGCCCTGCAAAGAGTAAGGTCTAAACAAGAAAACATACTGGACACGTTAGGAAGGTGATGATATAATCATTTTCATCTGGCTGCATCTAGTTATTACCTGTGCATTTGAAATAGTGAAATAATGTCAATAATTGTATTACGGCTGTAGGATGCCGTTCAATACCTACACTTGTCAGCTCATCTAGAAAGTTTACTAAGAAAATCTGAGCTCTTGGTTCTTCTTGAAAGGAAAACTTTTAAGATCTACCTTGGCGTCTTGAAAAGTTGTGTTTCCCCATTAAGAATCCTCATAAATCAAAGGTTGCCGTCAACATTTTCTGTTCTTATTTTCCAAGGAGTGTATAACATCTCCGGGAGGCCTTCGCAATAGTCTAAAGGATTCCTCATTAATGCACAATGTCCCATTGTTCTGCGTTGATCCATCCAAACTATCTCCATAATTTATTGGCTTGCTCTGCCGAATGGCAAATTTATTTCATATGGTTGCATCAAGGATGTTGGCTCATATGTGTAATGTAATCATGGGGAATAACACACTGTTGTCAGCGTTTCCTTGGAAGACGGAAAGAGGAAACAGAATATGGCCAATGAGGGATTTTTTCTTATTCAATTATGCATCTAGAGCCTTTGGAATATGCCCTCTAATAATGAAAACAAGACAACATGAAAACATTCTATAAAATGCTTGTTTAGGCTGTAAGGCATACTTTTTAAAAAGGGATTTGGAGATAGTAGCCTTATACCAAAAAGCAGCTAAATACAGACATACTCAAGACATCACAAATCTCATCAGGTTATATTATTTTCTTCTGTGTGTCTCTTTCCATTTAAATATAGAGTTATAATGTTTTTTTGTTAGATCATTCTACAGGATGTAGCTTCTGGTCCACAGAGGGGCCAATTACATGCAGAAAGTCTATGAGGCTGTCAAGGCAAGCTGACACTCACATATTTCTGAAATTTTTTATGTTGTATTATGCATGCGACACACCACCTGCAACTGCAAGGTGTGCAATAGGTTAAATAGCAAACATATTAATGGAGTCAGAATTAGTATAAACACCTGTTTTTCTTTCTTCAACGCATCATAAGATTTATTCACAGGATATGAATAATCATTCTCAGAGCATTGTAGTTCTACATTGTTGTATGTTGAAATACTAGAGTGCAAATATGCGTCATATGCAGGTTATGTGTACATTTTTCAGGTGGATTTTGTGCATGTTTTCCCTGGAAATGCAACCTTAAAGCAGAACTCCATACATCATTATTGTACAGTATACCGAAACAAATGAGCCCCTTTGAAGAAACTTGAATGTAGAGTTCAGATTTTCTCAATATCAACAGGTCTTTAAAGATTTGATTATAGCGTGACTTTGTTATTTAAAACAAGGAGTTTACCTGTATTTCCACCTTTATTGGCAAATCAATAGTATACTCCAGGCCACCGGTGGCATGAGAGCTGCAAAGTCTAGTGAATTGTTTGTGTGTGTGTGTACGGCAACAAAAGGATAGCACAAAAGGTAATAGTAGCCATTAAATTATGTAATGGTTCTCTCCTGCCTTGAGAAACATAAAAACGTTTTGAAGATTATTGATGCTTTGCTTAGTTTCACATGGGGTTGACAGAGGTGTTCAGGAAGTAATGAGACATGTGGAGTGATTAATACCATTTTTAGAATTCCTTATAAGTTCAAACTTTGCCTTGTATAACAGTGGGGCGTGATGTAAGAGCTTTGAAATGTGTACACTGGAGAGAAATGATGCCATGTTCTGCAAATAAATCCCTCCCAGCATAGGACTGAGGAGAGTGAAAATAGATAGATATGTTGTGTGATTAAATATCACATGTGGTTTTTTTTTTAACAATAACATTACCATCATTATTATGTTCTCAGAACCTAATTAAGTCATTAGTACAATCTACATACACGATTAAAGGTTAGAGTTTGATTAAAGAACTAACCGGTTTTCTTTACTCGGATTGTGTTGAGCACGTGTTGATGGAGAACGATTCATATTAAGTCTTTTCAGTGTTTATGAGGTTATTTGAAGTGTTGCTCCAATAAGAGAT
The DNA here is from genome assembly GCF_963854185.1 of Sardina pilchardus. NCBI lineage: Eukaryota > Metazoa > Chordata > Actinopteri > Clupeiformes > Clupeidae > Sardina > Sardina pilchardus. Next base: position 10,601,853 of record NC_085012.1, read on the forward strand.
AGATGATAGTAGAAAAGATAGTTTGGCCTCTGACTTGTCTTCAATATGTCATGCAGGCAAAAAAGACTTTGAGGCTCCACTGAAAAACACACCATTACATTTTATCTTGTACCATCTGGCATACAATGGATCCAATCTCACGGCGCGTTTTTTCCTTGAGAAATGGGTGTCCTTATAATGCTGACATTCCCTCTCTGTGTCAGCAGCCCTTGCACCACACACCGCAGCATATCCGGGAATGTTTGATTTCATTCGGATATCGCCAATAATGTCACCCCTGCCACCTTCCGCAAAGAGATGCACCTTGGCCAATCACACAGCCGCCGTTTCGCTAAGATAAATGGCATTCTCTCGAAAAGAAGTGAGAGAGCGCAGTGTAATATCCAGGGGCTTTGTGACTGGAGAGGGCCCAGCAGCCTCGTGCATGGCTCTATTGCTTCGGTCCCACTGGGAGAGAGAGAACCATTTTTCTTCCAGGCCTCTATGCGGGAGCTGAACAGAAGCCAGCGCAGCCTAGATTGGCAATATTTATCTTGGTCTGTGGGAAGAGAGGCGAACAAAAACACAGAGGTATATGGGTTTAACCTGTGGAAATGTCAGACGGGAATGGCCAGTGTGTCTAAAATCGACAAAAACTGGGAAGAACTGGACACATTTATTTGTTTTTGCATCAGTAGGTTGGTTTACATGGGCAGTTTATTTTTTGTCATTCCAGTTAAACTATTCCAAATGAAATATTTATGTTCACAGATATCTGCTTACATGGAGTATCTTCCATTCTGATCAGGTGCTCACAAACATTCTAGAATCTTTGATCGTTGCTGCTTTACTTTTGCTTGAGGAACTATTGCTGTTCAATCGGAATAAGAAGGGAATTCACCACCCCTTTCATTCTGATTAAAATTTTAATTTTCGGCAGTTTTATTCTGATTCTAATCGGATTAAAAGTGTCCACGTAAAACCCACATAGTGTGGCTATCAGACGCATTTGTACGAGGGTGCATCTGAGATCTGTGAAAAGTGAAGGGTCAGGGGTACTTTGGATGCCATGCCTGTGCATCCCCTTCAACACTTTTTGAACACCCACATCTGAATTCTGCTGACATTTTTTAACTAACTGTGTTTCGAACATGGATGTCAGCTGAACCCAATATTTCTCCGGAGGAATTAGCCTCTCGCTGGCAGCCGAGGAAAAAACCGAGCCATAAAATGGGCTTTCGGAGTTGGAGGCGTGAAATAAAGTCCTTGTGGGAAATGTTTTGTTTACCCCTGCTGCCTCAATGCCAATCAATAGGCAGCTGAGAACCTATTAGCCCTGCTGAACTGCTTAACACCCACTGGCCCCCATTACCCTCTGTAGTCGAAGATGTTTGTCACTGTAATATGCTTAGCGCCATTCTCCATTAGTTCCATCACGGACATCAACCTGTAGCCGTGGCTGCTTAGGTGATGGACAGGTCTTTCGTCGGTGATGCCACGCTTTGTCTACCTTCCTTCGCTTTTCCTGGGCAGACTCGGGGTTCTCGAGCTGTCAGACGTGGCAGAGGCAGACCGTTTGCAGAGGGCACTCGCTTGTGGCCGCTGTTTAGGAACAGACTGTGCTACTCCGCTATGTTTTGACAGGGAAGTTTAAGAGCACTTTTCATTGGGATGGTTAGGAACACTCCCGGCCACTGTCTTGTAGAAATCCCTCCTGTGGAATGAAAAAGTTCTCGCCACGGCCACGAATGCTGAAGCTTATGGCCCAGAAATTCATATACCATCCACGGGCTACTTACATAGTGAGATTTGTGTCCAGACTCACAGTTTTACTCCTATAAAAGCATATCAGAGTGTCTAACAGAGTCTGTAAATATCAGAGAGGAATTGCCTGGTGTGTAA
>NC_085012.1:10603933-10628933 GCF_963854185.1 Sardina pilchardus
TTGTAAGTATTATGTTGCGGGGGCCAGGCGGGGAGGGGAGTAGGGGGGCTCTCCCCTCCTGTCACTCTCCACACTCCATCTCCCCCTTTTGTTTTTTCGCCACACAATGTCTCCGTTATTGCTGTTCCCTGATCAGGTTTTGTTTTGGAGTCATCTATCGTGTTTTGGAGCCTGGGACGCAAGCCCTAGTAATCCCAGGCCTTCTGCCACAACTGGAGTTTGGAGGAAGATGAGACATGACAATACACAGACCTCATAGTGAGATGTGCCTGGGACTATCTGCGTCCAAAGATTTGTTCAGCACTTGGCACAGAATAGACTGTATGGAAAACAAAAGAGACAAACAAAAAAAACAAAACAATATTAATGATTTGACTGAGGCACAACTTGCTGCCCTTCACTCATTCTAATTGGCAACAGATCTCTGTCTGAATAATTGGCTGAAATGAGTTTTCATCACTTTGGGGAGGGCTTGTTTATCTTATTTCTGTCAAACTGCAGCGGAACAGCACTGCTCACACCTGCAGAGGTTTGACAGACAAAGACAAAGGTTGCACAGAGGAGTCTAAACACACACGCGCTCGCACACACACACACATTTTTACAGAGCATCTTTTTAATTGGAATTTTAATGCTGTTTACACTCTACTCCAGACATTGTTTTGGTATCCGCTACTTTAACCTTGCCTTGGAGGGAAAACATAGCGTACTGTATTGACGAGCTTCCTTGAAAAATAATATGGCTTTACCTCCGCTACTACAGTATTTCACAGTCAAGAAAGACAACTCAACGGTGAGACTAAACAGCGTGTCCTCTTAAAACAGGGGGACATTGTATTCGCATCCCTCAGACATTCCCCTGAGCTTCCGATCAAATTCGATACTCTATCTGGAAATTTCAGGGCCCTTGTCGACCTGTCAATGTAGCATTGTGGGGAGATGGGAGGTGCCAGCGCTGGCATGAAAGACTGCTGACCAGACAGCAGAGCGTCGGTAATGCATTTTTAATGGAGGCGGTGGCCGCGGTTTCTTTTTTTCGGAGAGCTGTCTCCGAGCGACTCCACCAGCGGCAGGAGTAGCGGAGTCACATTAAAATGGATGTTCCGAATCAGCAGGGATGCAGCCTGCTGCTCCTGCTGTCTCCTAAGCTCCCCTCTCAGATTCACTTATCTGCTATCTATTAAATGGAAGCTTTCCAAATGTGTCCCAGCATTAAAGGAGAGAGAGATACAGAGAGACAGACAGATAGAGAGAGAGAGAGAGGGAGGGAGGGAGGGAAGGAGAGGAGGAAAGGAGGGATGAAGGGGCAGACTGATAGACACTGAGAGAGAGAGAGTGACAAAGAAAGGGAGAAATGAGAGGAAGAGAGAAAATAAAGTGCACTGATATTTCTCCGTGCCCAGGCCCAACACTGGGAGGCCATTTGATCCGTTTGCTGTCCTCTCCTGTAATCTGGAAGTTTACTGGCCTTTTTTTTTTTCCTTTCCTCGAAAATGTGGCACCTCTGCTGGACTCTTTGAAAATGTATGAGTTTGGCCGTCAGGGGGGAAAGTGGGACACTCCCCCGCTGGCTGAAATGGCTTCCCAGCCCTGGGACTGACAGGTGTGTCTGGGTCATCGAGTGGAAGTTATCGGGGAAGATAATTGGCGGCCGGCCCTCATCTCTGGGGGTTTCCGGCTGGCCCGGCCACTCGGTCCAGAGGAGACATCACCCGGGCACCATTAATCAGGAAGCCTGGCCAATGAGGATAGGGCGCGGAGCCAGCGAGCCAGCGAGCCAGCCAGCCGTCCAGCCAGAGGGATACGGCTGCATCAGCTCTCAGCCGTAGTCCCTGACAGAAAAATCCTTAGCTCATCTTGCACAGCGCTCTAGTAAGTGACTGAGAACAAGAGAGTGAGCGAGAATGAAAGGCACAGAAAGAAAGAGAAAGAGAGAGAGAGAGTAAAATTCAATCAATTTGAATGCCCATTATGCTCTAAGAAGTGTTGACACTATGCTGTATATGCAAAAGAGAGTATTAATTCTTAAAGGAGATGTCTCTGGGAGTGTCAAAATAAATCAGTAGCACAGCGATTACATCTGTCAGGTTAATTATACCTTACTCTGTCATGTTTTTTGTGGTTTTGTGTTATTGTGTTTAATGTCGAGATGCTGTATAAATTACTACAGTTTAGCAACTGTTTTTTCGTACTGACAGAAGCCAAATGATTGGCGACTGCTATTTATACATTGACTTTGCTATTGCATCCTCATGGTTGTGTGGGTAATCCATTCCATTTGAGGCATGCTCTGTGTGATACAGCGATGCAGAACGTTTCGGTAACATTTCTTATTTCCGTTCTAAATAGATCCACCAGACTGAAACCTTTCTGCCTCAGAGAAGTTGGCAAAAGGCAGCTGGCAATATATCAAAATGGGTTTGCAAGGCAAGCTACTTAAAAGTTCAAGGAAGAAAACTCTGTCAGAGATGATGTGCTACCAGACATATACTTTGGTGTAAAAGACAAATGTCTTGTCAGCATTCAAACTATTATGCATGCATGATGCACTTTCAATATAGCATGAGATATGGAGAACTATTTCATGTTGATGCAAATGTAATATGGTCCAGTAGTGTGCTATTCCGTATTGGATTATGTTAATCTATACAGTAGATCTTCTCTATGTTATGAAATTGTCCCGGTTGATGGATGTTTTCGACCAATCACTCTAGTTCCAGTTATTTAAAACAGTGGAATGCAACCATTATGGTCTTAGCTGGAGACAAACAAAACATCTTTGCAATAATGAATAGTGGTATAAAACGTTATGCCACCGATATTGTGGCTGTAGTGCCACAGGGTTGGGTTGACAGGATGCTTGTGAGAAAGGTCCCTCACAGGAGCCAATGACTGCACAGCTGATCAGGCTACCCAGGCTCCCCCTCAGCCTGCCCACATTCTGTATGGCTGTTTCTCTCAGTGGTAAGGCAGCAAAATGCTGCTTTGCATGTCAATGGGATTGTAATTGTGAAAGGCTGTGTGTGTTTGTGTCTGTGTGTGTGTGCGCTCGCAAGAGAGAGAAAAAGAGAAACCAAAGGGAGAGAGAGCAGTGTACCAAAACAGAGACACAACATAAAAAAATGGAGAGCTTAGAAATATAAACAACACACACACTCTCAGGAAGAGAAAGAGAGAGAGAGAGTGAGTGTGTGTTATCAACAAGGAAGGCTGCGATTGTGGAAGTCCTTCCCTGCCTATGCTATTGCACAAACAGATTAAAAAAAAAAAAAAAAACAGTAGCAAGGCTCCATGTCTAGGAGGATGTGATTGAAATAAGATTAGAAGAGAGACCCGGCATTCTCAACGAGGTTGGGATCTGATTTGCTTTGCCCTCCTGCATTCTCCAGGGACGGCCAGTAGGGAAAGAGAGGGAAAAAAAGCTTATTTAATAGAAATTGCTTCGCCATTCTCTCTAATTCTGAATTTTGGTATTGTGTCTGGAATGAGAATGGGACTCCTGTCTCCTGTGTGTGGCCAATAGACTTGGGTTGGGCTGAAGATGATGGAGGGGATCAACCACAGACAATGGGCATATGGTGAAGACCGCATTGGTTTAAGCTAAGAAAAACTGACACACAATAGATCATTTAAACTCATCTTAATCTCATTAAAAATGAAAGTCCACCGCATGACTGGATAGGATGTTTGACTGAAATCAGTACTAATACATTATTATGCCGTGGGATCTCTCGATATTAGTGTAGTTATGGAGTTGTATAATACAACGTGTATCCAATGCCGAAAGCATACTTTAAATTCTCCATACTCCTGAATATACCACTTTATTTGTTTTGTTCCATGCTGTGGTTTAGGCCTGCTGTTTGAGGCTACTCTTCTCTGTGGGGGCACAGTGATCAGACAGCTGTAGAATAGAAGTGCAACTGTACAGTACAGATCACATCTCAGCACATTTCTCTCGTCTTTTCTCTTTTTTTATCGCCTCCTGTCCCAGGTGGATGTAAAACAAATGAGTTATGATAAGCGGAGAGCACAAGCACTCTCCCTTACCTGTCTGCATACCAATGAGGCGTCGGTGACAACGTTGATGGATTTGCTGATGGCTTCTGCGGAAACTTACTCACGGACACTCCCACACCACCCCTCCCTCCATCCCTCCCTCCCTCCCTCTCTCCCACTCCCTCACTCACTTACTGACTCTGGAAAAAGATGGGCTTTGATACATCTCATGTCGACTTTGGATCAAGGTTACGTGCTCTTCCCTTCGCACTGGAGAGGAGGATCAAAGTGGGGAAGCACAATGGGAGAGCATGTCATCTATCATGTAAATTAGGCCTCTCCACCAAAGTGCTGCCTGCCCTTTCAGATGAAAGAGCAGATTGCTCTGTATTTCCCCCCCCCTGCCTTTGCCATTTGTCCAAATACAAGTACCATGAGCACGTTGGGCTTCTCTGCTATTAGTGTGCGCATTGGTGGATATCCTATTTCATCTGTCTTCTGCGCTGTCATTGTATGTATTACTGGGTGTCTGCTTTTTTTTACTGCCGACAGACCACACACCGACAAAGCAACATTTTGTAAGTGGTTCTTCAAACTGCCTAAAATCAACTAATTTGTTGGCAAAGTTACTCCCTGAAGGAGAAGCACAACAGTACCCTGGTGCCCACCTTTAAATGACATCCATTTATTGCTATTGGCTTGCATATAATTGAATTAGGGGGGAAAGGCGGGGCCCTTTGTTGTCCTAATGCCAGGAAGTCATTGCTATTGACCTTGAAAAGCATCCTGGGGTCTGCCTAATTGCGTCCCCCTGCATAACGATTTGAAAGCTAATGACAGCCAAGAGGAAACAGGGGTCCATCAGAAGGTAAAATTGGCAGAGCAAAAAGTATGGCCTCTGTTATTAGTGTCCCTCCAAGAACCCATTTTACAGTGTAATGAAAGATGATAAAAACAAGGGCATTCTACCCCAGCCAACCAAATCACTATCATTTTGTTCCCAGGAACCCTCAGAAGTACCTGCCAACGAGTTGTTCCGTGAAACATTCTGAGTGTAATCACTAGTTTCACCAAGCATGATTTGCAATAAATCGATCATATAACACATTAAAAAAAAAGCTCCTTGCTATCCTCAAATGACACAGCTTTATGTTTGCATCCAAGGCCATTCAGTTTCAAATGTACAGTAGCTGTGTGCTCACTCCATAGTTCTGTCTGAAGCTTTCCTCTACAGAGCAAAATCTGCCAGAGTGTGTAGTATGGCAGAGGACCCGCACTCTCAGATTCATCCGAAGGGGCACTCCCTCAAAAAAACCTCAACTCTCTCCCGTATACCGTCCTTCGGAAGAAGTACACACAGCCAGTTCCCTCTTCCCCTGGAGCTCCGATGCTGCTTCGGAGAGAGAGAGGCTGCACAGAACATTAAACAGGACTAATGCAGCATGAGGTGGAGGACAGGAATAGCCCCAGTGCAGAAGAGGCCCCTCATTTCGGAGTGAAGGAAAGCTCCGAAGGGGACTGTTTGGGGGGAGCTTTGAGCAAAACAAGCAGCACACTGCGCTTCGCTCACACTGCCTTCGCCAGACAGGATTGTTTTTGAGGACCTCTGAATGCCGAATCTGATAGAGACAACAGAAAAGTAGAAGTGGGGAGTATAAAAAAAAAGAAATGAAAATATTGTGGAAGGAGATAGTGCTCTTGCGCTAGTCTGGAAATACAGACCCAAATGTAGAGAGTTTTAGGGTCTGGCTATGAGTAATGAAAATGACCCAACTTGAGGGGCGGCACTAATGGGCATGAATTTGAAAATATCACTCCACGCAATTGGCTAACACTACGATCAATCAGAACAATACAATGGGTGACTTATTCAGAGCTACCAGTGGAGCTAACTGGTAGATTAGACTCTTGCTGTATCCGGTCGGCAAAACAGCACAAACGTCCTTCTTGAAAAGGAAAGTCTCGGGCGCCATCTTCGGCCAAAGCCGTTTTAAAAAAACTGGTGTTCATCCATAGCCATCTTCCCATGTTTACTAACTGATTCCGGACTTCGATGTCGCAGCGCTGTTGTCATCTGTTTAGCTCGCCTCTGACCCGCCGATATCAAATTCAGTGATGTGATTGGTGCAGTTCGGCTCCAGCGGCATGGGTAAAGAGCATCATTACCGTTTGCCAAAGTGACTTGCCGAGCAAATTCAAATTTTGCTCTCGCGAGAACTCTGGATTTCCAGGGTACTACTTTTGCGCTAGGCAGAGTTGAAAATGAGATGCTCCTCTCTGTTCCCTCTGCTTTTCTTCTCTATTTGCTAATTGTCCTCAAGTACTTTTAAACATGGAGGAATGCTGGCAGTGCGTGCGATGATTGCCTGAATGCATCGCTACTCCGATCCTCATGGGGATTCATCTCGCGCCTCACTTTTGCAATGGAAGGAGGTAATTACAGCAGTAATGACTAAATCTCCCGGGAGATCTGTCTCGGAATATTCACCACCACGCTTCCAGTCAGAGCTGCGGAAGGGGCAGATGAAGATGATGATAACGTTATTGTTAGCGTTGTTATTATTATTGTCTCGCCGCGGAGGGAAAGCCATGTAGCACAACCCAACATGCAGCACATGATAACACTTCTCTCTGGGCCCACGGAGCTAGTAGGGATTTGATTCAGTGTTTTCTGGGAAGAGGGAGAGAGTGAAAAATAGTGTGTGTGTGGTGTGTGTGTGTGTGTGTGTGTGTGTGTGAAGGAAACTGTGGGTAATCTGTAATTATGGCGATCAGCAGGCAGAAAAACCTGGCTTTATCATTGTTATCAGAGACAGAGCACCTGCGCCACACACACAAACACATGTGCTCACACACACACGTACACACACCCCCACACACACACTCACAGCGGTCTCCCACCTATTTTCTGCACATATGCTCACATCATCCCTATAAGATGCATGACTGCCCCAACACAGAACACACCCACCCACATACACACACGCACGCACGCACACTCTAATACACACAGCCCATAGAGGCACATGTAATTTGCACTGCATAAGATGCATCACACACCTGAGGTTTCCATCCGGAGCTGTGCGTGTGTGTGTGTGTGTGTGTGTGTGTGTGTGTTTCTCCCCCCGCTGCTCATCCACCCACTCTCCGCGCAAGTCTGTGGAAATGTGTTTGTGTGTGTGTGTGTGTGTGTGTGTGTGTGTGTGTGTGTGTGTGCGTGTGCGTGCGCTGGAGATGCGGCCTCCCTCCGTGCTCCGTCAGATGAGCCGGCCCCGTTCTGCTTCATTTCCTGGAAGTAATGCAACATTTCTTCTGCCGCTGCGAGCCCGCGTGGGGCTGCCAGGCATATTATGCACGTCTGTGGCCAAATACGGAGGTGCGCAGGTCATGGCTGTTGCCCACTGATAACACCGCTCGCTCATACACACACACACACACACACACACACACACACACAGGGTTGTGTTCTCTCCCTTCCATCCAGTAGGCCGAGGTGGCGTGAGCTGATGCTTGCTCGAGTTGCGACCCTATGATGGCAGGATTTGCCCCCTCGATCTCTCCGCCATGGCAGGGGCCTCTGATTCACTATTTTCACTCTTGTTAGCATTTTTGGTTTGCTCTCCGTCTCACCCCTCTCACCCTTCCTCTCACCTGCGCTCCCGCCTTCCGCTCCGTCCTGTTCAATAATTCATGGCATGACGAACGATGGAATCACTCGCTCATCGTCAGTGATTTGTCATCCGTCATTCAGGATCTGGGACCTTCGCCAAGGGTCAGGTCAAAGGTCATCGTTTCCCTCAGCGCCTCGTGTCAGGCGTGTCTTCCCCCCCCCCCCCCCCCGGCGCACCTGCCAACCTCTGGAAGCGGCTCTGTTTTCCGTGTGGTCATAGATATGACACACTCTCAGACAAAGCTAACGTTGCTAACGCTGCTCACGTTGTCAAATCCAGCGCGGAGGAGAGAACAAAACCGCCCGAGTCAAGGCTATACTTTCCACGAGCTGTTGTCGAGAGCATCAGGCACATCAGCTGAACCGAGTTAACGCCGGGGTTCAGCCGGGGACAGTCCCAGAGTCTGGGTGGGAGGAGGTCTCTGTCAGAGCGAGGTTGTAATTTCACCAGTATCACCCGGGAAGGGTGACAGCTGTTTGAGTTAGGCCATGACACATTAGGCAAGGCAAATAGTAATGCTGTCTGAAGTCCTTGAGCTCACTAAACAGCAATTATTTCTCCAGGTACAAAACCAAACCGGGGGAGAGGGGAAAAACGGATCTGCTTGCAAGTTCCTTTCAGAAGTCATTAAACCATTTGTTCACAGATGGACGGTTATTTCAGGGATGACTCACAATCCTGTTCTGTCCTATTCACACTTTTCAATATATTCAGAGGAAGGATAAATATTTCACAACGTTTTCCAGAGAAATGAAAGACAAGTCTTTGGCCAAATAGTTCCCCAGCGATGCCTCCTCGTGCTTTGTATTTCGAGCAAAGACGCCATCTCCAACAGTCATGCCCTGCAGAGCAGCTCTCATCAGAGAAACCAATCCTAAAATGCACTTGAGAGAGGGAGTGAATCAGCTCGAAAAGAGAATCCTCTTAAACAGAGGCGTAAAGAATCAATAAAGAGTTTTGGTCCAAATCTTGCTGCATAATTCTAGCTACTTGAAAAGCATGCAGAAACCGAGTGAACACCTACGACAACTTGCCAGTATGCAAAGTGGTGTCTTTTGGCGATATTGTAGGCGAAGTTAAGCTGTCAAAGCTTCTCATTTGCACAGGGTGGTCCTAGATAACAGCTAACCGAAGAAGACGCTACCAAAAACAGATGCATGTAATAACATACATCTGAATTGCCAAATTGCCGCCCACTGTTTCTTTAATGCACTTGACGGTGCAACTGTCAGTATGCTGTTCATCAGGAAGTGTTGCACACAATGCCGTGCAGCTAGCCTGACTCTCGCCAGACCCTTGTAGTTCCGCCATGCTCCACCAGAGGCGTTTCGCTGAGCTCCACACAAGGGTCTGGACGCGAGGGCAATCCAAACCCCTGTGCCAGTGCTCAAAAAATGAGCAGCCAATCAGGAGCGCCGAAGCGAGTGTTTGATTCAAATAACAATGGCGGCACGCAGCGAGGAGTCTTGTGCTGACATTGATTCTGCTATTTCAACCGTTTTGTCGAATCTATCGAGTATTCATTCTTTCAGAGAATAGTTTTGAATACATGTATTGGTGGCAAGGATGTTTTTACTCTTCTTCCGACCGGGTTTGGCAAGAACTTGAAGAAGCCTAGCACGTCATTCAAGATAACAGGCAAGTGGTTTATCAAATCACATGCGAGGATGTTTTACAAGGACCCGCCTTCAGAAATACATCTCCTATCGAGAAGTCCCAGATCCTTGTGTGAAGCAGACAGCGAACTACAGGATCTGGCGAAAGTCAGGTTACCGTGCAGCAGCTCCCCGTAACGTTCAGAAAGCCGAGCTTCTCCCAGCTCTGCTCGTTTGTGTTTGTTTTATGTGTTTGTTTGTTTGTTTGTTTGTTTTTGTTTCCGTGCCACTTTGTTTGTGACTCAGAGAGGGGGGAGTGAGTGACGGCTGGATTAAAGCGAGCTGAGTGAGAGCAGTCGCAGCCGTCTGCCTCCAGGTGATCGGCACGACCCCGAGGGGACGCGGGCAGACAGGGCACACCGGGGTCACACCAGCAGGGCTCGGGGGACTGACCTCAGAACAAGTGAAACAACAGACAGAAGAAACAACACATGCATAAACACACACACACACACACACACACACACACACACACACACACACACATACACTCACTCACAGTCACATATGCCACCCATGTGTGAGAATGCGCACACACGCGCACACACACACACACACACACACATTTACACATACAAAGACTCACAAAAGAAAATAAAGCCACCCCAAAGGCCCAAAGAGGGCATACACAGACTCCGATAAACAGCATGGAGGGGTAAAAACAAACAATCTCACTCTGACCGACCACACGACTTCCCTCCCAAATGGATGCAGACTAAACACACACACACTCTCTCTCTCCAGCTCCTACTCACTGGCCGGGTGATACTGCGCACCTCCCTCCTCCCACTCAGTCTTTGGGTTTGAGGGAGTCCATAAAGAGCATGCAATCAGAAGGTGGATAGAGAGAGAAAGTCCTATATACAAGAGAGATAGAGAGAGAGAGAGGAAAGGCCGATGTATTGCAGATAAGAGGATTACAGGCAGTGCTTCTCTCTCTCTCTCTCTCTCTCTCTCTCTCTCTCTCTCTCCCCCCCTATTTCTAGCCTCGATTGAGATTCCAAAGCGGGCGCGATTCCCCCAGGGAGCCCGTTGTATCAGGGGTTCTAATCTGCGGCTCCAAAGTCAAAGAGGGAATTTCAAAGAGTAGCCGGCTCTGTCCAGACATCATGAGTGAGGCCTACAGATGGTCAAAGTTTTGCATGGCAGACGAAAATATGCACAAGGTTGAAGAGGAGGGGAAAAAATGATGCTGGATGAGAAATATAAAGTTTTTATTTTTAATATACACACTTCAAAGGGGGGAAGAGGCAGGGAAGTGAAATATTCTCCGCCTTCAGAATGGCAAAGTCATGATAGAAAGCTCATGTGCTTGGGCAGTTTTGTAATTTCGGGCCATTATAAGTCGTCCTTTGAGGTTAATTTGGGTGCACAAGATGTCTGGAGTCAGCAGCTTGCTTTCTAACAGGATGTTAAAACCCCTTCACAAAATCACTAATACGACACCACAAATAGAATGCTCCACAATCAACCCCATATTAAATTCCGAGCAGTTATCAAAACTTCAAACTGAAATGGCAAATTCTCTGGAAGGTTCTTTAATCCTCTATCACATATTTTTTTTTCTCCCTTTCCCAAGTCTTCATCAGGAATAGCGTTACCATGGTGACGGGGGTACGCAGTAATAGGGTTGGCGTAGTGTACAACGACAAACATTCGCAGAGGCCACAGCCGTCCAGGAAGAAACGATCAAGGTTTTTTTTTTTTTTTTCCTGAACACCAGAGGAGATTAGCTGTAAAGCTTGGTGGAAAATGACATGAACACAGAGGACACAGTAATTACTCTTTGACAGAAAACTTAATAACCTCAAAGAGGACTAAGCTCCTTCAGGAAGGCCTGGCCTGGCTTGGCCTGGCATGAGGCATGAACCGGTCATCACAGGGGGAGAGAGAGAACAACACAACGGGATGAGAAAGCAAAAAAAGGTAAAGAGTTATCTCGGTGTAAACAATGTTCAACTTTCGGACTCTTTATTTTTCTAAATTTCCTGTAGAAACCTGTAGTCGAAGTCGATTGCAAAAGCTAAACTTTCAGGTGAGGGTGACGTCTATTGGGGATGAAAAAATTAACAGTATCCTCACACTCCTTTATAATCCCAAACATGACAACCCAACCATTCACTTTTTATTGGATATCAATAATCATCACCCTCTGATTTAGGCATTTGTCAGTAGCATCGAGGATTTGTCTTCTCATTCTCTCTATTGTTGGTTATTTATTTCATTTTTTGGGGCAAGACAAATAGCTGGAGGTAAACTGTGAATGAATGTATCTTCCTTTCAAATGGACCGCCCTGAAGACAGCAAGAAATATGTTCTCTGTCTGGCCTCTTGTCACGCTTCCAAACTCAAACCATGACAATCGGAGGGTGGAGGTATCAGAACACAGTCTCATGGGGGCATCAGAAAATAATATACCGTGAGGTTACCTGAGGAGACTTCATGTCTTATCACAATCAAAGTACTTTTCTGTCTGTGTCTTTTTTTTTCTTTCTTTCTTTTTTGTGTGGAGCAAAATTAGTACTTGCTGAAGGGCAGAAGGTCGTTGTCCTCCCAGTGACTCACATGCCGTTTGGGATCGATAGAGCGTGTCCCCGAGCTTGTCTCTTGGAGAGAAGTTGAAAGACTCATCACTCATAATTTTCATTAGGGCGCTCCTCCATGGCTTGGCAAATCTGTCACTCTACAGGAGTCTGATTAACACTCATGAACCGAGCCACCCCCTTCTCCCTCCAGTCCCCTTCTCTTCAACTCTCCTGTTCCCTTATTTCAAGCCACTTGGTCTTCAAACATCACCACCACAGTCTTGAATGTCCTTTCTTTTTGCTTTTCATCAACTGAGTTGAAGTTTACAACAAATTATTTTCCCACGGTTGCGTTCATTGTTTTACATTCATTATTCAGACAGAAAAAAAGCCATTATCCATTGCTTCGCTGCAGGTGCAGGTCCAAAGCTTAGACAGCAGGGGCTGTACCTGTCAGGGAATGTGTTTTAGATAGAGTGACTGTTTTTTATTAAGTGCATGGATGCTGCATAATCCCACTTGGAGGACCGCATTGCATATTCCCTTCTCAATTCCAGAGAGTGATGCTGCACTCACTGTGGCATAGACAATAACGTATACCAGCCATTTATATCAGCAGAACAGACCGGGGGGGCTCTCAATTCACAGGACGCTTAACAGCATCTACCCAGCCCAGCCCAGCACAGCACAACACTCCAACCTGATGGCCATTTGCAAAGCATGCTTCATCTGCATCCATGTCTTTGGTGACAGGGATTCAATGATGGTCTCCATTACCTTTTTAATCATGTGCTATTGCTTTGCTCAAACGGAGGGGTTGATGCCAGCGCACACCAGCGACAAACTTGGACGGATGTGATCTGGAGTCACAACTCTGACAAACAGCTGGATTCAGCCGCCCCGCCAGCTATCCCTCCTCTAATGGCAAATCTCTCATGCAATTCACCAGCCCTACCGAAACCAGCCACACAGTCAGATATAATTAAGGTTGTTTTTGCGCAGCTTGTGCATTGGTTTATTTAGAGCGCATTAAGGAAGCCAGGGGCGATATACTCAGGGTTTTTTAAAAAAATTTTAGGAGATAGTGTAAGAGCAGCATTTCTCAAACTGTGAGCCGGAGTAAAATTAAACTAAATAAATAGTCAAATTATGTTCGGTGCCTCTGTCACTCGCTGGCTAATTTACGGCACAATCGAATAGAATTGCGGGCTGGCCATCCTACAGAGAAAGCTTAGGGATGAGGAAGTGCACTTACATTAATTACAAAGGTACACAAGGGTGTAGTGGTTGTAAACTGCAAGGGATCAGCGTTCCGTCACCATTAGCTTACCGTGAGTGCTCGTGCAACCTGTGTGCACTCTACAGAGAAACAGAGATCACTCAAGCTGCCGATAGATAACAATTGTTAGCAGGCTAAAGGTGATCAGATACGAAAAGGCTGTTACGGTAATATTTGATGACTAAATTCTTTTTTATTGCAGCGAATCCCTTGCTCTTTGCTAGTACATACTACTTGTGACTTTCTGGCAACCACTTGCGAAGTTTTATCCATTTTCAATAGGCTAATCAGCACCTGAGCTTCCTGCTGGGAAGAAGCAAAGGTTTTTGATAAGGCTTGCAGGTGGGCCTTATAACCCCAGAAGTCAGAAATAAGTGAGCGTCACAAAGACGTTTGAGAAAGGCTAGTGCAGAGCTTCACCACCTACTGGTGCCCCATTTCTACTGACAAAAGAGGAAAAAGAAAGAAGAAAGAAGAAAAAGCTCACTTTGTAGCCGAGGTCAAGCAAAACCTTTCACTTTAAAATACCTATTCACATGAGTCCTGGGGTCTCTCTTCCGCTGGACCTTCAGAGGGATGATTTTCTACACATGGGTCCACAAATGTTCACTACATGCAGGAGAATTATTCTCGCCTACAATTGTGAAATTGTAGAAAGTCTGTGAAAAATCCTGGAGTAATTTAAAAAAAAAAAAAAAAAGAATGACTAGAAGGCTGACCATAGTCTTTTGAAGTCAAACTTGAAATAGGTCAGTGTATGTAGCCTAATGTCAGTGAAAAGACATACTAAGCAATGGCATTTAAAAGCATTCCAGGAACTTGTCTTTCAGAGGTCATCAAAGGTAACAAATAATTTTAAAATGGTTAACAACATAG
Source organism: Sardina pilchardus (assembly GCF_963854185.1). Lineage (NCBI taxonomy): Eukaryota > Metazoa > Chordata > Actinopteri > Clupeiformes > Clupeidae > Sardina > Sardina pilchardus. The sequence continues at coordinate 10,617,939 of NC_085012.1, forward strand.
CAGGGTCAGGTTTGTGGCAAAATGTGACACGATAATGTTGGGTAATTTTCCACATGAAAAAGATACCCTGTCATAACCAAACAACCCACTTCGCTCTTCTTTTTTTTTTGTCCCGTAGCGTTCCAGTACATCTGTGTAACTCGGCATGCTTAACCTCCAAACGCATGCAGGGCCAGCACCTGGAGCCACTCAGTTGGATGAGTGTTGATGAACACGCTGTATGCATCCACAGACAGCATCCCTGAAAAGAAAAAAAAATGGGGCACAGTCTGCAAAGCCACAGTCGGTCGCCTCATAAGTGCCCTACTTAGCATAGCATACCTCTCTCTCCCTCTCCCTCTCTCTCTCTCTCACAAAATCGTCTGCACCTATAAGTAAATGGCGATGACATTTAATTCCATTTACGAAAGCTGGGCTTTTTTTTCCTTATTGTGTTGTCCTGCATGTATGAAAACCTCAGAGTCCTTGTGAAATGACAGCCCCTGTCAGCATTCTTAGGGAATATTCACCACTCTAGCAGCAATGGTGTTGTGGATGTGTGGCAATCATGGGGCTGTTTCCTTGACAACTGGACACTTGGTAGCTGTGTGTTTGTCCTGGGAGTTGGGCTTATCTATGCGCACAATTGAAGCCAAGAAGCCAATCACCCCTTTTTACACACTACCCTCACAGATGACTTTTGTTGTCCACCCATGAACAAGACGGTCTCCTCCCTCAAGAGATAATTCGCCTCGAGAGAAGACAAACACAATTCTGGGCTGAATTCACCCAGCTGATATTCAGCTCAGCTTCATTGCGTCCCCTTTTCCTCCCCGAAAGGAGCGAGTGAGTTTCAGGCAACATTGGCACAGTGGAGCGGTGGGACAGCGAAGCAATCTGGATCCCAATGAAGTGTGTCCCTGGGTTGTGCTGTAAAATAGGGGAATCGTAAAAAAAAAAGAGCTTTTGTTGGAGCTAAAACCCTGTGACAGATCAAGGATGAAAGGCCCCCTGCACGGCGGGAACAACAAATCAAGGCCCAGTCTCTTTGTGTTTGCTCGTGGAGTGGACACACTTTATTATGGCATTATTCACTGCCAGTCTGGAAGGGTTTGGTGGTGGTGGTGGTGGTGGTGGTGGTGGTGCTACTTAAAATCACGACCGTGTGCCACAGACATGGAGAGGTTGTGAGACGGAGAATAAACAGAGGCCGGGGCTGTCTGGAAGAGTCGGCTTCAAACTGATCCATAGAACTCCAATCTGCCAGAGCAGCGTATACAAGCATGCGCTCACACATACAGCGTTGCAGCAGCAGCAGCAGCAGCAGCAGCACGTCTCCACGGAGGCAGAAGGGGCTCCTTTTCTGGCTGGTGTCAATCTCTGGTCAGGAAGCTAATTCACGGCGACGCCCTGACAGCAGCGCAGCCCCTTGCTGCTCAGATAGCGCGTGGGAGCTCTCCAGACTGCAAAACACACAAACCTGCACATGGGGCCCCGGCACAAAAAAAACAAAAACACAAGAAAACACACGAGAGAAACGGGAACAAAAGGAGCCAGGAGAGAAAATTTAAAAACAACAACAAAAAAAAAAACAGGAGGAAGAGAGGGAACGGTAAAAAGACACGGCACGAGCACGGCTGCCAAGGTGAGGATGTGTGTTTGACATCCACCGCGTGTGACGTGTGTGCGGCGGGACGCGTGGGCGGCCACTGTGGTGTGCACTTCGCCGATACCCTCGCTCGCTGCTCCGCGCGCCGCCCGCTCGTTTCATCTCTGCTTCAGAAATGGCCTCCCCTTAATTATACATCACCGCTGGGAATGTAGCTCTCTGCATCAAATAAATTAGCAGCTCCACTTCCATGTAGAAAGTGGGGTGAAAAGAGTGAAAGAGAGAGACAGACAGAGAGTGAGGGAAAGCGTGTGTGTGTCGGTGGGGGTTGCATATTTGCTAGGGTACCTCAGGGTCCATTGCTAATCCTATCAAATGAGGGGAACGGGATAAATAGCATCCAATCCCATGTCGAACACAACCAATTAAGTGGCTGATATGGATTGCGCATCCCTCTCTGCCGACTGTAAGCGTATCGCTGAATGATGAGGACGATAGCGGCGTAATACAGTCTCAGAGGGAGACGAGCTCCACCACACAGGGCCCCTGTCCCAGCAACAGACAGGCCCTCCGGCCATCTGACATTATTTGCATTATCACTCAACTGCAAGTTAGCGCGAGAGGGGAGAGACGCTGTTTATAAATCACGCGATATGGAGAGTAAGCAGACACTCCAGGGAAATGTTCTTCACTCCATCATGCCCATCAACACACCACCTCAAGCGTCAGAACACACACTGGAATCATGTATGTTGCAGGGATCACGACTCGAGTTGTTATCAAAGGTGAGGACCGCATTTTGACAGTGTATTTACACAGCATTTGAGACTTGGGTCGGGGTAGAGAAGAACATTAAGAATGAATGTAATTTAACTCAACTCCTTTGGATGTGTAATTTACAACTCTATGACATCTTTCCTCGACAGTCCCTCGGAGAGCACTCACGCCTCACGACTCCCACAAACATTTTTGTTCCACGCACACTCACAAGACCGATAGACACGGAAGGACGTTTACAAAAATAAAGCATTAAGGTCGAAAACGTCGTCTAACCTGCTATCTCCGACCGCAAATATTATTCTTAGAACAAATCACCAGCCCGTGGTGCGCTTGGGGAGGGAGGGCAGCCGCACTGCTCATGTGGCAGAGACGGCTGCTATCTCCGTGGCAACGCCGTATATCTGGGCAAGAGCAGCCATCATAACAGCTTGGGTCGCCGGTGTCTTCGCCCAGCCGCTATCGTTTATCAGCCACACTCAAGGTCACAGGACTGCGGGTGCTCTCTCCCTCTCTCTCTCTCTCACACACACACACACACACACACACAGGGAGGAATCTGACTCCAGTCTAGTGGAACAGTGTGTGTGAGAAAGAGCAGAGGAGAGAGAGAGAGAGATGCAGTGTGGGAGTATTTCAGGGTTGATTAGAGCCCACCCTGGAGTAATGCTCAGCCTTAATCTAAGAGCAAGTCTGACCTGTGGCTTTTAATGTTTTCCCCTTGTAACGATATTTCAACAGATCAAATCAAAGTAGCCAGCCAACAGCCAAGTGCTCCTAAACAACAGATGAAGATGGAAAGCTGTATTGTTCGAGGGGAACGCTAGCCATGTGTAGCCACTGGCCTGGATCCTCAGGTAATTACATCCACTGTACACTCAACCATGCTTAGTCAGTCGACCAGCCGAGGAAGGAAGAGCAACAATGCCGGCACCTACTATCCTATAATTACGTTTAATAACAGGCTGTTTATTATTCAAGCTCATCTGGCAATTAGCGTTTTATGTCCTCCATTACAAACGTCGGCAGATGCCCACACAAAAAGCCATGGCAGTCATTATGCAAAGTTATCACCCTAATGAACAAATCCATGTCGTGGGGAAAATCTTTTTTAATTATCAAGACGAACAAATGTCTTATTCCCGATGAAGTGATAATTATCTATCGGTGTACCTTTCATCTGTCCGTATTTCTCGCCCTCTCTCTCTCTCGCGCGTGCGCGTGCGTGTTCCAAAGTTAATAGCCTCAGGTCGCATTATGTCCTTCTGGCCATTAGCTCGGCAGCCTGTACTTTTACAGCCATGTTTAAAATCAAACGCCCACCATAAAACGGTGCGCTGCATCTACGACATGAGCTTACATGCTGTCATAATAACTGTCACAATGAGCGTCACAGCTCCGGCGCCTAATCTTGCATCCATGTGGGAAGATAACAAGGGGGAGGCCTGATTCATCAGCCAGCAGGAATTAAATGAGCCTCTCTTTCTCTCTCACTCTCTCTCTCTCTCTCTCTCTCTCTCTCTCTCTCTCTCTCTCTCTCTCTCTGTCTCTCTCTCTCTGTCTCTCTCTCCAAGAAGGGTTGGTAATGGGAGGTGGAGGCTGGTGGGTTGGGGTGGGTGGTGTGTGCCTGTGAACTTCAAAGGCCAGCCGCCTGGCTTTGATGTAGACCAGGAGCAGGAGGTGAGGTGGGATTGGGTGGGTGGGGGAGAGGGGGCAATAGGGAGCTTGGTATGTCTTGACTCCCTCCACTCACCAGACAAACAGGGGAGCTGTGTGTGTGTGTGTGTGTTTGTGTGGGTGTGTGGAGTGGAGGGGGGGTCCAAGTGCCGAATATCAGGCCTCTAAGAACAGAGATGTGATCTGGATTGTGGAGGATTTAAAGTCCAAACACTTGCGACCTCTCTTGCCCTTAGGTGAAGTGTTCAGAGGGCTCTGTAGGCCACCATCACAGGAGAAGAAACGGTCAGGCTTTTAGATCTGTGTGCTTATCTCGCAGAGAAAACGATGGGTCATTTCTGCCTTGCTTTACCCTCTCAAATTAGATTCTGAAAGGCTTTGGCTTTTAGAGTCCTTTAAACATGTTCCCCCCCCCTTCTCACATCCAAATTCCAAACATGTGCTACATGAACTAACAGTCAGGGGTTTGTGTGTGTGTGTGTGTGTTTGTTGTCCCAACTCTAGTAAGAGGACTCAGGTGCAGCAGGGCCAAAACCCATCAGGCGAGGTGAAAGAAGTCATCATTTGAGCCCAGCGTCTGCGAGCGTCCTGCTGCTGCTGCTGACCGAAGCCTCATCACAAGGCAATCTGAAGCACCGTCGTGCCCTTCCCTTCCCTTCCCTTTCCTCTCCTCTCTTCTCCTCTCCTCTCAGCGTCAATGCTTTTCTTCACAGGACTCATTCTCCCACCATAAAGTGGAACTTACACTCCTTACACAGATATAAGATACCAATTAATTTAGAGGTCGTTTATTTAGTTCGCCCTCCCTAATCAATTTCGTACAATGAGGGATGGGGGTGGGGGGGGGGATCTTTACAAAGCTTAAAGGGAAACTTAATTAAATGGCCCTAATTATTTAATGCCTTGTCTTGATCTGGCTAAGTGTTCACAGGCTGCTATTTAATTCACAGAGAGTCTTTCCATCTTGTGAGGCCTCTACATGTGCAATGATAACTCAAGCACTTATGCAGGTAAGGAGAGAACGTTAGAGGGATGGGTAAAGAAAGGGGGATGGTAGGGGGATCACTCAGAGTGGAAAGAAATGAAGAAAAAAGAACCAGAGACACAGGAGAAGATGGTTTACGCACAGAGCCATCTATCAGAGGAATAGATGAGGTTAAAAGAGATAGAGGACACAAGAGACAGGGAGAGAAATAAGGAGAGCATTTTGCTGATCCACAGGAGGGTACATAGAAAGAGGCCTGTCTGTGTGTGTGTGTACACAGTATGTACTTATGTCTGTGTGTGTGTGTGTGTGTGTGTGTGTGTACACGTGTGTGCGTGAGCGAGTGAGAGTGAGAGAGCAGGCAGGTGTCTTGGCTCACCTTTGGCTATGCGTTCGTGACAGCTGCCGCCATGGAGCATTGTGGGAGACCTCTGCAGATACACACACTCTCTCTCTCTCTCTCTCTCTCTCTCTGTGCAGACAGGTGAACCAGCGCGGGGGCGGACCTGCGGGGACCACGGCGACGGTGGCGGGGAATTGGCGGCCGGTCACACTCCACCTCTCGGCCCCCCCCGAGCAAACAGATCTTATCCGCCCGCGCCAAGAGCACATTTCCTCTGACAAACAGCAACACCCACGCTGCCTTGTGGCTCCGGGTGGCGTTTGTTTGCATGGAAGATGAAATCCAACCGCAGAGAGGGCAGGGAAGGAAAAGGTGCTTGTAGCCGTTCTAAAATATGTGTTGCACTTCACCTTACAGCAACATCTCATCTTGTATTCTGATAGTGTGTGAATGCATCCTCTCCCCAGTCAATGGAACTGATAAAAGCCAGTGTTGTGTTTTTTAGATAATACTGTAGGTGAAAGCACCTTTCTAGTCATGGATGGTCTTTACATAAACGAATAAAGTCCCTGAGTGTGGCAGACGAAGAGGACATTGACGGTGAAATGCATCATGGGTCATATTTGCCCTTCCGTGGACCTCACAGCTCCAGTTGACCGCGCGGATGAAAAAAAGGCTGTTAGAATGTGTGAGACTTGAAGAGTTCAGGGTGTGAATGTCTCGGACTTGTTTTTCACACTCCTCTCGGAGAAACAAAGAGAGGCGACAAACTAAAAGGGGGTAAAATGGAAGTGCTTGAACCTTAAATGAAAGAGGCAGCGAGGCAGAGCTTTTTACCCCTCCGACTCCTCTCCACAGTGGTGTCTGTGGCGGCGGGTGCGTTTCAGTGGCAAAGTGAAATCTCAGAACGAACGCCGTCGGCAGTTCTGTTGAAAACAGAGCGTCTCTGTCTCTCTGTCTCTGTTACTACTCCCCCAATGGGAACAGAGTAGAAAGCAGAGAAGGTATTGGATCTAAGCAGGCAGACAGTGGTATGGAACAGTCAGCCAGTGGGGATGGCAGCATCACTCTTGGTCAGTGGAGAGATGCTCAAAGCAAATACAGTACCAAGCAACAGACTATAACTAGCACAGATGTGTTGGGAGTTGCTTCCTGAGTTGAGACAGTCAAAAGTTTGAGGTTCCTGTGTGGTGGCTCTGCCTGTGGCAGTGCAGTTGCAGAACACTCCGGGGTCGCGGTTGAGTTGGCAGACAGTTCGCCGACACACCGAGTTAAACACTTCATCTCGCTTAATGAAGATAAATCCTGAGAGATAATTGGTTGAGTTATCCCTGCGGAACCAAGTGCACCTGTTAATTTGAGCTGTTGTGTTTCGCTGTTGGGAGACTGTCGTTTTTTTTTCTTTTCCAGGCTTATGTGACATTGAACGAAAAGCCCACAAAATTGAAAAGAAAACTCACTTTGGTATCTGAAATTGTTGATGCCAGATGAGATCTGAAATTAAATATCTCTCACTGTGCACCGACTTGAGTTTTCATTTTCACCTCAGCTCTGTATGACTTACCAACGCAATAAAAAAAAAGGACTCAAATCTGTCCTCATACCACTTTCTCCCCCTCTGCTGGCGCAGTGCAGTTTTTAAACTATCCCCGTTCTGCCAAAGCGAATTGGGTTTTAATTAATTAGATGAATGCAGACGAACCCCCGCCCGAATGAAATATGGCTGTCCAATTCAGGCCATTCAGCGCGATTGCTTCGCCCGCAGCAGGGGTCACCGTGTCTGAGCTGGCCGGTGCCCTCGGAAGGTAAACTTAATTTAGTGCTCTATCTCTTGCCGTTAGCAGGACACACATCCAATAGCGGATCCCTCCAAAGCATAATCAATTACCTGTGCCTCAAATGGCAGAGGAGGCCTGAATGCTGATAAGACAATGGGGATTCTTCGTACAAAGGCCAAGGGACATACAGGAAAAAAAGGGGGAAAAAGAGAGGAAATTAAAGTTAGAAGTTATTATGCTAAGAACAGGTTTACCTTTGAGAAATATTAGGCAAACTCTTGACTAAATGACAACAATTAGAAACATTGTTGCCAGCAAAAAGACTGGTATTAATTGAATATTGCTAGAGAATTGTCACATTAAAATACTAAGCCAAACAGCACACGTAAGATATAAGCTTATTATGAAATAACTAATTGTTATTCTGGGGAAAAAGTTCTAGCACTCTTGGGTATTTCTTTCAACTTCAAAAAAAGAATATGATGGCCTTGCACGAGTTTTACTCATCTGAGAATAGTCCTTGACATCATCCTCACACTCCCATCGCACTTACGGCAGAGATCAAGCCATGCCATCTTGCCTGTGAATCCTCTGCCTCCCTTTAACAGCTGTTGAGACCTGTTGTTTTTACTTGCTCTGGTAGCCAAACCGCAATCTGACATCCGTTGCACATCTCTCTGACACTTTCAAGCCAACTTCACCCCCTCCTCCAACAGAGACAGTAAATTAATATATCGTCTAGAGACGAGTCCTTAGAATAGTTGTTAACCTGCATGCCCGCAGAGGCTCAGAGATGGGATCATGCCCTTAGTAGTTTTCACACTCATCTTTCTTTTTTAAAGAAAAGAAAAGCTCACAACATAAAGACTTCATGGACAGACATGGAAGGAAAACGTTTCCCTTTTTTTTTTTTTTTTTTTTTTATCTTTGTCCATAAAGTAGCCCAAAGTCACACTGACCTTTCTGATGAATAGTGTTCTTGAGGGAATATTTATGTAACGTGATCGAATCCTAGGGGGCACTGACCACAGTTTCTCTCGGCATTAAACAAGAATTATGTGCCCCTTCATATTTTACTGCAGTTCTCCTCGGAGCACTACCGCCTCAGACGTCATGTACACCTGTATATTTAGATCTGTATATTACAGTAATTTTAGAAAACGGCCCATTTGTCGAGCAGACATTTTGATGAGTCACTTACGCCTGTGTTTTTTTTTATTTATTTATTTTTTTAAAAAAGCTTTTTCATATTGATTAGTGCTTCAAGACCACTGTTATGTATCAGCAAATTTTGTCATATAACATCTTGACCAATAGTCATCTTTTTTAAGCCACCTTGACCAACTTTATGTGCAGTAAGAGAGTGTGTTTTTCATAACTGGGAGGTACTGTAGGTGGAGCCTCTCTGTTCCTGGCCCTCATAGTTCTCATTTACACCTGCCTACAGGCTCTTCACAGGAGCAAGCTGTTCCATTTGTCATGTTGCGATCTGAGAGTCACCTTACTGTAATACAGTACATCTTTTCTTCAGGACCATACTTGCATGGACTTACTGTAGCAGTCTGTCATTTACAACTCCAAAAATCTGTTTTAAAAAACATAAGGCCTGCTTGACATCATCAAAGCGCTGAACCAGGGCTCGACATTAACGGTAGCCCAGTAGCCCCGGGCAACCAAATTATGACAAGTGGCAACCAATTCCTCACTCCTGGTTGCCCCTGTGGCAACCACAACATTGCCCCATTTTTTTGTATTTGGCAACCAAAACCTCATGCCTGGTTGCCCAGTTGGCAACCACTTTTAAAAGCTAATGTTGAGCCCTGCGCTGAACTCATCAAGGTATTGGCATGTGATATTGATTTTATTTGTTTGTGTATGAGAGATAGAGAGAGAAACTGCCTCAATTTTCTCTTATTATAATCATTGCGAATTATAGACGTCATGTCCTTTTAAAAAAGATGGATTGATATTAATATATAAGTTTAACTATGAAGACAAGACAGCAATGTGCGAAGCCCCTAAGGGGACATGAGTAAAATATCTAAAGTTTAGTTTCATATGCTCACACGAAACTTTCATGTGTACACACAACATATTCATTGCATGAAAATGTTGTATGCACACATGAACGTTTCTGGTGCTCACGCAAAACTTTTTTTGTGTCAGCATGCAAAACTGTTGTGTGAGCCCATGAAAAGCCTGCTGTACAGTATGTTGATGTAGCCTGGGGCATACTGGAGACAGTGACAGCTAGAGAAATGACCACAGTACAAGAGTTAGTTGTACTATATTTTTGATTTAGGTCTTCATTATGAGGACATTGCTGCTTTGCTTGCAAGCCGTCACCATTATATTGTGTCCATGCGACATTTAAAACAAATGTTGAAGTCTTGTAATTTGTTCTGGCCCATGGGATTGCCTACACCAATTTGGATAGGACAATCACTTTCATTTCTGAACAGTTACAAACATCTGGCCAACTCCACAGATATAGGTGGATGTACACAAAATGCATACGGAAAGAGGTTGTTCGTTTAATTATAGGAGAACCAGACCCAAGCGGTGTTGAACTCAGAGTAAGGGGACTGTTCTGTCGCCAAAACTACTTTGCTAAAGGGCCTAATTATATGAGATACAAAGGCTCTCACAACAAATTGTTCATAAACACAGACAGCCGCCATCCTTTATAATGAACTGGAGCTCGTTGTTGACTGTGGCACCTGGCTACACTCTGCGTAGCAGGAGTATATGTTCACAATGGCGCGAAATAGGTTTCAAAGTGTTGTCGGCACAGGAATCCATTTTTTTTCCACGGCTCTTAAGTAGAGCCCTTAAATTTGCTACTATATGATGCTGTATAATATAATGTTGACTTACAAACAAAGTCTTAAAGTCCATTGGTCTCCCATGTAAAACATTTTCTTTTTCCCCGTCATCTACTTCCGGAATTTTTGGACACCGTAACACCGGGGCACATTAAACTTGGAGGGCATGTAGCCTAGACTTTTACGGAAAAGTTTCGTTTGGTCCCCGGGGGCCTCTCCACCCCCGCACTGGCCCCCCCGAAACCCGTATGTTGGTCTCAAGATTCCGCATCAACTTAGCTAATAACCAGTCATTTGTGATTTGCACCCCCATGGTAAAGAAATAAAATGCAATATTATATTGCTTCAATCGCCCCCTATCTTCAGATGAGATGTTGTGAACTGCACCAAATTTCATTTGTATGATTATCCTGACATCCTCTGGGAGTATGGATGAAGATCTCAAGACACTGATGATTAGAGTTCTAAAGAAACTTGAGGTTGGTTTGTGAGGAGGTGTGTTGTGTCAGTACCAGTCAGAGGCTACATTCATTTTTTTTTTATACTTTTATGATGACACATCACATCACCAAAAGTAGGCTATTGGTTTTACCAAAAATATTTGGCAGTAAAAATTACACATTTACTTAACCAAATAAAACACAAATCACAAAATACTGCTTTGTATTTCAAATATGTATTTTAAATACATGTATCACAAATACTGCCCATCTCTGAATAAATATGTGAAATCTGTCAGCAAATCAGTTAGTGTGAAGACATTGCTTCATATCTCAACAACTGGCTTGTTCTTCATGACTGTAAGAGAGCTCAGTGACTCACAGAGGACATGTTGTTGGGACAGCTTCTCAAGAAGCTGCTTTTCCAACTAAAGTAGTGGATTTCGAGACAAATCCGTCATGTTCACGGTTGGCTTGCCCACCCTGAGCCCTGCTAAGAGAGGATATGGAATCATCAGCAGAGTGGGAAGCTAGTGAAGCAAGGTACACGGTCCGCTCGAATATTCCCATCCCTGTGAAAAA
>NC_085012.1:10633933-10911433 GCF_963854185.1 Sardina pilchardus
GCGCCAAAGCGTACATTCACCTCCATCTCTCGTTCTCTCTCTATTTCTCTCACTCTCTCTCTCTCTTACACACACACACACACACACACACACACATACACACACACACACCCACACTCCTCAGTATTTTTTTGCTGCCCACAATGTCCTAACACTATAGTACAGTCGTATTCAGAGACCTTGGGTCCAAGCTATACTGTCATCTTTTCTTCCTAATGGACACCATTCCTTTTAACAGAGCTCGCACCAACTGCAGACAGATGCCTTCTCTCTCATTTGACTCATTTAATGCCTCTACCCACCCACGCTGCTAGCCAACCCCTTCACCCCCCCCCCCCCCCCCCATTTCTCTCAACCCCACCCTCCTCCATCTCTCCCTGGCAAAAACCTGCTGAAACACTTCATCAGACCCCCGCTACCACCCATTCAACCCCCCACCCCACCACCACCACCATCACCACCACTACCACCACCCGTCCCCAGACTCCCTCATTTGATGAATATCCTGCGAGGCTGGCGAAAGGTTAGCCGTTATTAGCAATCAGGCCCATCACTCCCCGACGGCCAGCTCAGCGCCAGACCTCAGCGAGGAAGCGCCGCGGCGGCCGCCAGATTAACGGCGAGAGGGGGGGGTCGTCCGCTCGCCCGCCACCGACGTCGGCTTGATGAGCTCGTCGCTTGGCGACAGATAAAGAAAACACACGCTACAACAGACATTAATATGCATGCAGTGGCTGGCGGGCCCGTCGCTGGCGTAGTCCATGAAGCAGGTTAAACGAACGCTCAGGTGTTTGATTACGGCGAGATGAGAGGGTGGGCCAGGGAGGAGCTCGACTGACCGGCTGACAGGTCCAGCTAAGGCAGTAAAGCGGTGCAGACTGATGTAATTCTCATTTAGTGTGCTGTGTTTTTCACCTCTCCTTTGCCCTCTCTCTGTCTCTCTCTCTCTCCCTCTCTCTTTCTCTCTCTCTGTTATTGATGAATGTGGCGTGCGTGCTGACAAGCATCAACACACCTCAGACCGATAGTAGCTGTTGGCACGATCGACAGTCCAGCGCTACGAGGGAGATGAGGCTTATCACCGAGTGGTGACAAATCCAATCCAAAGATGATGAAAACGAAAGCGCTCCTTGGTGTGTCTTCAGGGCGTCTTTATGGCCAGTGTCAGATTCTGCAGCACAGCAGGGCAACAAAACTTGGTAAATAAAACTTGCTGTCCTTCAGGTGGCTCTTTTAGTCACTTTTGTGAGGAACTTCATAAATTATTGTCTGAGGTCTCCACTCCTGGCCACAAATCCACCTGTGAAACCTCCGAGAGAATAACGATAATAACACCACAGGCTTTTTTTCCCACCATTTTGAAGTTGACAGCAACCGTCACTCCCTTTGATAAGGACATCGCTGTAATTCAGGAGCAGAGTTTAGCGAGGCCAGTTTTTCATCTAGAGACAAAGCTACTGCCCGATTCAATCTTGGGTGAGGAATTATTGACGAGCTGCAGCTATCTCGTCAAAGGGACAAGGCTACAGGTTTCCCGAGTCCTATACCTGAGATTCACACTTCTCTGTCAGACCCCTGCCAAGATAACACAGACATCATAAAAAGGCAGACAGTTGATAAGAGCAACACTGTGTTGTTATCCATGTAATAGGCATGGAGGTAGGCCACATTGATCGATGGTGGCCTGCGCTGTAATTCAGCTTGGAGGTGGTTACTGTCAGCCCTGGTGCAATCATATCAAAATGTCATTGAGTCCGGGGGGATCAGCCGCTCATGTAATTCAATTTATGGCCAAAGAAATCAATCATCACCAGCACCAAATCTATTGCTTTGACATGAAAAGAATTGGCAGTATGTCAGGGTTAAGATCCATGAAATCTCTCTTTGTGTAATTTCCCTAGCTCCACAGCTGGGGGTTCCTATGAAAGATTTTGTTTCTTGGATTGATTTCAGTTAGAAATATCACAGATGGATCATTATGTCCCCCCCCACCTCTTTTTTCACTCCTTGCTATCATCCACACCAACACTGGATCAGTACGTTTTCTGGAAATACCATCACTTTTGTTGTACTTCCATGCAGGCGAAATTGTTTTGGCTTTTCTTTTCTTCGTATTTCCTTATCAAACCTTTTCCCAGCAGTTCAACACAGGCAGAGTCATTGTCTTGGCCTGTATTATGAGGCAGTGTCTCTTGCGACTCCTCCCCCCCCCCCTCGTAATCTGTGCAGTTTTTGTGCGATCACAAACAGATTTTTAATCACGTTCGGCTCACAATGTTTAAGAGCCAACGCGGTCGACTTCACTGTGCCGGTGTCGCGACCTGACGAAGTCATTCCAAGACATAAACCTTCCCTCCCCCTGAGCAACTTCTGAAGCCACACCATAATTGGATTTCGTAAGGGGCAAGAGAAAAGTGAATCAATATACCCATATCGACATAAAAGGATTCATAACAAGTTTAGTATTTTTAATCTTCGGACTCTTTGAGTGGAGTGGGGGGTGGAGAGGGAGGGGAGGACGAAAAAGTCTGAAATGAGATGGCCAGCAGAAGCCATCATCAAAGGCCAACTACCACTTCAAACATGGAATCTGTGCTTCCAGATGTCTGCAAAATCAGACCCCAAAGCGAAAAAGTAATGGATTTGCATCAGATTTATTATTTTGGAGTTATAGGTATTGTGTTAATCCATGTTCTCTGTTATTGTCATCAAGTCACAGTTTTTCCTCAACTCTGTAACAATATGCAGAAAATACCCGGGAGTCCAACTGTTTGGCATGCAACTAAAGTCTTTTTTGGAAAGCAGGTGTCAGTTTGGCATATTCACACTTTGATATTTCAAACAACACACCTGCCTCTTTCATCATGCTGATCTCCATGGTAACATGAGAAACAGGATATGATGTTTGCATGAAAGGTGGCATCTGCTGAATTGATTTAGAAGTTGTTCAATGCCACGAAGATCCAAACATTACTCAGTCAGTCTGCAAAGGATTATACATCATTAGACTTCTCGTTTGCCAGAATACTGATACTCTTCATTTTTACAAGAAAATGAATGATATAAATACACCATAAACACTTCTACAGAGCCCTTGAGGCACAGTCATTAAGATTTTCACTAAGCGTTGCTTGTGTACAAAGTATATCCATAATCTCCTAGTTCAGGTGCTAATAGTGAGGAAGAGGCCCCAAGCAGGTTAAAAACTCCACAGATCCCTTTCGGCACTGTATTGGCATTGCCATCACTGCTAAGTGTGACTAACAACGGCAGTTACACCACTGACAGCTGATTTGATCACTCAAGATAACAGGCATCTTCATAAGTAGCCTACTGGCATTTCTGCAAAGGCTGAGGGAGAGCCTTACCATCTGTTTTATTATGATGCATGGCAAAATTCTTACTGAGATATCAAGATCAATGGAATAAAATATTAATTAGCCTAGCTTATCACATAAAATGCAAGATCACTCACATTGGCACTCAGAGTGAGTAGGAAAGCCGACAGCATAAGAATTTGATTTGTGAAAAGAGTTATCTGTCTCTTTATTACAATACACATATTTAGGCTGCAAGTGCTCGTACCGGAAAGCACATTTACGGAAAAAAGGTGTGAAACTGGGATCAGACATTTCAGATATTTTTTTTTTCTTCTCAGATAGGCAGTGTTGGCACTGAAGGTTTGCTTGCTTCACTGACATCCTTTTAATTGAGCTCTCATGGTCTTGTGTTGCGTTTGGCTGGAATAGCACCAGAGCAGACCACTCTGAAACTAATTTGAAAAGGGTTGGCAGGCTCTCTGCTGTGTTGTCTGCGGCAGTTGCTAGGCAGCAAGAAAAACATTTGGCACATCACTAGTATGGTAGACATGACAGCCAACGCCATCATTTTCATCTGTGTCACCAGAATCAGTCATATTCACCTCTTATACTTTTGTGATCATTATGGTTTTGTGTGTTTGCTCACATACAGTAGTGTAACATCGCATTCCTTATCTCATACTGTCTTTGTACAGTTCTAACACATAACACATTTAGGTGCTGTTGACATCAAGTGGAAACCAGTAAACTTTTGTAGTTGGTAAAGACGCCTTGGCTAGTTGATGTCCAGCTGGTAAAGAAGGCTGGAGAGGTATCATTGTTTTGGTTTAGGTGCCAGTATTATATCAACAGCCCCAAGTTGCTCCATGGACAATGGCCTTTGTTCTATAATGGTGTAAGTCATTTTGGATTGAAGCATCTGCTCAATGAATAGATGTTGTAAGTTGTTGCAAATGTAGTAAGGCTGATTGATTTCATGACCGCTTGCAGAACATCTGTGGTATAAATTATCACACAGTCTGCATGAGATGAAATCAAATATTTTCTGGGCAATCCTAAACCTAAAAGCCTAAACTCTATCATGATTTTGCCTGCCTCTGTGGTGGAGAAAGGGACTAGAGCTGTGGCTAAGGTCAAGAAGTCATCACGCTCAGTTTCTGCAAACTGCTGTGCCTCAAGGTTAGCAGATTCAAGTCTTTCATCATGCTAGCACATGAACATGTCCATGAGGCACAAACATGTAGATATTCAGGACGCTCTGAAGCTCTCGCCTAAATCATGAAGTTTGTTCATAATATGATGTTTTTCGGTGCACGCTCAAGAACTGGATGTGAAACATGCAAATGAATGTCTAAATGATTTCACTGCTGCATCCTGCAAGGTCATCTGAAAAACACGGAGGAGGATTTTCCAACCAGTTATTGCTTTTGGATTACTGTTCGGCAGAGTGCTGGATCTTTGTCTCCAATGTTAGTGTTCTTGACAGTCTTTCCTCAGTTCCAGGTCTGCTCTGCTCATCATCAATACTGTCCTATTTATGGGTGTTTCTATTTTGATTTAATTCCCTCATCATCATTATTGCTGTGAGAAGGCCAGCTTGAAAAAACGGGAATACTTGACTGTAGATGACGGAGGATCTCAGCTGTGGCATCAGCATGAGAGCTTGGCAATGTTGCTAAAATTCGCTCATCACATTGGGTCAATTTCAGTTGAAGAGGAAAGAAAAAAAAATTTACTGGTCCATCTAGTTGTCGAGGGCTGTGGTTTGAAGGACATTCCAGTGGGAGTAACTCCTGAACAAATTTAGGAGGAGGGCTGTGCCGAAAGACCTTCAATCACCACAAGATTTCCAGCACTATTTTCAATCAGACCAGGGACATAAGGGCCCCTCAGACATCAAGCTACAGCAATAAAGTGCCATTCCAGAGCCACCCAGGCAAAAAGAGCCTTGCTATTGAGTGTGTCCTCAGCTGATATTCCTGTCTCCAAGTCTCTCTCAAGCAGCCACTCTGCACACACCAACAGCAAATCTGATGGCCGCAACCTTTGATTTCCTACGGACTTGTAATGGACGATATATTGCTTTGATTATGGATCAAAGGATCAGAGCAATAGATTGAGCTTGGCTGTGGCAGGAATCCAGATTTTGATTTAAGCATGGTAATAGTCCCTAAGGTCAAGTTCAATCAGTCTGTCAGCTATAGCATATACTGCACTTATGGATTGCTAAAATCCAGAGTTACTTGTGGATTGGTCTAATTGATGGTCTAATTAGTATTAGTTATAGAACCCTAATGTAAAATATTGCTGGTATAATTTCACCTGACTTTGCCCTACAATGCCTCTTTTTAAAGACCTTCTAACTTTGCATATAGTCATAAATAGGAAATGCCCCAAAACCAAGAAAAGATATTAACATAAAACACAGCCTCTGTGTCTCACAAAGGGCCTGTGCATTCCCTCATAACCTCTTCATTTTCGGCGGTCCAGTTACATTTTAGGAGCTGGCCCCAGCGCAGCAAGATAAATGCTGTAAACACATCTTTATGAATGAATAAATTCGCCACCACAGACACCGGACCAGCAGCCGCTGTTAATAAACTGATTCACTGTGTAATACTCCCTCTCGGGCACGGCCAGACCTTTTTAATGCCTCCTGTTTATGTTTCGCTGTTCTCCCAGTGAGGCAGCCAGAAGGAGCCATCCGAGGCAGGACGAATTATGCTCCCTTTGATTTTATGGAATTTACGGAGCTTTTGTCGCCTAAGCATTTTTGTTGCCTTTTTTTTTTCATTTTTTTTGGAGAGAGGGGGGAGGCGTTATTTTTTCCAGGCTTCGGCGGAACTGCCGTGGAGAGGGAGAGAAGGAGGAGTAGACAGGGGATGGCACAGGCTTCCTCAGGCAGCCCTGATTAAGGCCCTTATGGTGCATATCTGTGACTGTGGAGGAGCGTAAATCGGGGGCTGCAGGGAGGAGTGATGGCGACCCTTTTGCCCCTCAGGAGAGTAGCCAGGATCACACTTAAGTGTGGTTGTGATAAATGGCTGGCTCTCGCCCCGTTTTGTGTATGTGTGATTGAAACCGCTTAGCGGCAGAATTTTGCTGACAGAGGCGTTTCTGTCAGGAGAGGCCGGCTCTGTGGAAATATTCAGAACTGTCCCAGGGCTCTGCTCTTACTCTGCTGTAACAAATGGGAGAACGGAAAGCCTATCTCTCAGCAAACATGGACTCACGCACATCAGAAGTCTCCGCCGGTGTCTGGAAAGGATTTATGTATTTAAGGTTTTGACCACTAGAGCACAGAGAGCTTGTTTGTATTCGCAATCGAACATTATGCAAATCTTGGAGAATAGCACAATGAAGCAGTATGCAAACTGTGGAAGAAAAGAAGAATTATAGACAAAGTTGACATATATTCTCAACTACAATGAAGTACAATCAGACAGTATGCAAACCGATGAGGAATAGAGGAATTATAGACAGGAGTTTACATATTTACATATTTTTGAAGACCAGAGGATGAGCTTATATAAAAACACACCATTTCTCTCTCTGTCTCTGAAACACACATACACATACACAAGTACGCATACACACAGGCATGCACACACACACACACACACACACACACACACAATAAGGAAAACACATGAGCCACAAATATGGATGATTATGTGCAAACAGGATAGGATAGCATAGCAAGTTCCTTTGCAAGGTTTGGGAGTGATTTTGTATGCAAATAGCAATCTGCAGCCTAGTGCTACTACTGCCACCATCTGCTAGCCTGAGTCACCATACCCTCAGAGAGCACGGCGAGGAGGGACCACAACAGTGGCCAGGGAGGATTCCATCCTCACACCGTAGCAGCAGCTGTCCACATGGTTCAGCTAGCCATCAGATAGCAGAACATAACGCGTAACATTACAGTGGGCTTTTAGTTGCTGACCAAGGTGCTGATGAACAGTGTGAGTATGTAGGAGAGGGGGGTTTTTTTTTAAACAAGTGAGTGAGTGAGTGATTGAACCAATGAGTAAGTGACTAAATCGGGGTTCACTTTGAGGCCCTGCTAATTGTTGTATTTCATACTCTATTACACCCAAATCAGAATGGAGACAGGACAACATTAATCGTGGAATAGGCACAAAGTGGCAAAGGGAGACCATGGTAGACCTAAAAAACACACATACGTTTATATGGTAACACTTTACTTGAAGGTATCTACATAAGAGTAGACACATGACACCTGAATGCTAACTCTAACGCTAACCCTAACTTGTCATGACCTAAACCGAATGACACTTAATGATGTTCATGACTTGTTTATAATGTTTATGTCACGTTCATGACAGTGTCAGGTCACTTTTATGTAGATACCTTCAAGTAAAGTGTACTGTTTTAATCTCAACACACTCAAAACAAGCTAACTATGTAGAGGCAAAACAGTTACTCCTTGTTCTGCCTTGTTGTGAAGGGCAGAAATAATGACTTCTTATTTCGTATGCGCTCTCCCACACCACTCAGTCTTAGCCCTCTTCACTCCCAGCCAGGCCCTATGGCTTATTAAAACGATAACAAAAGGATTGAGAGGGAAGGACACTTGCCATTCTTGTTGTTCAATTCTTATGAGACTGTTTCACAACCAGAACCTTAAAAAAAAAAAACAGCCTTGATACAAATATATGGGTTTTCTTTTCTTTTTTTTTTTTTTTACCTTTTCAGTGGACTGCATAGAAATGTTAGAGGTCATGGGCATTTCATCCATAACACACAGTTCCACACAATAAAGCCATCTTGAGATTTTGAGTTTAATGCTCAAGAGCATGGAAGATAATAATGGGGTTTTTTTTGTTTTTTTTTTCTTTTGGGGGTGGGGGCCTTGAAGTGGGGGCCTTTTCTATGGCTTTAATGCCACCTCATGCAGTGCTGTTGGCACACTTCAGATACTTCAAGCAAATTAAACGTGGCTGTCAATACTAATAATACCAATTTGAAAGGGCATTGAGACAACATCTGCCATGCCAGTCGGAGTTTCATGAATATTTGAGGCTAGCTTTACTCTGTGAATGGATGACATCAAAATGACATGGAACCATGTGAAATGCATGAAGTGAGAGACTTACATGATATCGGCAACTCAACGAACGGCTATGCATTATGTACACATTGGTGTGTGTGGGAGTTGTGTGTGTTGGTATTGTTTACAGTATTTCTGTATCTTGGGTCAGTGGACATGCACACACACACACACACACACACACACACAAACCTCAACCGCTGATGGAAGGAGACAGACATAAATAGCCATAACAAAATGAATACCATAGTTATATCACATGGATGGATAGTCGTGGTATACTGTTTCTGTTTGTGTGCAATTACTGCTTGTAGGACCAGGTAGGCCATACATACATACATGATTTCTGAAAGCTTGTCAGCAATTAGCTTATGGTGGGAAATGATTCTTGTGCATTCTGTTCAGATACAGATCTTTCCATGCTTCATGATCATATCTTGGACAAAAAAGACTCCCATCACAAAATTATATTCAATGAATATTCTAACCACTGGTTATGTTACTGGCAATTGTCATGTATAATGTGCCTCAAATTCTCCTTAATCGGCGCAGCTTGTTGTAATGGGCTCTGACCATATTGAACATCAAACGAATACAGGTGTTTGCATAGAAAATGAGATAACAGATATTTACATGTATCAGTGCAATGTCAACCTGTATATTCCACTTAAGTCCTGATTTCTAGGCATACTATCTAACATGCATCGCAGTGATGGGAATGTACAATATGGCACTTCAGTGAAACAGTCTTTTGTGTCTTTCCTCACACGTGTTTTGAATGTATCACTGGAGTGGGTGGATCTGAATATGTAGCGATAACAAATCTGTCAGGCATAACTAATTCAGAGACAACATGAAAACACCTAAGACTGTTTAAAGCCCTCCTTTCTAGACTCTTATGCTTACCCCCCCTTTTTGACTTTTTTGCCTGACATTGCACATCATCTACTTTGGAGGGCATTGCTCCTACATACTTTGGCCTATAATCAAATGGCTGACCTCTCTGGACAGCTGAGAGACAGTAGTTTCAGTAGAGACCATTAAGATAACTGTGTGATGTACTGACCCAGGGCCACAGAGGCTAGAATATAGTTTTTTCTTCCTGGCGGATTACAAGCATCTCTGAACTGACCACATATCAGCCCTCTAAGTCATATGAAGTGACCTAGAAACACAACTGAGCCCTAGCACCAGGTCTTGTGAAGCTGGGTGCAAAAGTAGATCAATATAGCATGAAATATGACTACTGTAGACTATTATTTGCCACGGTATGCTCATGTGTTTTTAAAATGCCGAATGGAACCAATATGCATACTGACATTCAAATGCTTTCTGCACATGAACCCCTTTGTGTAGAAGCATAATCTTGGTCAGTCAAATATTGTCATGTATTGATTCCCAAGAGTCCAAACCTTCAAATAATGTATAATATGACTATGAAACATAGCAATCTGATGTACGAAAATTATCTAGAATGTTGGGGGGAGGGGGGTATTTGACCCGGTACTGGACCAACCTATGCATAACAGGCTAGCTAAAACATTGCATTATACAGGGAGTTACTTTAATATTAGCATTGTATAGTTGAAAGATTTCTCCCTCTTACTTTGTGTGCTAAGATATATAATAACATTTGCTCCCTTTCAAACTATAACATGATACAAGTTTGCTTCATTTTGTGATATGCCAAAGAAAGTTAATGAAGCCAAAAAATGGCATTGACAAATGAGTGATAGATGTTTACTGGCATAATTCGTGCCATGGTACCATATTGGTAGGATAAGGATTCAATACCAGATATGAGTGGTGTTTGTAAGCTTCTCTGTTGGTTTACCTTGTGTGTGTGTGTGTGTGTTTGTGCGTGCACATGTGTGTGTAGGTGTGTGTGTGTGTGTGTGTGTGTGTGTGTGTGTTAGAGATGGTAGAGATATACCACCATCTATCTTGGTTTTCAGGACTACAGCAAAAAAGTGTTTTAAGGTCAAGCAATTAAAACTGTTTCAGGAACTCAAGAGTGTTACTTTAATGGTGACAACCGACTTATTATAGAGTCTCTGATTAATCTCTGAGAGTTCAGAGGCGAGAGAGATAAATTGGGCCTGTTGGACTGTTAGCACTGGTTGGGTGTTACTTACAAGCAATTGACCTAATTTACCCTGTAAATTAGCTAGCACTTTCTCAAGAGCTCTTTCCCCTCTGCAATGCTATGGATCTCCATATGTGGACTACAGTCAGGTAATACTAGCCATACATTATGCAGGAGCTTTATACCCTAAAGTGTTGGAAAGATTTCACAAGTCACGTTTGTATTAGCACCAGAGTTCACAAGTAAACTATCTCCTCTTCCCTCATTTTTTTCATCTGTTTTTAATGAAGTCCACTTTTTAAAAAAAAAAAAAAAAGAAGAAGAAGAGTCATTCTCTACTTGGACGCAGTACATTACCACTCTCCATTTTGAATAATGTATGCATGGTATCTCTCATCTTGGTTAATTGGAAATCTCTATTATGGAAATACCAACACACATCCCCCACAATGGCAATCTGTTTCTGCTGAGCAACAACAAGTTTATCATCGGCGTCCGTATCCTTGACGGCTATGAAAACCCAGTAAATTTCACTGCCTCGTCGTGTCATCTTGATAGCTTTTGTGCTGGGCTGTTTCTATTTTTTCCATCCACTCGCTGAGATTAATTGCCTCAGCGTCGCCGGCTGACAACAGCGTTTATGAGAGGGAAGAACACTCAAGTGAAATGCCTGTATTTCAGGAAAACACTATTCTTCCTGCCTCTTTATCTCTCTCATCCCACCTTTCTCTCTCTCTCTCTTTCTCTCTCTCTCTCTCTCTCTCTCTCTCTCTCTCTCTCACTCTCTCTCTACCACCCTCTCCTTCATTTCATCCTGCTGCTGAAATCTGACACGCTCCTTAGAGACATAGCCATTTCAAGCTTTGGCTCCTACAACGTAAAGCAGACAGACCAGTAGAAGATCCATAAAATCCCCCTTGAAGATCTTGGGATCCCTGATTTTTTTTTTTGTCACAAGTTACTGTACATCTTGGTACAGTATATGTGACATAGGCAAATTGTGTATTTGCCAAAAGTTGCACGTGCTTTCATCCCATAAACAGGGATGTGGTGGAGGCTCAACACAAGTGAATGCAGTTCTTCTATCTCTGATTTGTCCACTTCTTATTAGAGTTTATCCACCTCTCAAAAGAGTTTATTCACCAATTGCAACTTTTAACATTAGAAAATCACACTGTATTATCCATATTCACAATTTGTACGCTCATCAACAACACTCTAGGAATCATTTAATACCATTGGTATTCTTCTAACCATTAGACATATAACCTCCACCATCATTAAACATGTTCTGAATGGCATGCAGTACAGTACGTTCCAGTACTGTATGGCGCAGTCCACCTTACAGTGATCACAGAATTCACCGCCTCTTATTTTACCACTACACAAAGCAGATCACACACACACACACACACACACACACACACACACACACACAAACTCACACTGAAACACACACACACACACACACACACACACACACACACATACACACACTCAAACCTCTTATTTTACCACTACACCTCTGCCCATATACTGTAGCAATAGTCAATGTGATATCACTGCTGGTTATCAGTACCAATGAGCCGCCCTTCCCTCATCAAACCACGGAGCTCTGTCCGTCTCTGAAGGCTTTGAACGTGGGGAGGTGCAGGTGGCTTCCCGATTGATTTGCCGGTGGTGCCCGGCGCCAGGCGCTCGACGGGCTCGGCGGGCTCCCAGACTCCGGCTCCGGCTGGATTAGTTCCCCTCTGCTTCCCTCCTCCTGCACCGCCGCACCGAGTACACCATCACAGCTCCTCTTTATTATCAAAGAAACCGGGAAAGGATGCGCTCAGAAGCTCTCAGAGAAAGAGAGAGAGAGAGAGAGAGAGAATGCGAGTGCCGGCTCTAAGTGGACTTTTCAAACCGTTGTGGTGTGGCATCTGAGAATCGTTCATGAAACAAGTGAAGGAGTTTAATCCAATACGGTCTCACAAGGCCACTCGGTAGAAATCTTATCTCCAATCCTTATCCTTGCTCACTTTCTCCCGCGTGATAAGGCCTTAATTGGCTCAGATGACATTTGATTTGTTTTGCTCGTTTGTACTGTATCTCGGGCTACATACTGTATCCTCATGGCACTATGTGGAGTGGATGGATATTTAAAATGCAGACGGGGAATCGGGCCACTTTCTAGCTGGACAGGAAGATGCAAGTGATGCTTGCCTACAAAAATGTAGACAAATCGATTTCTCTTCCCCCCCCCCCCCCCTCTTCCTCCCTTTTGCTCTGTCTCAAGGTGATTCATTTATCAGTCCATTCTGAGCAGAGAGAGAGAGAGCTCATCCTTTTCTTGGCTTCAGAAAGCCAAGAGGTAATTCTTTGTGTGAATAGAGGCCCTTTCAATGGTCAATGACTTTTCCCTTAGCATTGTCACTGCAGTGGGGTAACAAGGGAAAAGACAGCCACAAGAGGGTGAGCACGAACAAAAGACGAAAGAAAAGAAAGAAAAAGGGAAGAAGAGAAAAAAAAGAAATGGGTGAAACGAAAGCCTCTCTACACTAAAGGATCCCGCACCTGAAAATGAAGGTTTTTGGTACAGGCTCAGCTGCTCAGTTGTTTAACAGGCAGACAAGGCAGACACGAGGTTATTTGATGGACAATTGACCACCAGCTGACCCCTCCACTTGTTAGGCGTAACGAGAAAGCACGCTCACCCCAGTCTACTGTCTGGGTTCAAGCCCTGAGACTAGCAAACTTCGGCGATAAAGCCTCTCACGGAAACAACTCTCCAAAGCTTCCTGCAACAATGCCTGCCCCTGCTATCCGATATACCGCACAGGGCTTATCAAGATAGAGAAAACACTTTATCACTGACCGGCGCCTTAAACAATAGCCGCTCGGCGAGTTTGATACTTTTTCTGGCCGCCTGGCTCTGATTGCTCCTTGTGTCTCTGTCTGTCTGTGAGCGGCGTGGCCCTCCGGGAACTGTAACCTCTCTTCTCCACTGAGAGGTTATTATGAACAAAACGCCGGCAGAAGTGACATTTATCAGGCACAAAGAGTGAACCGAAAGAGGCCAATTTCAGCCTCTCGCCTGGCGCGGCAACAGGGCCTCGCGACGCGTCTGTCTCTCCGGGCAGTCGGTGGCGTGAGAGCGGGAGATCTTGGAGGGGACGCCGGCGTCTGGTGATGCTCTTGGGTGTGCAGTGATGTGACACACACACAGACACACACACACACAGACAGACACACACCACCGCACACCACCACTACCCCCTCCAGCACATTCGGCGTGGCAGCGCAGAATCAACCTTGGGAGAATCCTTCACTTTCTATTTTGTGCCGCAGCCTATGGCCGGGCCGGTGGTAGTCATCCATCTTACCTGTTGGGTCAGAGACAGAGAAAGGTTGCTCTCAGGCAGCTGTGGGGCCATTAATCTGTGATGTCATCAGCACACTCCGTGACCTTCCACAAGGATGCTTAAAACATGATCTCCAGCACAGTCCATTATCATTCACTTTTCCATTTTTAAGGTCAACATTATCATTACAATGTTTGATCATTTCAACCAAGTAATTCTATTATTTCATTTGAAGGATCATTTACATCACACTACTCAGGTTCAGAGATATCACAAAGTGAAGACTGAAAACATTTTTGCAGTTCTTAGTCTGACAATCATTTCATTTTATTGAGGTATACGATTAACACATGGCTCATTGCCCATGCATATTGAAACAAATAAGACATTGTTACCAAAGTGCTTTGAGATTGAGGACTTTGAGTGTGTAGAATATGCTGTTAAATCTGGCTCACATCAAAGAACTTTACAGAAACTAATGGAACAGCCTCTCCCTCTACAATACCTGTCACATGCCACCCACTCTCTCTCTCTCTCTCTCTCTCTCTCTCCCTCTCCTAGGTTGTTTACCTTTCCCCTTGCTCATTCTTCCCCACAGTAATGTCAACCATCCACCAGATGAAACAGATTTGTGCGTTTGTGTTGACTCACATTCTCACACAGACTAAAATTCTGGAGGCAGATGCTTCTCAAACCCGGCCAACCCGACAATGTTTATCTTTCCCGGTTAGCCCAGCTTTGAAGCCCCGGTGGTATTCTGGCACCCCGCTGATGAAAGAGATTGTGCAGGTCTCTCCTCCTAATGAATTGCCATTATTATTAAATGATGTTTGCGATTTATGACCTAGTTTACACCCAATGAATGGCTCAGGCATACCTAATCCACTAAGTCAATTACAGCTATAACTAGAGCAGTCATTAGTTATGAAGTTGGAGTGGGGCATAAGGCATCTTGGCAAGAGGCGTCTCAGCTCCTGTGTGTGGCTCAATGCTGCCACTGTGTGGTGTAAAATGGTATGACCATTTTCTTCAAAATGTGAAATACACCTTATACACTGTTATTATAATGTCTGGCATATTCAGTTGTATTGGTGGTTACATGTTTCAAATGTAACACAGAAACATAACTAAAAAAATAACAAGTATGCACTCTAAAGGCCATTTTGTATTTGCGTTTTGTGTCATTTGAATGATTTATCTATATTTTTTCAAAAAAACAATACCTAATTCTTTTTAGTTGTCAGAATGACAGGCAAGAGAGAATGTTTTCAAATCCAAACCACTTATGCAGTACTAATTGATCAGGCTGCAACTTTTTTTCGTGTAAAACCACTAGATGGTGACAATCACATAGCACACTCATGGGGCCCTGTGCTCAAAGTGTAAGTTGTCAGCAGTCCAACACAGAGGGATAGCATTTCTGAATAGAAGTATTAAAAAAAACTTTTACGAGATGATGAATATAGTCTTCTGGTAAGACCTCCTTGTATAAATAAACTTTCCCATGAATAGTACTTGTGCACAGTACGTGCTCAGATTCAGCTGGATGAGAAATAAAAGTGCATTATGTATTGTATATGAGGTATAATCTCGGTATCTTAAACTCACAATTATCCCCCAGCTGGGTGTGTACGTGTTCAACCCAGAACTGGAACTAGGGTTCCTTTCTGTCTCCAACCACAAAGTGGCAGGTGAGTGGACTGGATACCCAGTCGTTGGGACTTTTTGTCTTCATGGGAAATACGCATAGCCACTGAACCAGGACCAGGAGTGGTTCGTACAGAAATTAAACTCATTACTCAAACAGGTGTCACTTGAAATATCCGGCTGTTGACTCAAGGTACCTGCCAAATATAGCTGATCTTTGATACCCAGAAACATTCGGGACATATTTAGTCTGCACTCTAAAAAGGGGATCCAAAATAGCTCTCTTCGCCACGGGAATAGGACTGCTTCTATGAGGACGACTGTATCTCCTCACCGCCATGTTTACAGAAAAGTGACACCTTGTGGATGTTGGTCTGTGCTGGGAGCTACGAGTTAGAGTGCAGGTGTTTGGGTAAACCTGCGTTGCTCTCAAGAGCCCTTAGGACAGGACGAGCGGCAGCAGCTGATATTTTAAACTAAACAAACTCACCATTCATAACATCTCTAACCTCCTCCCCCCCCCACACACACTCTCTCTCAAACACACACACACACACACACACACACACACACACACATACACATTGAGAAGACCTCCTCCAGGCCTCAGGCTGGGAGAAAGTATACAATGAGCACTGTGGTGTCCTCCATTCTGCTCCGTGGAATTTGGTTACGACATAAATATGCCCTCTGTTAGTCAGGCCCCTTCATGTAATAGAATTATCGCCGCGCAAGACAGGTTTAAATGACTGCAGTGTTTCGTGTAATAAAATTATCTCTGCACAAGACGAGGTAAATGACTGCACTGTTTACCGAAGTGCCACAACTAATTCACACTAAGTGGTTTACTGAATGTGAAATTAAATATCACTGGCATGTTATGCGTCTAATTTCTTGCTTTCATTCGTGTGAAATGCAGAGGTCGGAAGATTGACAGATATCAAGCCGGATTATGCTCTATCTGATTTATAGATTCCACAAATGGAATCCTGTCTACAAGGAAGGGAGTGAAGTCAACCAGTGACATCATGTTGTGTCTGGTTTGCCTGCAGTGTGTGCGTCGTGTTGCACTCTGTGTGTGTGTGTGTGTGTGTGTGTGTGTGTGTGTGTGTGTGTGTGTGGTGTTGCACTCTGCCAGGCCAACCATGAGTGCCAGAGAGTGCATTAGCCCTATTAGAGCCTTTCCCCCATAAGCTTTCATGACGTCTCCTTTTGTGTGTGTGGAGTGAGTGTGTGAGACGAAATACGAAGCAACCATCCAGGAAACTGGCGGCAGATGTCTTCTCGGCGCGCTGGGGATGACAGACTCTATTAGGAGAGCCGGCTTGATCCCACGCGGAAAAGGAGGAGACCCACTGTCTTCTGGAAGGACAGGGTTTGTCTCTGATTTCTTGCGTGGGGTTTTAATATCACTGGCACCATCCATTCATGATCGATCACAGACTCTAATCCTTTGTTCTGGTCCGCATTTTAGATTCAAGAAAGAAAAAAAAAAACCTCAAATCCCCCTCTGTTTTTCTTTCTTCCCGACACTCTTTCTCACTTCCACAGAAAACGATGCATCTGTTGGGTTGTCTTTTCTGTGATGCCAAAGTGGAAATGTGTTATATGTCCAGCAGCTGTTAGGGCCATGCCGTAAATATCAGTGATTGTTAAGCCCACAGGGGGAGGGAGTGCGAATAAGGCCCTAAGGGTGATTTCTACTCGCTGCTCGCATCAGTGAAGCATGCCACATATGGGGAATAATTCATCATTTCTCTCATTCTCTGTCCATCTCTCTATCTTTCTGTCTGTCTCTCTCTCTCTCTCCCTCTCTCTCTCTCTCTCTCTCTCTCTCTCTCTCTCTCTCTCTCTCTCTCTCTCTCTCTCTCTCTCTCTCCGTCTTTGAAACACACACTAACCCGCTTGTACGACCACGCTGAAATCCCTGTCTGATTAATCTGTCTGGGGAAACCTGAGCGATGAGTCCTTTTTTGAAAAATATGGCTGGGATGGCGTTTATTGCTTTCGCAGCCTTAGCAAGAACCGCACGGCACGCGCAGGAGTCCTCACACAAGTGCGAGGAGATGCTGTCACCCTAACCAGCGCGTCGTTTCTGATCCCGTCTCTCCTTCCTTCTTTTCCTGAACTGTCTGTCTGTCTGTGTTTTTTTTCTCTTCTCTCTACTTCTACTCTTGTTTGTTTTGCGGCACAGTTGTTTTCCCATCATGCCCCTGTGCTTCGGGGTTGCACGCCGTCGTCGCCTGGCACGCTCCAGCCGTGCTCGCAACTCCCTGACCCCTGACACGGTCAGAGGTTTACCCGTTTACACCCAGTGCCATTTTACGCATCATAAGCAGCCGTGCCCACTGCTTGGCGGAGCGAATCCGAGAGAGAGAGCGAGAGAGAGAGATCTCGGGTGAGATGCAATGCAGACGCTGCCACCGCCAGTTGCTGTTTTGCTCTGCGTCTCATTTTTCACCCAGACTAACCGAAAACACTCGCTAAAAGGCGCTTGTAAAAATGTTTTTGGGCTGCCATATTTTTTGTGCCCATAGATTTTGAATTCAGTGTTGAGCTGTGTGATGAGTGACTCAAACAGCAGCGTGTGACAGAAGTCAAATGTGTCACAGGTTTGAATTAAGGGAAATGAGCAAAGCCACATTTTGTTAGCTGTATACCAGCAACCTCCTTAACCTCATGATGAGACTAATACTATTGTCCAACTTAGCCTGTTCCAGTGTGATCTGGTTTGATTTTCAGATGTTAGGAAGAGACATTTTATGTGACTTTTTATGTGACAAGAAACATCGGTTACACTTTACTTGAAGGTATAAGAGTGACTTGACACTGTCATGAACGCGTCATAAACATTTATGGCATAACACTTCTGTTATTAAGTGTCATTCTGTTTTTGTCATGACAAGTTAGGGTTAGGGTTTTTATGTGTCATGGCAGTGTCTTGCGTACAGACTATACTTACAGTATGTTGCTTCTATGACAGTCAGATTTGCTTTTTGTTAGCTATGGCATGTTCACCAAAATTGATTTCATGGGGCCCCAAAAGCTTTATTTTCAGTGTTCCAACATTCCATCATCAGAGTATTAGTTAGCATTGCACGATATCCAACAGATGTTTTGTAGGTAGAAAGAATGAGGGTCAGATTATTGGCTCTCAAACATTACAGTAATGATCTCATTCATGAATAGCTGCACTCCACCCAACATTTTCATGAAGAATGCTCAGAATTCAAGGGGCTAATGAGCACCATTTCGCTCCCACACTCACATAATGCACAGATGTACACCTCCCTTCTTCTCCCGGTATCAACATTGCCATCAAGGCTCCAGCCAGACAGCTCAAGTTGAGCAGCCTGAGGTTGTGCTGAACATTGAGTTGAGCTTTGTAAACCGCACTGCAATTTTCTCAGCGATCCTTTGGCCGGTGCTCCCTTCGCTGGTCTCTTAGCTGTTCCATCTACACATCTGCTGGGCAGCGGCGCCTGCCATCTAGAACGTTCCCTGGACTCGTTTGCCGCGTCCTTGCAGCGCGGTGTGTGTGCCGGCCCCTGACCTTGTGAACCCAGGCCTGTGGCTTCGCTGTAGTCTCATGCGAGGCCCTGCTTCTTAAAAGGCCGCAGTGGTTTTTCTTCTTTTGTTCTCCCTCTCTCTTTCGCCCTCTCATTTTCAGCGCAACTGTATGTGTTTTTTGTGTAGGCATGTTTATGTGTGTATGTTTGAGTGTGAGCATGTGTGTATGTGTTTATAATACGTGCCCGTCAAAAGTGACCACTACTACACAAGCATTTTCCCAGGCCTTGGGAATTTTCAGTCGGCCTTTTCACAGAACTGCAAACTGAGTTCGCCCCACTTCTAAGACTGCACATCTTACTATCCACGAAAATCACTACCTTGGAGCAATTTAAACGTTTCACTCACCACCATCCAACGGCATATGTATTTATGTGTATTGTGAACAATCCAGAACCAATTTCCCATGCATCTAAATGAAAAAGTGAAGTGGTAAATACTGATGAAATGACATCATTTGAATTTATCAGCAAAACATTTTTCCACAAAAGTGCGGCTAGCCGTGATTGCTTTCAGTTAATGTTATTCATAAGAGGATGAGGGAGAAACTGCGTTAAAGGTGATGACTTTGTGGAATGTGACTCATTGCTTTGATTAGACCCACAGGCTGACAGGCAAAAATGTGCCTGTCATGAGAACTACTATACTTCAAACTCAGAGTCTAACTACTCTAATAGCAGTGGGCCAGACCCCTACAGAGGAAGGTCTGGCAGGCAGCGGTGAGATCCCAGCAGCTCTGGGTGGATGGAGTCAAGTTGGAGGAAAGCAAGATGGTGTTGAAACTCTGGGCAAGGAGAAAGATGAGGCCTCTGCTCGTCTCAAATTGTCTGACCTTTTTGCGGCCCATTTGCAGTCTGTTTATTCTTCCGCGGAATTGTTAGTGAAAGAATAGGAGGAAGAGATGGAGAGGGAATACAGTAAAGAGGACCACACTCATCATTCTGGCCAGACTACAGTATGTGTGAGCACTGCTATTCACTTCTCTCTCTCTCTCTCTCTCTCTCTCTCTCTCTCTCTCTCTCTGTCTCTCTCTTATTGTTTAAATGGGCTCAGGCACATTGTGTGCAAAACAATTATTAAATAAAAACTAAAAGCACATGAAAAATACACATTGGTAGCATGTGTGTGTATGTGTGTGTGTGTGTGTGTGTGTGTGTGTGTGTGTGTGTGTGTGTGTGTGTGTGTGTGTGTGTGTGTGTGTGTGTGTGTGTGTGTGTGTATCACCACAGTTGCTTGTAGTTAAGATCATCATTCAATATGAGCATGAAAAACTACTTCATCTTCACATAAAGAGTATCCATATGTGTGGGGGGGGATGGGCAAGTCTAGGGATGTCTTTCAAGTGTGCGATTTATGTTTTCCAAAGAAACTGAAATTCTTGAGGAAAGTTTGTGGTGAACATGAGCAATGAGCATACTGTATGTGAGGACATACATGACATTTGTGTGTGTGTGTGTGTGTGTGTGTGTGTGTGTGTGTGTGTGTGTGTGTGTGTGTGTGTGTGTGTGTGTGTGTGTGTGTGTGTGTGTGTGTGTATGTGTGTGTGTGTGTGTGTGTGTGTGGGTAGTTGATACAAAGGAACTTAGACCTTCATCTGATTCCAATCATCAGTGTACTGTCGCTTTGTGTTTGAGCTGAGTTCACATGTTTGACCTACTCTGAGCCTCAGATAAGAGAGCTGACCAGCACAGAAATCATTGGAGCGGATGGAAAAGCCTCAAGAATCTCAGAAATCTCATAACGTTGTCTAGGAACAACTATTAAGCAATTACCCTTTTCAACAAATCTCTGTTTGAGATGATTGCCCAAATGAAATACTGTAGAGTTTTCAAGAATAAGCGAGAATGCTTTCATAAGAAATTGTATTGGTTCTCTATCTATGAAACTGAGTATTCACACACCGGGCCAGACCCGGCCCTCATGCCCCAGGACTGTAGGCCTACCTCTGCATAAGGCTGTGCTGGAAGCACACACTGGTTGACCCTGGTATTAAGCACTCTAGTGACTACAGAACACAACCACAACATTCAAGATAACGCATCAACGTAAACAACAGTGCTGTCAATCATCATTAACATTCATGTATACTTCACATAGCGTTGTGGGAGCTCACTACTCAGGGGCTGCCTATTCTGGCACGCTACAATACATATAACAATCTCTCCTTTCTTCTGTATCCACCTTTCTCCTTTACTTTCATTATTCCCTTTCTTTTGTTCTCTTTTTTGTTCCCTGTCTTCCATTCTTCCTCTCTTCCTTTTTCCTCCTCCAGTCTCTGCTCTTCATGGTCCTTCACTAAGACTGGCATGCTCTCTGCCTCTTCACTCCATATTTTGTTCCCATGTGGTTGCTTTCCTGGAAGCCTTCGACTGTTGCCATTAGCCATTGTGCTCTGTTTACAGGACCTGGCGAGAGACATCATGACTCTCCCTGACTGTCCATGTGTCCCCAGTCTGGCGCAGAGTGGCCAGGCCGGGTTAAAAATATCATTCCTGGACACAAATGACAGAAAAATGGAAGTCGTGAGACAAATGTAGCGACAATGTGGCTGTGGCCGGTGGCCTCGGCCATAAATTGCATCAACTGTCAGCAATTGCTAAAGCACATCAACTTATGCCATAAATTACCTTTCATCTCTCTCATACCCGAAAAGACATATTAAAATGTAATACACACTGTATTTCAGACACACACACACACACACACACACATACACACACATTCACACAGACACAGGAGTATACTGGCAAGGATTGGCAGGAAAAGAGAGCGATGGACTGGGATTCGAAAAGTAAACGCTGACTGCCACAAGACAGAACCTCAAGCTTTGGCTCCCGGATCCACAGTGACCATATTTTATGGAGACACGCAAATGAGGACCCTTTTTCAGAAAGAAAGGAAGACTGAAAGAAAGCTGAAAGATGGAGAGAGAGAGAGAGAGAGAGAGAGAGAGAGAGAGAGAGAGAGAGAGAAAGAGAGAGAGGGAAAAAAAATCACACAGCACTTGTGGGCAACCTTTTTAATCGCTAGCCAGGGGAGGCATGGGATTAGGCTGCCACCGCAGAGCAGGACTGTGGCTGCTTTTGTCGTCTCTGGGGCAAGCCAACGGCAGAGAGCTGGATGTGGCCGCCTCGTTTTGTAAGAGCTGAGGGCAGGCAGGTTCACACGCCCTCTGCCCGTATGGAGAGACTCGAGACTCGTTCCCCCAGGCAACAGCGCTGGTCCCACCACAACGGCCTCCGAGGACGAGCATGCATGCGATGGGGACTTGAAGAAGTGCTAAGAACAAATCCCGGCGAGAGCCACGTTACCGGGGTAGCGTGCAATTATGTCATTGGATGGGAGGGCACCACGCACCAACAACACTGGCCAGCTGTGGGCACAGGCGTCTGGGTAAGCTCCGGGGCGAAACGAAAAATGAAAAATTCCCAAGTCACAACCTCGGGATTGTTTACAGGGGCAGAGAAGTAAACAGTGGCATCTATTTCTTGCATTTCACCCCCCCAGCTATTTTTCATTCACTCCTCACTCTGTCACGTCTCTGTTTTTTGTTTTGTTTTAGTCATTCAACTTCTCTCTCTCTATCTCTCTCTCTCTAGCTCTCTCTCTCTCTAGCTCTCTCTCTAGCTCTCTCTCTCTCTCTGTCTCTGTCTCTCTCTCTGTCACCATCATTCCCTCTGCACCACCAATGGCTTGCAAACCACTGGTTGCCCTGATTGCTATCTTTAGCCGCCGTGTGATGGTGGCTCTAATCATAGCTGTGGCTCGGAGTGGGGCTGATGGTCAGGGGTATCTGGTGTTCTAGGAGCACCGCAGATGGTTGGGTGGGGATCCCTCACTCTGACTACCGCCGTGATACAGATCAGTCACAAACAAACGTAACGTAAACAAAACATTCATCATCTAGATCATCATCATCCACAAAGGTCTTGAGTTTCCCGCACAGAAAAAAAAAAAACATGGGAGCTGAGCGTAGGCTACGAACAGAGACACATAGCCGCCCACCATGTGAAAGTTTTATGACGCCAATCCGTTTTAATTGAAAGGTTTCTTTCAAAAGGGATGGTCTGCACGACTACCGTTTGGCTCCTCTGAGGTTTTCACAGACAGCTCATGGGTGGCCAGTGATCATTGCTAATAAACACAGATGAGGCTTCATGCTGTCAGAGACGCTAGATGAAAGCAGCTCCGTCAGACAGTGACTGTAAATAAACATGACAAGGGAAGCGCTGATTGGAGACCAAATCTTGTCAGGAAATGAGATTTTGTTCCGCACTGTGGTCAACAGCACATCAATAATTTGCGTGTAGCACACACCAGGCAGGGATACTGGTGTGGCAGCAACGTTTATGCTGTCAAAATAAACAAAACTTCTGTGTGTCAACGTCTGACAGTAAATTATCTGATTATTAGAGAGATATCTATTCATTTACCTTTCATTTAAGAGGGCCCCCCTTCTATTTCATAAAAACATTCTCTACTAGAGGTGGTTCATCTTCTTTGAACAAGTAAGAGTGAAAAAACTATAAATAAATATGTATCTTGAGTAGGATTAGAGCCTTGGGCTATATGCTTACCTGTGGTACAGTGATTAATTCCGGGCTGTGGTTTATGATTGTATAATTTCCATTTCACAACCACATTTATCTTCATAAAGGTGACATTAATTATCACAAGCATACTTCCATAGAATCCATTAGAGTACTTGTTTGTAGTTTCCAGTCACCTTTGTTTTCAGCTAAATCATGACGATGATTCATCTTCAGGCAAGCTTGCTACTCTCTGTTCTCTATGGATAGGCTGAAAAGATCAGATGGCAAATATTTCAGGCCAGAGTCAACTATTCTTCAGCCTGAGGCTTTCAGCCTTCATCATGTGGGGTTGTGCAAAGGATGAGCTCAGTGCTGAGCAATGATTTCACTGCTCCCCCTCATCTCTTGAAACCACACAGTGGTGTGGGTGTGTGAGCACATCTGTGTTTGAGTGTGTGTGTGTGTGTGTGTGTGTGTGTGTGTGAGAGAGAGAGATGTGTGTGATGTGTCCCCTTCACGCTCAGTTGAGTAGGACTGTTTGACGAACAAACATGGCCGGGACATGTCCGTACGCAGTGCCCAGGCTCCCTGCTGTTCCTTCCCTAGTCTCTCGTCTCCCGTCTCACCGACACACACACACACACACACACACACATACACAGACACCCCCTGTCACACACACACACACACACACACACACACACACACACACATTCCCGAGCAGTCACACCAGCATCAACATCGTTAAACCCCCCGCTCTGCCCTCTATAGTGTGAGCGTGAGCTGGCTCCATAAATCCCGCGCCGGATATTCCAGGAAGGAAAACCGCCCCTCAAAAAAAAAAGAGGTTAAATCTAGACACCGCCACACTTTCCTTTTCGGAGGAAGACGTTTGCCACCATGGCCTCTCTCTCCTTCCATCCCTTCATCTCTCTCTCCTCCCATCCCTTGGCGCTCTCTTCTTCTCTCCTCTTCGGGACCATTACTTTCCAAATATCAATGTCTGTCTGGTAGGGCTAGGCCTCTGATTGTTTTTCCAGCGCACTGCTGTGTAATTTGGCTAAATGGAGTCTACCCCCAAGCTTACAGTGGCCTGGTAAACAGTCTCTCTGCAGGAAAAAAAAATAAATGTGCCGATAGGTGCCGCAACTGTACAATCAACGGTAATTGCTATTTGGCAAAAGCAAGGGGCGCCGCGCACACACCTGAATTAGCTTGCGAGTCGGGGCCTTGAGCCGCGCTAACACAGGGGGCTATTTGAGGGATCATGGGACACCCTCTGTTGCTCTCGCTCTAAACACCCGAGCCCCGACTTGTTTACGCTGTGGTCGGGAGGAAGAGGGGCTGAAGTTCCACGCATGCTGGTCTGCCTCCTTACATTCACAGCCAAGCCTGCCATGAGAATGCAGGGATTTTATAGGGTGTGAGGCTACTGTGCCCGCGAGGCCCCAAGGCTGTTGGTCTTGTGGGTGCCAGGATTGCCATTTTGCTGCATTTCAAGCAAGCGAGGCAATGGGGCATTGTGGACTGTAGGCGGCCTGTTGAGTCTCACTTTTTGATTCTCACACGCTTTATTTCAGATTAATGAAAGACTGCTCTGATATGGAGGGCTGGGACCTGGGTGTAGTGTGCTGTGTTGCCGTGAGAGACGTTGGTGAAAGAGGGAAAAAACCCTCACAATGGTATCTCTGTACTCCTGGGCATGTTGCCTATACGGGGCGAGGACAAGAATCTCTCACCCTCAACCACACACACATTCACACACACACACACACACACACACACACACACATACTCGCATGCATTGGACGCACACGCACACATACGCACATACACGCACACATACACACACACACACACACACACACACACGTTTTACACATACACACATACTGTACACACACACACGCACACAAACAAATTCGCAAACATGCCGAAAAGAACTCTAATTACATGGATGGGCTAATCCTCTGCCCGACACTCCTCAATTTAAAACTCATCTTCAACAGGGAGGAAGGAAATCCAGACTGCAGCAGAGTGCTGCCAGTGCCAAAAATTATACTCTTTAATATAAATGGGGAATTAAATTTAACTTGCAGGATACTAATTAACACAGACACAAGTACATACTGCAATAGTCATTTGAAAGATCTATGACTGCTCCAAGGCATCACTCTCTGAGATACAGCACTAAATCTTAAGCACAAAAAAAACCCCACTCACACTCACACCCTTGCACAATACTGTAGCCTCTTCAAAAAGGTTAGGTTAACTCAGGTCATGAACACCTCCCTCTATCTGATGCCTATCTGCTCATCCGTTGTCTTTTCTCTCTCTCTCTCTCTCTCTCTCACTATGCCTTTACTCCAGTACTTTTCCACCAGCTGAAATAGGGGCTGACTCACCCACTCCCTCCCTCCCGTTAGCCCAGAGAGCCTCAGCCCCAGTAGCGAGAGTGCCAAAGTGTGGCGAGAAACTCCACTCAGATGCTCCACAAGGCCTCCCCTCATCAAACAAATATTTACATGCCCACGCCCGGAAATCCAACAAACCCCGGCACCGCAAGTTCATCTGAGCAGGAGAGGTCACAAACCTCCCCTCATGGTCTTCCTCGGGTTTTTTTTATCTCCACACATCTTCTCCGAGCGCTCCTCAGAGCAAAAACCTCTGTTTGAGGACTCTGGGATGTAGGGATATTGCATATGCTATTGGGGAAGGAGCCGGGTGAGGGGGGGAACGAGGGGGTATCGTGTGATTCGGAAAACCTGTAGTGCCAAGACTCAAAACAGGGAAGTCGGAGACCGTTTTCCACCGACTGCTGTAATGTGAAAATGTCTACTTAAACACATTTTGGTGGAGCTCACGGGCGGAAACCTCCAGTTCCAATCCTCCCGGGAGACGGAAAGAAGTAATAAGTTGAAATTTTCACAGTAATTACCTTAAAACGCTTGTGCGTTGCTAAACACAGCTGGACTGGTCTCTCAGCATGATAAGACTGGACGGCAGGAGACTGTTTTGTTTTTTTCGCCCCCGACGTCTGGGCATATGTGCGCCAGGCCTGTGGCGGCTTAAGGATGCGATGGGTGGCGCTGCCTGCTGGGTACCGCCCGCTCCCCATCCCTCTGTTGGCGAGCCCAGTGCCACAAAGAGGATGGACCACAGGGTGGCACCTCCTGCAGCGAGCTTTGAAGGTCTGGCACCACAATAAATAGCCCCTCACTGCAGATCTCTGTGTGTGTGTGTGTGTGTGTGTGTGTTTGTGTGTGTTTGTGTGTGTGTGTGTGTGTGTGTGTGTGTGTGTGTGTGTGTGTGTGAGAGAGAGAAAGAGAGCGAGAGAGAGTATTTCATCAAATGTTTTGGTCTGTGTACATGGCAACGTGCATAAGCTTGCAAACACCCTTGCAGGTGTGTGGACAAGCTTTTTGGATGCGCACGTGTGTGTGTGTGTGTGTTCCCCTCGCCCTCCCAGCGCGCTGTAAACACACAGGGCGGCCTGCGTGGCCGCGTGGTCGGGGCGGTTGTGTGTGCCACACTGCACATAATCACCGTCTGTCAGCGGGCAGTCTGCACTTACAGTCCACACTCGCCGGGCCCCCGCGAGCTAGCGATCACGTTTCACATCTCTTTCCCATACCAAGCAGCCCAGGCCGCCTTTGACCTCAAATGATACCCAGACGCACTGGTCTCAGACTGCGCGGAGATAAGCAAGCTGAGTTGTATTTAGAAAACATTTCTAGAGATCGAGTCCAAGTCCAACTGAACCACACAAGCATTTCAGTGTGGTCGAGTTGCACAAGATACCGAACAACAAAATATGAGTGTCATGACAGAGTTCAACCACGACTGTTTTTACTGTTCCATTGAAATATGAAGTGCTGTATTAGCAAACAGTCTCTTGCAGTATATATAACATATCTCTCCTGCTTTGAAGCAGAACAGTAATGCTCTGCCCAGCTGCCTTATCGTCCCCAGGGTAAAACTCCAAGGGCTCATTTGGTTCTTAAGAAGCGACAGTCAGGAAGAACAACCCGACACTGCCGGCGCTGTTTACAGATAAGAGCTCCCAGAGTCATCATTGCAACCAGCTGTGCAGACGTCATTCATCTTTGCCCTGACTAATCTGTCATCTGTCAGGACCATGACTAATTGGTTTTTGCTGACTGTGCTACCTGACTGGTGCGTGGGCTGTACGGCTTTCCGTCTGTCAGGCAGCCTCCTGGCTCCACGCAATCTACGCGCTTTAATAAACCTTCAAACGATTCTCTCGTCTGTGATCTTTCTGTGAGCGTTGGCAACAGATTCTTTCAAAGCAACCCAATGCAGTAAGTAGTGGACAGAAGGAAAAGCTGGTGAGCTTAAGGTCCATGCAGGTCCCCTCTACAGTGACTAACTGACATCACAGCTTCAACGCTCATGCTGTGCTATTACAAGGTAAACTAGAAGTGAGAACACACTTCCATTTCTCTCGCTCGCTCTCTCTCTCTCTCTCTCTCTCTCTCTCGCTCCCTTGCTCTCCCTTTCCTGGTCTCAGGACTGTGGCAAACTAGAAGTGAGAACACACTTCCATTTCTCTCTCTCTCTCTCTCTCACTTTCTCTCTTGCTCCCTTGCTCTCCCTTTCCTGGTCTCAGGACTGTGGCAAACTAGAAGTGAGAACACACTTCCATTTCTCTCTCTCTCTCTCTCTCACTTTCTCTCTTGCTCCCTTGCTCTCCCTTTCCTGCTCTCAGGACTGTGGCAAACTAGAAGTGAGAACACACTTCCATTTCTCTCTCTCTCTCTCACTTTCTCTCTTGCTCCCTCACTCTCCCTTTCCTGCTCTCGGTATACTCTTGATAGCTTGTCCTCTGAGAAACGGGCCAGCTTATTAACTGGGCTGGCTTCCTGTGCCGCTGGCCTGGATCAATGTCAGCTTTGAGAGCAGCAGACGGGGGAGGTTTTGGGGCAGTGGCCGGAGGCCACAAAGAGCCCTTTCTGTTCGCAGCTGACCTAGATCCCCCGCCTGCCGCACGGCCGGCCGAGTGGGACAACGTGCGAGCAGTCAGGGACCGACTTCACAAGGGGAAGGGGTGTGTGTGTGTGTGTGTGTGGGGGTTGGTCTGGGGGAGCACGTACACATGCACGTACACATGCACCCATGTTCACCTACACTTACACTCCCATGTAAATAAACAGGTACAGTAGGCAGCATATATAACAGCACACACACACACACGCACACACACACACGCACGCACGCACGCACGCACGCACGCACGCACGCACGCACGCACGCACACACACAAATACACACATACTCACACACACACACAGACACACACACACACACACACACACACACACACAGACATATAAACACCATTCCAACACATTCCGTTCACACATGCACATGCACATACACTTCACACTACCTATTCTTAGACATGTTTTAACACACACACACACACACACACACACACACATACACACACACACACACACACACACACACACACACACACACACACACATTCCAGTATTAACAAAGATCCAGATTCAGATGCACAAATGGAACATACAGTACAGTA
Source organism: Sardina pilchardus (assembly GCF_963854185.1). Classification (NCBI taxonomy): domain Eukaryota; kingdom Metazoa; phylum Chordata; class Actinopteri; order Clupeiformes; family Clupeidae; genus Sardina; species Sardina pilchardus. The sequence continues at coordinate 10,663,076 of NC_085012.1, forward strand.
CTACACACACACACGCACGCTCATGTTCACTAGAAGATTCCCCGAAGCATTTCATACATTTCTCTGGAAGACATCTCCGAAACCACTGCAAATCACTCACCTCAAAGACATCCCCAGACTTGTCCATTATCCAATCTAACCACACACATATAGACACTACAGTTTTTTCCAATTGCTAAAACACAATTTTGAAAACTCGCACACAATTTTGAAAATTCACACACAATTCACAAAACCACACCTCAATCTACCTAGCAAAATTAAGCACTGCAACCAAAACTGCATATAACATTACCAAAATCAAACTTTTGCACCACATGGCACACACTTCATTCTTTCACAAGATTTTTGTCTCAGCAAATACACACTGTTGGTCATAATGGAAAACACTCTTATCTTTAGTATGTTTTGCCATAATACTAAAGTAGTATAAATTGTAGAAAGTTCTTTATGTGCACATAAATATTTGCAGATACAGATGCATGCTGTTCAAACTTTCTTTTCACCGAGTCAGTGCAACATATATATGCACAGCAAGTATTTTTATATTGGACTCTCCCTTCCCCTCTCATTCTCACTCTCCCTCTTCTCTCTCCCTGTAATGTCTTCCATCTTTGTTGTAAAGAAGGTGCTCGTTGTTCAATGGTTTTACTGTATTGTTTTTATCTTTGTAAAGCACATTGGGTTGCCCTGCTGGACAAAATGTGCTATATAAATACATTTTTTCCTTGCCTTACCTTACCTGTGGTCTTTTCATAGTGCTTACGTCCTGATGGAAGTGGTATAAATTACTGTAAGCATTGAGGTGTTTGGCTAGGTGGCACACGTATTGGTCAATTAGCTCATGTGTGTTATCTTGGATGGCATTGTTTTGAAACTGCAAACATGTGAGTTTATGTTAGATTTTTGTGTCTTATGCAGAAAACCGTGTTCAGTGCATGCAAAAAGTGCCATTTTGCATTGCAAAATGTGTGTAAAGCTGAAAATGTGTTTAGACATTTGGAGACTTGAGAGGATGTGTTGCTCTCTGTGTGTCAGTTTGAATAATTGTGCTATGAATGTCATTTTAGTGTGCTAGCAATTGGAAAAAACTGTAATATCTGGGAAGATAAACGGTAGTCTTACATGCAAATAAAAAATATTGGGCACCTATTCAGTTTTTTTGTGATGATGTAATAAAGGGATAACAAATCTCTTTCCGGGTCCAACGGCTGTCAGACTTACATGTTTTTCTCCATAGGCGGTAAAATAAACATTTTTAAATATTTTTTTCCACTATTCTGAGTAGCCTTTAAGAAAATTGTCATCTTACTACTGACTTGTTACCTCAGCCTAATCAAATCATAATTTTCGCGGAAGCCTGGACGTTTCCCTTGAATGTATCATCTGGCTGCTACGGTAATTACTCACTAAAACTGAGGTGATGATGACAAAGTTTACAAGTTACAAAAACCGTCCTGTAAACATTTTTCACAAAAAAATCTGTTGGGCCCGTGACATCGGATTTAAGAACCGAATATATACACTGAATGGTGATCTGAGCTGAAACCAACTGTGCTGACCTCATCCTGCAAACTTGAGTAAACAAATAAATAAGTGCAGCTTAAACTCCAGATGTACCAGAAAATCAAACATAACAACCAGTCCCCCTATTGTTTGCTGGACTGGGGCCCACGTCATCAATCTTGGCTGTGCACACATGTGCAGCTGTGCCGTGTGGAGTGACAGGGTAGCACTCTGGCTAACTCGGCCCTGAGTCTCCCTCAGACATGTACATCAACAGAGAGCCCACCGCCTCTCTGCGCAGCGCCATTCCTCTGAAGCCCAGGAATCTTCAGGGAGGCTAAAACACCAAAAACGTATATAGTTTCAGTGGTTTTATGTGTGTGTGTGTGTGTGTGTGTGTGTGTGTGTGAGAGCACATGCTGTGTATGAAAATGAGTATACAAGATCACAGAACTACTCTTTCATCCACTGACTTTGGAAGGGTATCGGTTACTTTTTCTATAAAAATCCATATTTTCTTTGTGGCTATTCTTAATCATTTTATCCATTTTTCTGTTACATTTTTGTTTTGGTCAGATCTGAGACTATCAACAAGCCGTAACCCTCTTAAAGATTTATTGTTTTAGCAATTCAGCTAACCGAGTCCCTGACGGTTGTTTACATATGGTTAAGTCAGCCTGACATCATGGTACAAAGGAATGTTAATACTTTGAACGAAAGCATAGATTTGCCAATTGCACGGCATACCTCATAAAGAAAACAGTCCATGTGTGTAGAGTGCATCTAACAGAGGGTACAACTATCACATTTCTTTAAAATATTTATTTTTCATCATTTTCGTCCATTTCAAAAATAAGTTAAGAGATTCCACGGGTCTGAGGCTCAAAGTTCATTCATACTACAACTTTCAGAGAAAGTAAACATGAGGCATCTCCACCAATGTTTTCAGTTCAGAAACCTTCAAAGGGCTTAGATGTATTTCTCGTGATGAAAAACATTTCAAGTAAAACTTGGAATTGAACTTCATTAAAACAGAATTCATATTAAATCCTGCTGTCATGTGTATTTCTCCTGCTGTGCAAATTTACAAAAATATAACATTTCTCTCTTTACACACAAGTAACGATGCTCTTTTCTGTGGAGAAAAAGAACAGATAGGGAGCACAAGGAACATCAGTTACAACTTCAAACATTAAAAAAAAAAAAAAAAAATCCCAAAAAAACTACATAAAACTGACAAAACCTTTTTGTGGACTCAACAGCAGTTGAACTTTTCAACCTTATGATATTCATGACAGATGGAGATGGATATGTTACAGCCATTAGTGGGAGACGTGACATCCCTCGGTTGTTGGTATTGAATGAAGCATTGACAATTTCTGCCCGGAAGACTAACAGCGATGACAGAAGAGTCTAGTCTTTCCCATTTGTGTTGCTTAACACACAAGTTGAAACGGACAGACAGTACTACAGTACATGGGATTGGTTGGAAAGACGTTTCGGACTGTGTGCTTGTGTGCGCAGTACTTTTCACTATTGTGTTTTTTTCCCCGTGAATTCTTACAGTAAATTGCAGCAGTTCAAAAAACTGTCTAACAAAAAAAAAAGAAAAAAGAAAAGAAAAGAAATGAAATACAGCTACAAAAAAAAAAATATTCACACTCTCACATGAGACTTTCATAAAGATTCTATTTTTTATCTAAGTCAAAAAAAAAGAGGCGAGGTTCAAGGGTCAATGAATGATACTGCGATGTAGCGCGTGCCGTTGGTGGTGGGCAGCCCCTCGTGGAGGTGGGTCAGGCGGCCGGGGTGCATGAAGCTCCATCCTTTTCTCGGGGAATCTATGGAGCAGTTATACCTGTGGAAGCGGCAGCCCCCTCCCTGGATAAAAAAAAAAACACGGCCCGGAGTAAGCACAAGCAGCAGGGGAGCAGCCGTCATCATTCACGAACCACTTCAGCCTAAATATTTATGCCTTTGCGCATATGTTTGCTCTGTGGAGAACGTTATGTGTGCTCAGTGATGAAGACTTGTCAGTAGATGTTTGGCACAGTGTCAGGCCTTCGGGAGTTTGAAGCAACATGTCTATAAGCAGCTATATGTGTGTGTGTGATAATGGAATTTTGAATGGAGCATTGTTAACCTTATCTAGCGCTTTCTCGTAAATCATATGACTTATAAGAGTTTAAATTGCCTTGAGACATTATTATCAAATAAATGTGTAAATTGGTCTTAAAAACATGCAAATTTGGCTGCTAGTGTGTTAAGCAAATTCATCTTGATAAGATGTCTTACCTAAAATAAGTCAAACTTTTATTAAACTCAAAAATGTAACAACAACATTACCGACTGTAGTGATCAAATTGCACAAGATTGTTCTAACTGAATCAGAAATGATATGTTAAAAGAGCTTACCAGGAAGTCAGTTCCTTTGCTATTGAGAGCGATGTTGATGGTGAATGTGGAGGAGTCATGGTGGGGCCTCAGGTAGGCTTGCCTTTCAGGGGTGTACTTCACCACAAAGTTCATGATGGCGTAGGCCTGTGTGCAGGAGAGATTGACAGATTGTGAATGGGTGGTGAGACACGGAGAGAAGTCGGTTAAATGTTAGTGGAAAGATGGGTCTTTTGTTATCCTAAAACATGTTGGAATTTCACAGTAAGTGAAGCATGGTGAAACAGGATCCTCATGGCCTAGATAAGCCATGGGAGAGGGCAGGGCACCTTCCAATAGTGACTGCTGAGGAGTTTTGAATTGACAAGTTTGCAGAGATGTATAGTAACGAAGTAGAACTACTTAAGTACTCTACTTAAGTACTGAAATGCAGTATCTGTACTTTACTGGAGTATTATTTTTTTCTGCTACTTCTACTTTTACTTCACTACATATTTTCGATGAGTGTAGTACTTTTACTCCGATACATTTTTTATGTGCTCTATCGTTACTCGTTACTGGTGTGTCGGTCACGAACAAATCCGTTCCGGATTGCTCACGAAGTCCTAGTCACACTGATGCGTGTCACTTGTTGACAGCACGATCTTAGCTTTCCAATGGTATTAAATAGTTGCTGTAATTAAGGGTTCGCGAGAAAATCAAGGTGAAGTTAGGCTACATGAGAAGCATTCATTTGTACAATAAGTTATTCTCGAGTAGCCTAATCCCATTTTTAAATTGCAACATTTCTTCTTGGTCTCCGACTTCAGTCTGTGTAGTACCCCACAATAAGCCTACTACTTGGATATTGTGTTCTTCCACTTGTTTGGTTTTAGAACATTTACTTAAACTACATAAATTACATAGAAAACATAAGCATTGCTTCCACATATTTCTATGCATTATGCCTATTCTAAACTAGCCGGATAACCATGACTGAGGCCTAATTACTCTCACGTTCTTTTAAAGTGACAGGCACTCAATTAGACAGTTGACATTAAAGATAAATGTCAATATGACAATCGTGTAAAATGTGAGTCAAAATAAAAAAAAACCTATATCAAATACTCAACATACTGTACTATGTATTTTAACTAATTGTGCAGATCATAAATAGGCCTAATGTAAACTTCATATGAATTTCAAAATGTTTGAAATACAAACATATGCTATGAAGCCACCTTTTCACTGAGTGTGGGGAAGTATGCCTTGTAATGTCTGGTCTCCACTGGTGTGGTGGGGCTTCCATATCAAATCAGTATCAAAATTCTTAACTTATGTTAAAACAATTGTGACACTATAGTCTTATCATGTATTTTTCATGCTATGGCTACGACTGATGCATTAGATAGATAGATAGATAGATAGATAGATAGATAGATGGCTACAGACGATCAATGATTCTGTATACCTATTGTATTAAAAGTGAGTTGTATCGGTCATAACACCCCTACAAATGACATTGGGAAACCCATACAGTTATATTTATTCACCTTGTTTAACTACTACCACATGTTTATAGCCTATAGGGCCTAGGCTACATAGCCTAGTCTAGGGCCTAGGCTATGGCCCCCGTGTGTCTGCCAAGGGGCCTGCACTGAACGATTGTGCTGATACCTTTTGCACCCATCTTGTTCGCAAATCAGCTAATTACATAATACTTCTACTTTTACTTTCAGTACTTGAGTAGTATTTTAAAAAATAAACTACTTGCAATACTTAAGTACAAAACATGTTTAATACTTTAGTACTTCCACTTAAGTACGGTTTTTAAAGAGCACTTCTACTTCTACTCAAGTCACTTTTTTGATAGAGCACTTGTACTTCTACTCAAGTCTGGATCTCTAGTACTTTATACATCACTGCAAGTTTGTGATGCTCTATGGACATACAGTACAGTACTCTGTATCGAGGAATGTTCACAACACGTTGGAACACATTCAGCAGGACAAGGGAATGACCATGAGAGCCTAAAACAGTTTCAAATATCTCAGGGTATTTTCCCTCTCATTATGAGTCTACCATACAGCCAAAGAAAAAGCGTGCAGACATTGACAGCACTCTAAGAGTAAAAATATCTGAGGTTAGGGGCAAATGTTCCAGGAAGGAGTAAGTCAGTATGCTGTGTCAAGGGATGCTTTTATGGCCTGTAACTGGGCCTCAGACAGGGAGACAGAGAGACATGATCTCATGGTACTTTGGGTCCTATCCTTGGCCATCTGTTAGAACACAGACCCACCAGTGGTCTGAGTTCATTTTGGTCTGGCCACTCGCTGGCCTCACCTTAGTGTAGTAGCCAGAGAAGACCTTGAGCGTAACGGGCGCGATGAACTCGCGGATGAAGTGAAGCCACTCCTTGTCGTAGTTGATCTGCTTCATGTGGATGTCGTCTGTGGGGACACTCTCGTAGCCGCCCGTGATACGCTTATCCTGAAGGACCACACAGACCAACAGTCAGCTATTCAATATCAAAGACAGTATCATATAGGCAATATCGAAAGACAGCATTTAGGTTTTAGGGCAAAGTCTGTAACTAATTTACATTTATATTTACATTAATTCATTTAACAGATGCCTTTATCTAAAGCGACATACATTTATCAATAATACTACAAAGGCCATTGTCCTCAGAGAGACTCAGGGTTAAGTGACACATAGGTGCGTGTATATAAAGCTATTTATACAAATGTAGTTAAAAAAAACTCTATGAAGAGTGCCTGTCTGTGCGTCTCTGCGTGTATTTCTTTTACATAGTAAACCATCATCCACGTCTGCTCAATGTCTGAGCTGAGCAAGTGTAATCAGGAGAGACGAATGAAAAATGAAAAGCAGGCTTTCTTTTCCATAATTACAGAATTTCACTCATCCACATTCATCCAAGTGTCAGAGGGCTTAGAGCTTAGCTCTTTCCTTGGATACGGAACAATAATAAACACCCCGTTTCATATTATGGAAGTAATGAGTTTTTAACAATTTTATACTCCTTAACGCATATATTTCAGGGTTTTTCTTTTTTTTTTTTTTCTCCGCTCTGCCTCTCAGATGATGACAAAAAGTCTTTTTTTTTTTTTTTCTTGCGGTCATCCTATCTGTTCTATTTTCCGCCCTCCTCTCTTCTATTTTAATGGACGTGTTGTGCTGACCTCATGCTTGCCCCCGGACCATGAGCCGAAGCTTTCCAATTCCTCCACCAGCTCGTCACAGAGAAGGTCCGAGAACACCGGGAACCAGAACACATCTGGACATGGCTAAAAATACACACACACACACACACCCACACACACACACACACACACACACACACGCACACACACACACACACACACATACACGCACACAGAGAGAGAGTATTTAGTCTGATCAGATCAAACGATACTCATGAATCACCGTCAATCTGTCAAGCATACATTAAATAGGATACCAGAAAGGTGCCACTTCAGAAACACAAAGCAAAAAACAATCTCAGACATCTTGTCTTTAATACTTTCAGGATTAATCCCACTCCTAAGCACTATTACAGTATAGTACTTATGAATCACCATGGGTGCCTCTCAACATCTCTCCTCAATCCTCGATCCTCGATCCTCAAGGGGCGTTCCCACTGATCTATAACTAACACTGGATAGACTATCCCATTGTTGCTGCCCCATCATTCTTTATGTAGATCAGTGAGGATTGAGGCCCGAGTAGCGAGGGAGTACGTATAAAAGCCCAAATGAGAGGCACCCCATGTCTATTATTAAGCATACATCAAATAGGATACCAGAAAGGTGCCACTTCAGAAACACAATGCAAAAAAACAATCTTAGCTGTGTCATACTCTTTAATACTTTCAGGATTAATCCCACTGCTGTGTACTATTACAGTATAGTACTGTATGGGTTATGAAACATTTCTTGATAATATCACGGTTCATCCATCATTTGTTTCAGGCATGCTCTTACCTGCTCCAGAATGTTCTCTGTGAAGATGCGCACATAGTCTGGGTGAATGTATTTTGCCTTCCAGTCCTATGGTAAATTAGAGAGGTATTGATGGGGAGGGTAAAGCAACATGTCTGACTTGTCCTATAGCTGACCTTCATGCACAGGCTCCTGGCTTGTGTCCCACAGTACACATACTCAGACAGCCAAACTCCTTAAAATATACAGTACGTATCTTATCTCTGATTCTATCTTTTCTGTCCAACACAGCTTTAATTCCCCTCCAGAATGACTATAAAATGAGTAACAGGGGCTTTTTTTTGGCAGACTTACCACAGGGTTCTGGAAGATTTGCCACAGGTCGCTGTTTCTGTGCGAAGTGTTATAGTTAGCTGTGGATATCAGTCTTCCAAACTCTTGGCGGTTTGTAATATACATGAAAATCCCCTACAGCCCCCAAGGAAAACAATGTTAGCTTCCAGAGCAAACAAAAAAGAGAACAACCACAACAATGAAGAACAATGAAGACATAACTGTTAACATTAAAGAATGTACAAGAGGCACATAACTTAAAACAAGAACAGACAGAAACTGACATTAGCTTTCAAAAATACCCTACTGTATGTTGCACAGCTATGGGTCTGTATGTGGGAGTTTAAACTGACCGAGTGGTCATCAGAGAGATTTTAAAAGTAAATAAATAATCTGTGATTATTTATGCAGTGGAGAGACTGGGTAGGTCAGGGAATAGGATCAGGAAGATGCTGGGAAGTTGGAGGATACAGCCGATTCCGGGAATCATATTCCCTATATGAGGAAGCATCACTAGGGCCGTACAAGGGTTTAGGGTAAGTACAGTATATGTGTCAACCTAGGCTTTTTTCTCTTTTTTTTTCTCTCATTCAAGGTTTTAGATTAAATATTCCAATAGTTGGTGCAGCACATGTTTTGGCAAGGAATGGGCCCAGATGTTGTTTTTCTGAGAGATTTCACAGGAAGTGTCGGGATTAGCCTAGGCTGAGATATGGTCAAGGCAATTGGAGAGATGAGGTGAGCAAGGGGGGGCAGTTTTTGTTACTTGTGTGCTTAGAAGGGGGGGGGGGGGGCACTGTTGGGACCATAAGCGACTTGGATTACTGCCAGGGGCTCCTGGGAACGCAGGCGTGGGCGTTATCGCTTCATCCTTCTCAGAATTCCTGCGAGTCACACTCACAGTCACACGGTCTAAAAGGTGCTTCCATCTGCTCTGTCCCTCATTTACATCCAGGCTCACTCAGTGGTGTAACAGGCTATGGAATCTATCACAATCAGTGAGCCAACAGCATATTTCCAAAAGGTTTCCTCCTGACTTGAAGAAGTACATCTGTCGCCGGGAAGAAGCAGACTGTATTCTGAAACGTTTTAATGTTATCCTCAATACACCATGAAGAAGGGTTGGACTTGGCGTGGCGAATCACAACACTTGGGGCTTCAACGTGTTCCAAAGGAGAACCAACAATCTTTCAGCAATTATATCCATTCTCTTCAATTTAGAGACAGCACTGGTTCTCCTCAAGTCCCATTTAAAGTATCTTTTGAGCGAGACTGCAATGATCTGCAATCACCATCTAAACTCCTCAATCAGCGTACTCAGGGACTGTGTAGTCTGAGTCTGAGGCCCGTGTTGTTTTACTATTCTGGATTGCGGACAAATGAAATCAAATCTACAAGCTGTGATAAGATGATCTTGATCTTTGATACTCTGAATTAATTCTGAGGAGATAGTCAGCCACTACTTTCAAACACATGTCACAGAATGTTCCTGGCTTCTAAGGGAAGTGAGGCTTCCATCTTCCCAGGCAACACAGTTCAAGTTTTGATACTGGAGAGTGCTTACAATACACTGTGCTAAAACCCTAAGCAAAAGCATATGGTGTTGCATATTATAATTTCAAACATCTTTGCTGATTTAATCAGGTTCTGGAACTGTTCGTCAAAACCTCAAATCACATCAAATCTCGTTTTAATGTCTGCCTTTTGAGAGAGTCAGATAACTTCCTTAAGGAAATCTGCTGTTGGCTGCTTATTTGAATCTCAAAGAGTAAAAACAGAGCAAAGGAGAATAGTCAAGAACGGAACCTTGGGGGGCCTGAGCATATGGAATGATTCCGGAGAAGGAGAGTCTTTTTCTCTCTGTCTCGTCTAAAATAAAGGAAAAGCACCATTATAAGACCTCATTAACATTAATGTTTTCTTTTGAGAAGGAGAGGAGAGCGACAGGTGGAAGGGTTGGATTATTAAACAAAAAAAAATAGGAACGTCACAGAACACGGAGCTCTTGATTGACAGAGGATGCGCCCTTACGGAAATTCCCCTTACGGAAAGCCAGTGAAGTGGGGAGGATACAGTCCCTGATACCCTGCATGCTGGCGAAATAAGACCCCAGGAAAACGGAACGAAAAACCAAACGAAATTTGAAATGGGCCCAAGCAGTGTGAATGCTGGTCGGTGTTAAAGGAGTTAGGAGGACGTGTTTAGGAGGAGAGACAAGAGTACAGGCGGTAGAAAGGGGGGACAGGAGGGAGAGAAGGAATAGCCAATACACAACAGCCTTCTGGGCATTCGTGGATGGCTGCTACAAGATGGGGGCTCAAGACAACACAGGACCAGGGGAAGGTGGGGGTATGGTGGGACATGGCTGGAGGCACACCACAAAGGCTACCATAAACAGAGAGATGGAGAGAGAGAGAGAGAGGGAGAGAGAGAGAGAGAGAGAGAGAGAGAGAGAGAGAGAGAGAGAGACAGGGGGGGGATCATTCCCTTAGGAGGACAGTGAGCGTTCCTACACAGAGAATACTTGCCCAACAGCTCATGGCATGCCAGAGGAGCTGCGAAACTTCAAGGATTAAACAAGGCACATGTGTCACACCTAAACAGGCTAAACAGTTAAACAGTCTAGCTAAGATGAATATACAGAGGCTTTCGGCCTCAGCTTTTTATTGAGCTAACATAAGAAATGTATTGAACAGACAAGTTACCTAAATACACTAGATATTATAAGATAGATAGATAGATAGATACTTTATTGATCCCCAAGGGGAAATTCAAGAATTACACTATAATTATAATATAATTATAATTACAATAGATAGAAATTAAATACGGTTAAAACGACTTACATGGATAATATCTAACTCTATAAAATCTTACAGCCCACACATTATGAGGTCTTACCAACTCCCTGGCATTTCGGCACAGAGCCATGTCCGGGTCCAGTTTCTCCAGAACAAAGTAGTTCTTCTCCTTCATTTCTGTACGCAGCACCTCACCCTTCACTAGGTAAATATGTGCCATGAATGGAATGTTCCACACGCCACTGTAAGAGAGGGAAGGTCGGGGAACGACAGACAAATGGGAGGAAGCGGGATGTGTGTGTTTGAGAGAGAGAGAATGAGGGAAAGAGGTTAAAATGTATACTTAGAGCTAACACTGGCTTTTCATTATATTGTCCACCTCATCCATGACAGAGGAACTGATCCAGTATTGTTATGTGAGGGACAGAAACCAACAGTGGAAATCCTTGCAACTGTGTGTGTGCGTGTGTGTGTGTGTGTGTGTGTGTGTGAGTGTGTGTGTGTGTGTGTGTGTGTGTGTGTGTGTGTGTGTCTCTCTGTCTGTGTGTGTCTGTATGTGTGTGTCTGTCAGCCACGAAACACATGTTATCCATCCAAGCCGCCTGTGTCTGCGGCAGGATGCGACTGCTATGATCACAGATTATCCTCTTGTCTGACTCTCACTCTCTCACACAAACACACACACACACACACACACACACACACACACACACACACACACACACAGTGGTGCTCATAAACTCTCTATGCCTCGCTTGACTGGGTAACCAAATGTAAGTCTGTTGGACCCTAATGGGAAGGAGAGCCTGTGATTTTCACACTGTGGTCACGCTCCCCAGACATATGTTGAACTATGTAAAGCTTCATAAATTTCCATCATCATGGATAATGTAGACAGAGGCACACATGTAAAAGTCTATAAGCTATAAGCATGTGCTTTTTTTTGTTTGTTTGGATGCTGGCCAAGTTTACTTACGCACGCTTGCCCTGCACAATGTCAATGTAGTCTTCTGACCGTGCATAATAACCATCCAAGCTAAGGGCTCCCCAGAAGTTGGACCACAGTTTGCCATGGCGAGTGACAAGGGGACCAATTATTTTCCTGAGGAGAGAGGGAGAAAGAAGGTATCTGTCAGGAAGCATAAAAATCAGTGATGTCTTGTGGGGTGGAATCCATTTCTTTTTTGTTTTTTTTGTGGCACAACGTTAAGTGCAGCCTTATGAAAACTTTAACACCAGACCAGACAAACTAAGAAATGCAAGACTTGTAATTTACGCATCCGACATAATGAAGAGCCACAAGTGTTCAGTGGAGTTACACGTACAGCACAAACAGAGCAGCTTGGAATCGGTGTACATTTGAAGAGTTTGATTCCAAAACGCTATATATCCGTTTTTAAAACATTACAAAAAGTCATGTTATTTAATTGTGTGTTCCAAGAAATGTCTATCAAATTGCAGTTGTGTTGTTTTGATTGAGTAAAGATAAATCAAATAACAATATCCAAAAACATATCTACTGAAATGACAAATTCTACTGAAAATTCATTAAAATGGTGGACTGGATATAGCATTTTTGGAACCAAACTCCTCATTTGTGCATCTCATTTGTGCTTGACAAGTTCCTCCAATAAGCTTAACAAACTTGCTTCTATGCCCATGGCTGATATGCACTAGTCTGAGAATTCATGATAATATGATAAAGTACTTAGCCTCGATTACTGTTATACTCAATTCAGCCAATGATATTGCCAGCAGCCAGCAGTACACATTCAGTTTAGTTAACAACTATGCTCTCTTAGAAAGATCAATGTTATTGAGACTGCATGAGCGAACTCTTATGAAACCACATTGCTTAGTGATGAAAAATGAAACTATCATCAGTCAAGCCTGTCACTGAAAAAGTATCTGTGGAAATTACAGAGCGTGAACAGAGTATGCGACAATAAAACGGCATTTTTTGCTGTTGAGATCTCCTTTCCCCTCTGCAACGTATTTTGCAGACACACATATACAGAACGCAACACCAGCCCAAATGCCAGAGAATTCCCATGCTGTCTTTAAATATCTCGGCACGGGCTTTCTCCAAGGGTGTGCACGACAGCCAACGAATGCTTGAGGGAACAACAGGGAGAGTGTGCCACGGAGACCTCTGTTTAAAGCGACCCTTTTTTAAAAAAGACTAACATGGGAACGAGACAGAAACAAGCTCTTTTGTCTTTGGTGTAACACGGAAGGGCCTTCTCAGGCATTTCCAACTGGGTTGCCCCGTACTAGAGCTGCTGCTTCCATAGAGTCAAGAAAAACAGGAAGCTATGCGGGCCTATTTTTAAAACCACGCGGAATCTTTTTTTTTTAATTCACCCGGCTATAATGTTCTTGTGGCTTCGCCACATTAAGGCAAACAGGCAGCCTCCAGGGGACTGTAGAACATTCTGGAATGGTTTGAGTTGCCCATGCCGTGGCGCCGGGGCATGTCGCGATGCATACCTGTTCTGTTCGATGAGGACCTTCAGGGTCTGCTTGTTGGTGAGCTGCACGTCGGCGTCGATACTGAAGTAGTAGTCACACTGCACGTCCTTCCGGCACAGATCCCTGCGTGGGAGCAACACACAACGACACAACCTTGGAAATCATATCATCACAGCTTTCAGAGCAGCTCAAACGGAAGTGACAGGCCCACTCAAATGCATATCCTGACATGCACATTTTGCGGAGCCACACATTTGCATAAACCCTAAATATACACCGGCCGAGTTCCTGAGAGGAGAGATCTCCTTCTCAATTACCAAGCTTCAGGCACCGCAGATGACAAAGCAGGCATCTGAAAATTAAAGATTCCTGTTAAGTCCTGCATTATCATGTCCCACACCTTGGCACCTTTACAGAAACTCAAAGGGAAATGCATTTACCCCTTATAGTCCTCTATTTCTCTTTCTTATATCTCTCATCTCCCTGTCGCTCCATTTTTCTTCTGGCTGACAGCAGCAATATATGTGTTGCCAAGTCTGCAGGCAATCGCTCAATCAACACTTGGAGACACTGAGGGGTAAGGTGTACTGTTTGTGTCTGTGTCTATGGCTGTGGGGGCCTTAGGCACGGAATAGGCTCAGCAGGTGTGACCCCTACCTGCTGTGTACACCACAGTCAGCGACCCAGGACGTCATAAATCAGTATTAGCGTCTGGAGGGAGTGATGACCACCCATCCCTCTCACACACCAGCATATGCAAACAGACACTCACAGTGGGAGCACAACATCATGTAGATTTGTCAGGATTTGCGCGAACAGGCCACAGCGCTCATGCCATGAACGAGTCCGATCCCATTTCCTGATCCCTCTCTTTCCCACTTATTTCCTGTCTCACTCTTCACTGTCCTATGAATAAAGGCAAAAAAGCCCCAAAAATATAAAAAATATAAAAAAGATTTGTCAGGATTTGAGGATAGGAAAGGCTTCATCCTCAGATAAGCCTGGGCCACTAGGCTTGGGTCACATATTATGCTATCATGATATAATGCTGTGTATTGTAGGGAGAAGATGCCGTGTTCTTTTACATATGGCTAAGCAGACACAAGCTAAACTTTAAAGTGCCGTTCAGGAAGTGTCTGACTTCTTTTGGTTTGGATCTGGAATTCTTGATCTGGAATTCGACTGCTACTCTGCCGTCATAACACTGTAATTTAGACCTGCAATCTGTGTGTGTTTGTGTGTGTGTGTTTTTTTCCCTCTTTTTCAAAGCGTCCCACTGAAATTATGCGTGGAGGAAGCAACTCACATGCCCATGTTCCTCGCCTCGCCCTCAGTCAAGTACTCCTCCGGCCCCACAACCTTGAAGCTTGCAAACGTATTCTTGTTGTCCTCCCAGAACTTCTGGATGTGCCTCTCATGATAAACCTCCTGCCGGCGCCAAAAGAGAGATGCATATAAAGAAATGTATACATATACAGCCATAGAAGATATACACAAAGACACAAATGCAGTGACTGTTGACAGGTGATAGATTGTGTCAAACAGCTCGATATGGTTGCTGAAACCCCATTTCTGGCCCCCTACTCAGACACTCACGTTGTTGTGGATGAAGATGTTCAGTTTATCTTTCGGATAATCCAGGTCAAGAAGTCTCTGGAAGAATTCAGTCAGGAATGGAGTTGGCTGCTCGATAAATATACCAACCGTGACGCTTGGGAATTCCTGTTTGGATAAAGCAAAAGTTTGTTTACCATAACGATCTCACCGAAAAAAAAAGCTTAAGATCTTCCCTCTTTGTCATGGCAGGACTAAGACTAATTTCTCCACTGACCTTTTAGCACTGCAAAGAACCACGCTTCAAGCCAAACAATGTAGGCAATCTGGAGCATCCGTTATATATGCTACCCTTCAACTTGGTGTGCACTCCGCTAAATGATAAACACAGAGAACAGCCGGGAGGGAGATGGACAATCCTCACCGTTGCCCTAAGTGCTGGACGTGCAGCCCTAAAATCAATTACGCACAGCACTTTCCCATGACATTGTGTAGGCCTGGAGATAGTATAGCATGGTCAGCGAGGGCCATTTTTTCCTGGCCTTGACCAGAACGTACAGAGCGCCAAGCGCCTGGATGAAACAGAGGCCGAGCTCAAGCATGTAATTTGCGAGTTCCGTGATGGCTCGGCCATCCCGGGGACGGAGGGAGTGCCCCTGCAAAGATCAAGACAGTGGGCCTTTTAAAATTGGTACTGCTGGACAAAACCATGGCGGGGAGGAGACGGGTCGCTGAACGAGGCAAGGGACGAGACGGAAGACAGACAGACTCGGACGGCTGCTGTCTGTCCCTTCAAAAGGGCCTCAGGCGCAGACCCATCCTGGTCGGCGAAGCCAAGCCAGAAACCACAGACGGCAAAGCTCACAAGCAGCGCTAACCCTGAATGGGGAGGGTTCCCATGCGGAGCCTCCACAATAACAGAGAACTTTCAAGGCTCCTACTGGGTGATCCATTGGCTGATGCAACTACTTTAGCAGAAGTCCTTTCCTCATCAAGAGTGCACTAGGTCCAACTAGGAGAATATGGAGTATGGCAATTCAAGTATCATTATTTTAATTTCAAAGGAACAGAGGAACACTTAGCACAAAATATATCCTTTCACTCAGAATAAAAAAGATGATGATGAGAAACATGACTGAGTGCAACTGAATGCTGACAACATCAAAATGTTAAAAAACATTCATTATCTCACCAGAATGTGCTAAATTGAAACGGTAATTTGTGTTTGGTTATGCAAAAGGCGCTATTTATTGGAGCTGTGAATGTTCTCATCAAAGGATCATGGCTAGCTCGCAGTGGTTCTCTGGTGCTGGTGTGACTGCGGAGTATCATCATTTCTGTGAGCGATATGACCTTCGACACATTTATGGCTTTGGTTTAAGAGGTGCTGTAAAAACGTCAACGCGGCAGTCCAATCTTTAATTCGACAGTCCTACTGCACCTTCTGTCTGACCTACAGTACATGTGGTTGCAATCATCCTGGCAAGAATGATTGGAGGTGAGGGCTGTCTGTCTAGAAAGAGTTTAAAAAAAAAAACACACAGGAAGGATGTAGAGGGAAGTGCCAAGACGGTCTGACGGGCCCTGCTTTGCCAGCCTTGGCTGAACCCTTTGACAAATTTTCGGGGCAACCGCGGTAACTTACCCAGCGGGTTAAACCCATACAGAGAAGCCCACTAAAAAGCAGTCTGGTTGACAGTGACACCCCTTTAAGTGAACCCTTCAAAAAACCAGAGAAGCCATTTCCTGGGCCACAGTCGCAATGTGCTTCTGTCTTCCTCAAGCCGCTCGGCTGAGACACTTATGCACTTTTAATGAGGGTCCACACAGGGCACACAGACTGTTGTTGTTGGACAGTGAAATAGAGACAAGGATATGTTCAGGGAATGGAAGATTTTTCAGAGAGATTCTCAGATAGGCCAAAGTCTGGACTGCTGATGCCCATCCCTGCTTGTTTCTCTTTAAAATGGCAGGCAGGGAGATTTACTGATGCATTCATGGATGGAGCACAAAACACGGGATTGAAGTTTAGAACTGCCTTTCATGTGTTAACTTTGGAAACCTTTATTCAGACTTATAAACCCTGGTGTTTGCAGAGAGAGAGACGAAAATCAAGCCCGGAGTGGCTTTTTTTCACTGTTTGACTCACGTTGGCCTGAGACAAGTCCATCATGTTCTGGTCACAGTTGCCACAGCCTTGTTCGTAATTCCAGGCATCGGGTACGTAGTTGGCCAAGTGGTTCAAGTAAATCTGTAAGGAAATAAAAACAGAGCGAGAGCGAAGATCAAATAAAGAACGAGGGGAAAGATTTGAACTATCAACAGCACACAAGACAGCATGCCCGGCCGTTACACAAAGCCAAGCACAGCAAACCAGTGGACGCATGAAATACAGTGAGTTTATCTCTTGGAATTCCACATTTTGCCTTTCTGTTCACTCCTGCTTCAGGGAGGAGAAGAGATGTGTCCACCCTTGTGAGTTAGAGAGGCCACTCACAGGTCAGACCCAAAAAGGGTAAACCAAGATAGGCAGCCAGTCAAATATACATTGACGGAGTGGACAGTAATTACTCCTCTGAACCCACGTCCTAGTCATAAAATATGCCTGACAGTAGCCTATCACAGATGACATCTCAGAAGAGGTTATTTTAGACTGTCCAATCTCAGACGTCAGACGTCAAAAACTTTCCCAAATTTGAGGGACGTTAGTGGAAACTCACTCAAAGATGAATATTCCACCAGCCTATGATTTGGGTACACCCTTATACAGCAAGACAGTTCCATTCATCAACCTGTTTTGCTTGTGGGCTCTCGTAAAGCAAGGTTCTATGTTTTACAATATTAGTGGGATCTCTTTCCCTCTCTCTCTCTCTCTCTCTCTCTCTCTCTCTCTCTCTCTCTCTCCCTCCGTCTCTCCACTAGGTTAACAGAAGTTACACTTGTAAGTGGAGGCAGCCAAAGGGGAGTGAAGGCCTGAGACCCAGATGTGCATCAGATGCATCAGATCATGCCAGCAATCAACTTTCAGCAAACTTTTTTTTGGTTAGATTTCTGACTAGACTCCTGTATGTAGAGACCGACAGACAAGGCAGAAAGTAGAACTGTCTGTCACCCAATTTCAGTCAATTAAATCTCTGAGTTTGATAAAGTGACAACAGATCTTGCTAATTTAGCTGCTTGAGGAATACACACAGCCTGCTCCAACAGTCACAGACATTTCAGCATGCTGCATCTGGTGACTGCTTGCCAAAATTGTGAAGCTGGGGGGGGGGGGGCACAGTCCGATACAGGCAGCAGATGGACCCCAGATGTATGCATGCTTCTCCGAATTGACTCCCAACAAAGCCCTTTAAACAAGAGCCTGGATTACACTAAATGATGCGCTAAGCTATTGCTATTTGCTCCATGCAGCCAGTTTACAGGTCAGTAAAAATGACTCTGAGGCTGGTGTGGAAAGAATCTCTCCCTCTCTCTTTTCCCTTCCCAAAATTAAGGAGGGCATCTTCAGCAGACAGCTGTCTGCCGAGGGAGCAGACACAAAGCGATTCTTCACGGATCTGCTGCACAGTAGTTTTACAAGGCCTTGTGTGTGAGCCTGAGCCAAACAAGCCCGAGCAGACAACACAGACTCTACTTGGTGGCGAAGTGTCTACTAAACCTGGAGTGTGCCAGCGAGAGAGAGAGAGACAGAGAGATAGAGAGATAGAGTAAGCGAGAGAGAGAGAGAGTGAGTGAGAGAGAGAAGGGAAATGGAGAGAGAGAGAGTGAGTGAGAGAGAGAGAAGGGAAATAGAGAGGGAGAGAGAGTGAGTGTGAGAGAGAGAAGGAAAATGGAGAGAGAGAGAAAGAGAGAGACAGAGAGAGAGAAAGAGAGAGAGAGAGAGAGATAGACGCGCTAATGAGGCTGCTGACTACTCATTACGCGTCTCCGTTAGAGCCTGTGGAGAGAATGACTCAGCACTGGAGCCGGGGGAGAGGGGGACGGCAGTGACTGCATGTGAACACCATAGATAGGACAGGGTGAGGCGGGAGGGGGAAATTACCCTATCTGGCAGACATCCGTCCCACCACTGGCTGTCTGGGGCCAAACCCGCTGAATGTGTGAGGCAATAACGAGGTTTGGCCGAGTTTGACCTCATTCGCCAAGTAACCATCTGGATTCCTCAAAACCCTTAGTCCTACCCCCCAAGGAGACTTCATAAGAATATCAAAGCCTATCGGGACTGCGTTCTGAAAGTAACAGTGAACAATTCTTTGGAAGCTAAACCCCAAGAAAAGCAAACACATATGGACACGCACTTCCACAGAAAATCAGACAGTTACCAAACAGGAAAATCAGTCAAACATCTTTCAAATGAGCTGTTTATCTTTCCCTTCTCTTGAGGAGAAAAGGAGAGAGAAAGAAAGAGAGAGAGAGAGAGTGAGAGAGAGTGAGAGAGAGTGTTGGAGAAACCACTGACCTTAGTGTTGATGTTGCCGTGAACGACCACGGGGAGGGTGTCGTACATGGTGTTCCTCACACGCACCCTGTCTGTTGCGAATTTGAGCATAACCTCATCTGCGAGGGACATGAAAACAGGACAATGATAGGATCTCAAAATACTTGCACATAGCTTTGGCATTTGTAGTAATGTCATTGGAAGAGCAAGGCTGTAAATTACTTAGCTCAGCTTTTAATTTACATGACAAGGGAGAGGATAATTGCACTGACAAAAACGCGAAACAACCAACACATTTAAAATAAGAAGGACATTTTCTTTCAGTACGTGACATGGTAGATTTTTCTAATATTGCTCACCAATTGCTCCATTTAAATTCTGGAAAATCTGGCACTTGTGATCCAGGGTCATGTTTAAACTCTCCTAGAAGCAAGTGAAAAAGAATGAGAGAGAGCAAGACAGAAAGAAAGAGAGAGAGTGAGAGAGAGAGAGAAAAAAAAGAGAGGGAGATGGAGGAAATTCTCAGACTGTCTGTCCCCGAGTGACCGATGCGCAGAGTATTTTTAACCTGTTTGTTTGTTTTCTGAGGGTGTGATGTGTTTCCATGCATTTTATAAGTACATACGACGGGATTACAAGCTCGCTTGTAACTTTGGTGCTCGTAACTTTTTTTTTTTTTTGCACGCAGCCCAACCCTTCGCCCCTGTCTCTGACCCGCAAATGCCTCTTACCCGCTGACGAGGGTCCACGTAAAGCTTGGTGTAGAAGAGCTGGTCATCATCATTATCGTGCAGGTCCCACTGCTTAACGAGCCGGCTGATGTAGGGGGCGAAGCCGACGATGCCTGCGAAAGAAATCAGACCCTCTCAAAACACTTATGGCTCAATAAAGTCAAAAGTATAGGCTGCAAAAACCAGAGTATGTAAAGAAGTTGACGTTCCTGGGGCACCCAGAGTGGCTGTGGCCCTCCTATGTGTCAATTAGGGGGGGGACTGTAAAAAAGTGCAGCAGGGCTCAGGCAGGCAGGCAGGCTTTAGCATGGCTCCGTGCCGAGCACCTTCCACAAGAGTGCGACCTCTGGCAAGGGCTTCGGATACACAGGCTGCAATGTGATGTGATGGGCAGCACCATGGCCCTCATACAGTACGGCAAACCACAGAGGAGGGACAGCTGGACTTTCAGGCCTTTTCTGCCTTTTCTCAGAGGCCCATGAGCTAGATTTTGGCTCCCTTGAATTTCAATAGGATACTTGCATCTGTAACCTCTCTCAAAACCCACATACATTGACACACACACACACACATACACACACACACACACACAAACCAACACACACACACACACACACACACACACACACACACACACATACACACACACACACACACACACACACACACACACACACACACACACACACACACACACACACATATTCTAACACTTTGCCTATGTCTCTCTATCTTTCTCTCTTTTTCTAACAGCTTTCAATCGTTGTCATATCCCTCCCTGGAACACACTGACCACAACAGAAAATTGCAGGGTTTGGCTATGTCACTGGTCTCCGTGCAGTTTTAGGTACCGTCATTAAAATGCCCTCAGACACTGTAAACACAAAGAGGGGGACAAACACTGCACTTGTGAAAAAACGAACGAAAGAAAGAAAGTGGAGACCAAGAAAACTTTTTCCAATTGTTTGGCAAAAGCGATGTGTTAACTTCTATTTGTTTCCCTGCAAGTGACCACAGAGCCAAGGCATCGCAAACACCAACCTCTGTGCCAAAGCTAATTACAACTGCTCTGTCTGCACAAACCTGAAACGACTAAATATTTATACATCCTGACATGTCAGTTCGCCATGTTGTCTAATTTCAAATGAAGACTATGAATGAATCTGGAGCGTTCTGCAAAGCAAACCGAATTAGAGAGCTCTTCAACTGGTAGCTACCAAATTATTAGTAGAAAGAAAACCCTCTGGGCTCTCAAGTGAGGAAGTAAAGTGGGCTGATTTTGCTATAAAAAGAATGAGAAGAAACGATCAGTCAACTCATAAAATGGGTATGGGCGAATGAGAATGACATCACTGCATGCATTTGGGGTTTACTGCAGGCTTTGATTTGTGCCCAAGATAGCATTTAAAGAGATCAGTGTTTAGAACAGCAGTAGTGTGTGTGTGTGTGTGTGTGTGTGTGTGTGTGTGTGTGTGTGTGTGTGTGTGTGTGCCTGTGCGTGTGCGTGTGCGTGTGTGTGTGTGTGCGCACACGCGTGTGTGGGCCTCAGAGGTTGGATGCCTGGACCAGCTAGCTGCTAAGGGCTACGACGAGGGAGCCATAAATCATTGTTCTCCCCACATTATGGAAAATGTCCAGCTTGATCCTTTTCATGTGACAATAATAAATAACTTGGACATCTTCTGCGGTCAGATCCAATCCAGTGCACTACAGTAAGAAGTGGTTGGAGGCAACACAATCGGAAGACTTGGCAAATATGTGTGACTTCATATTTTTATGGTTTTATGATGGCGTGATTTCTTCATCCTTAGTTGCCGATAAATAACTATATGCAGCTTACTGGGGCTTTATTTTTTTTATTGCCATGGGCGTGAAATACAAGCCCTATTTCCGAAGGCCCTATTTCATGAGGTAATATTATGAAGAAAAGTAGAATGTGACAAGACTCCAGCTAGCATGTGGCTATAATGAAGCTCCTCCCCTTGTTTCTCGGAAGTAATTCATCTCATTCAGGGCAGGTCATGCGGCTCCAGGGCTCAGGGGAAGGTCAGCATGCCAAGTTCACCGCCCACTCCCACTCTCCTCTACTCCCTCTGTCACCTCACCCCCAGCGCCCTGGATACTTATAGATTACAAATGCCTATCCCTTTACACAAAGTCCAAGTGAATGTCCGAGACGAGTGAGACGAAAAACAGCCACCGCTGAGATTTGGACGGTCAAACCGACTATGCCGCGACCAACCTTCAATTTTGTAAGGACCGGTTCGGGCGCCGAAACCAAAACAAACATACATGTCATGTTAATGACATCGATTTCTCAGCGCTCTGACAAGGCTAACAGGAGTATGACTCACAAAGGGACCATTACGGCCGTCAGGGTAGCAATTCTGCCCTTCCAAATAGCAAGGCAACTGAGCTACGGGTATTCCAAGCACCAGCAACCACAGTTTGATAATTGTCTTATCGATAAATAAACACGCAGCTCAGTGTGGTGCAGCCCATTTTTAAGTTTCCTGAACGCGAGGATCAACCGAGGGTGAAAGGAGAAGTGGGGGAGTTCAAAGCGGTCCACATAAATGAATGCACTATTCACCTAATCCTCAAGACCTGAATGGCCCAGTATGTCCAAATGTCCTCCAGGAAATTCCGCGACGGAGCAACCGGGCCAATTGCAACCGGCTTTTTGAGAGCAAACACATTCTCTGTCTGCTGTTTTCCTTGGAATAGCGAAGATAATGAAAACCCCCCTCTTTTCTGGCGGCACTGTATATAATCTTGTTGCTTACCCAGCGCTCTAAATTCTGCCTTGACCAAACAATGGTGGACAGCAATATGGAGGAGAAGGTAAACAATGGCTGGGCTGACAGCTCAGAGTGGAAAAGGTCCTGTCCTTCATAGTGTTGGTTGGGCGGTGATACTCTGACTGATCAGTCCGGATTTCTCCATACACACAAAGGTTCGTCAAGGGCATGAGAGGATAAGTATATCTGTATGAAATAGGGTGTAAGCCTGTGTTTGCATTGTGTGTGCTCTATATGTGTGTGTGTGTGTGTGTGTGTGTGTGTGTGAGAGAGGTACATGTGTATCTGGATCTTGGTAAACATTGGAGTGGGAATATGTGTGTTTTTGTAGTCCAGAGCGAGAGTACAAAGAGGGATAATGCGTTAGATGATTACTGTCTCGTGGGACTGTAATTCTTCAGATAAATTATTATTTCTATTATCATTATTGGATGAATGTGTCGACATGCACTTTTTCACGTGTGTGTGAGTGTGTGGGTATGTGTCTGTGTGTGTGTGTGTGTGTGTGTGTTTGAGTGTGAATGACATACAGCATGTTAGAGGCGTGGTTTAAGGGTCAACGGAGGAACATTTCCCATAGCCGGTGGGATTCCAGAGGCGCTGAAGTATCTGGGCTTTAGGGAACCACAAGATGGATCACCTGTGAGCTCATGCTGTAGGCAGCAGAGCACTCTACAAGCCCACACAGCCAACCCAACCCAGTCCTGTGAACAGAAACGCTACAGAAGGCTTGTTTCAAAAGAACAGCTTAGCACAGATTCCACAGGGTGCTGTATGTATGCCAGGCTCACTGAACAGCCGGTAAACAGCATTACAGAGGTATTCCATTCCTCTCAACATTTGCATTTAAACAATCAGAAGCACACCACCGGACTCAAAGGATGTCTATCGATCAAAGTCGCAGGGAAAGGGAGGGGAGAGAAGATGTTTTTATAGCTTTCAGTGTTTTACACATGAGTAATGAAAACTAATACATCCTTGTGTTCTGAATACAGCTCTTATATTCATTGCATACCTTGGGAACAAATGCTCTCTCTAGCATTCACTATTCAGTTCACCCAACAGAATACTCTCAAGTACTGTATTACTGGGCGCTTAAGTGATGAGCATTGATCATACAGGAAAAGATTCAAATACAGTCCTGGGGAGCCATGAGACACACCAACAACAGTGTTCTCACAAGCTTCAACGTTCATTACAGGAATCAACCAGTCTGTATTTAACCAATCGACCAACTGATGTCTGTATAATTGCTGGAGAGGCAAAGATCAGAGTGATTTTAATTGGAAGAGACTGCTAAACTGCTGCTATTGTCATTTTGGCTACAGTTGACCAGTGGTGGTGGTGCTTCTGGGAAAGAGCTTTGAGAGCATTTCCGCTGATGGTCTGTCAGTCCGCAGCAGGAATATACAAACATTTTGAGGCGCACGACACATTCTGGGGCCTCTAAAGAAATAAACAGACAGAGTTTGTAGTTCTACCCACCTCCAGAGTTGAGGAAGCGCTTCCCACTGCGAACAGGAGGGTACTTCTCTACGAGCTTCTTATCGGGCCAAATCAGGCCTTCGGCAGCAAACATAACCTTGTGATTGGCCTGCTGAAACTTCCTCAGCAGCTCTTCGGGGCTGCCAGCAAAGATAACATCATAGCTGTGGAGAGAGAGAGAGAGAGAGAGAGAGAGAGAAAGAGAGAGGAAGAGAGAGTGAGAGAGGAAGAGAGAAAGAGAAAGAGAAAAAAACATCTTAATCATTATAGGCCTCTGCTGGGAACATCCAAGCTGCCCTTGTCTCTCTAACCCCCTAGAGTCACTTACAGTATTACACAAGTGAAAAGGAATGCTGAACCACTCAGTCCTTTGGACCAGTTTACTTAATGCCAGCTGAAGATAGATAGTAAGAAACGTGTAGAGAGCTGTGGCCCAAATATCTCCATACGCTCAGCCTGATCTTCTGTATCAACAGAGGCACGCACATACTGTACAGTATAATCTGGACAGGGGGTGGAGGTGTTCAGGTGCAGGTCTTAAGGGCATACATTACAAGCACCATCAATATTCCTCAGCGTGAGGGCTACCGGTAGACTCATCAGCCCCAATCCAGGTGAGGTACAGTACATCTGGAGAGCATATGAAGTCAGCAGACATGTTGATGCTCCTCTGTCATTGGCATGAGACAAAGTCTCATCCCCCAGAATAAGCCTATTAAAGTCAATGGAAAAGCCAGTGGTGAAGCACTGTAGAGGTGGGTGCCAATTATCCGTAGCGAGAAAGAAAATCTCTCCACAGCTTTTCCTCCCTGAGAGGCTGAAAGGAGGATAGAGGGCCACTGGAGTGAATTTTCACTTTGATGTGAAGTTGAAGTGAGTTGCTGGGCGTGCACAAGAAACCCACAATTCATAAATTAATGTAGGCCTATGCGTTCAGTTTGTTATCAGTATAAACTAAGCTCTGATCTGGGAGCTTTTTTTTTAAGTAACCATAAATAAAGTAGCTTGCCTTCACCTCTCATTTACCTTTTGACGTGTAATTACTGGCTTCGTGGTTGGTCAGAGTCCTATAATAAGAACGTGTGTATGGGAGGGCATCATTTATCACTTTCTATCATCAACAACAAGCAGCTTGTGCAGCAGGTAAAAAAGCACTGCTGTGCTGAATTTCAACCATTTCACACTCAGATCGTTATAATTGACGGTTATGCTCCATTTTCTGGATTGCAGAGGCAGAAATGGGAGGCGTCTCACTTCAGACTCTCATTATATGTGAACGTCCTGCAATTTTGCATGGTATATAACTACGGGATATTACTGAAGGAGCATTCATTATGCCTGATTAAGTCAATTGACCTAAACGCTAACGTTTGGGTGGAGGCAATCGTTTACAAGAGCCCATAACTATCACTGCATTACATCTGAAAAAAAAAAAAAAAAGCTTTAGATCTTTTATTTTAGTTTGGCTGGCACCTAAGCACTAACACGCAAACACACGCACTCTCGTGCTCGCACAAATATAACAAGAGCTTAAATTGACGCTCTGGTAATACCAATGACCTTTTGCAAATGGCAATAAAAAGTCCACACCAAAAATGTGTGGCAGAAAGTGGAATTTCTTTTACTTCCTGTGTCAGTGAAGCAGTTCCAGTGAAAAAGTATCCTGATATATAACCATTTTGGTCATGGCAGAATGATATATAAAAGGGCCATCTGGTTTCAATAAAGAGTGAAAATAGTGCAAAAAAATGTACTTCTGCCCTTGTGAACCCTCTAATTCTTAATTAGCAACACCCCATGGAATACTGTATGGCTGCTGTGAATGGCCTATGAACGTTGGCAGATGTGTGCTAGTCTGAGGAAAGCAAGCTTAAACAAATGATTGCAGCGGGTGCCGCCTGCTCTTCCGTTGACCCCAACTGGATCCCATTTCCTGATCATGACACCTCCACATTCCGCACCTGTCCACGGTCAAGACCACCAGGTCCTCTTGGTCGGCGAGGCTCTCCAT
Source organism: Sardina pilchardus (assembly GCF_963854185.1). Classification (NCBI taxonomy): domain Eukaryota; kingdom Metazoa; phylum Chordata; class Actinopteri; order Clupeiformes; family Clupeidae; genus Sardina; species Sardina pilchardus. Next base: position 10,689,543 of record NC_085012.1, read on the forward strand.
GGCCTCCTTCAGTAGTCTGACTTTTTGCCCGCCGCCGATGGACCTGCCCACGTCTCCGCCTCTCCAGTCCTCACCCATGCCCAGCACCTGTAACAACATGGAGAGCGCTGCCGGTCAAATCCTTCGGGTTCAAGGTGCATCTCCATTCGCCATCATCAAACACAGCGACAGTGGGGCACAGTGTGAGGGGAAGTTCATTAGAGGCAAACAAACCGCATATGGATTCGCTTAACATTCTCCCTGGATGATAGAACTGATTGCTGGAAATTGGAAGGTTATTTTGGGACTAATGAGCGTATTGGGGCGAGTTTTATGTAGGAGCCAGAATATAGGCTTGGCTTACCTTCACTGTATAGTTGAAGTAGTTTGCAGACTGCATGAAGCGAAGAAAGCCATCGGTTTCTTGAGTGGCAACAGTGAGTACAAGCAATTTCTCTTCAGACATAAAAGAGACACAGAGAGAAAAAAAAAGACAAGTCATAAATGAACACATCCAAAGCCTGTCAACTTTCTCCAGGCTCCCTGTGAAGCATACAACAGGCCTAACCAAAGGCATGAATGGATACTAGATCATACTCTTGAGTACAAGAAACCAGGAAAAATGTTCTAACCAAACTCCTGGCTCCATTTCCAGGAGACACTCCACCAAAATGTATATATGCTGTTATGTTTTTGCTCCTGAAGTAGAGGGTATACAGTTACTTCAAACCAGACCACAACCGAACCTCAGACCTATGTAAACACGTCACAAACTGCTACTTCGCAGCACAAGAGCATCTCGACATAAAGGAATATCTCAGGTTCCCGCAACATTTCCGCTAGGATCTGGAGAACACGGAAGACCAAAGGGAAGTGGGCGGCACAGTCTCACGAGAAAACAACTCCAAGGGCCAAGGACGTGATCTGGACATACTGTAGCCTGGGCAATCGTAAATCACCCTTTAAGAACCGGCTAGGGAACAGTCCCAGAGAAATCTTAAGAAAACAGCAATGTGGCGTTTGGGAACTGAGGGTTGTGTACACCATACATCACAGGTAACACTATCCAGTGAGGAGTGTCTTTGGAGTGTTTTTTTTCAGAGGGGTAGGGATGGAGGGATGGAGGTAGGGGAGGAAAGCTCCAGAGTGCGAGAGGAAGAAACATGGACAGAAGGGAAAGACATAGCCGTACTAGTAGTGTATCATAAACGGCTTTACAGCGTTGTTTTTCTCCCAGTAGTATACTGTGTACAGTAAAGTAAGTATACTGTCTCTGCTTTCTCTATTCTTTCACAAGCGGAATAAAAAAACTTCCGACTCAAGCATGACCAGTGGAAAAAACGAGATGACTCCTCTTGACGTAACCATCACACTACTATGTCTTCCAGAGACTTCCAGGAACACTCATTAAAAAAAAAAAAAAAAATGGGTGGAAAACTTAAGGGTGAAGCCGTAAGAGTCTTTAATATATTTTTGCCGTTAACCATTTTTTTGTGTGCTCTCTCCTTTGATCACTTGCAGGAAACCGTGATTTCACTCTCAACAACAATAAATCACTTCAACAGGCGTAGGGTTGGGGGGAGGGGGTAACGGATATCCCGGCTGAATCCTGAATCCATTTCTGAGAGCTGCGGAGTCATAAAACATGACACTGTGTCATGGCACAGCTATACCACAGGGGGAGATAAGGAAACCGTGACAATTTAATGTAGACTCGAGCTGTTACCGATTCACACTGCTTGGGGCTTTCTCAAAACAAGAGGTGGACAGCTGACACCTTGTACGACAGCTTATCTGATCAACCTGAGAATTGATTTATTCAGCTCCAGGGCAGGGATTCTTTTTCCATTTCTGCCAGATTTCTAAGAGCGAGTATTTGTGTTATATATAGTGAAATTCCACAAGCTGACTGTAGTGAAGGGAGTGGGACAGATAGTGACCCCATTCAATCTTGAACCCGGGTCTCCAGAGTATTGTTGTTTTGAAGAAATGAGACAGCTTTGTTGAATTATTATCATTTATAATTGCTAAATAATAATTGTTTATTAACAACTAATAATTCATTGGTAAATTATTGCAACACAGATTAAATAGGAAAGATCACTGGCATCATTCATCACACTTGTGCTATCGTGTGTTATAAAGCGTCGAGGGATTTTAATATTGAGAGTCGTAATTTTCTGAAAGAGGGAGTTCAAGCCAAGGCTGTTGGAATACTTTATCAAGGTGCACAGAGAACAGTGCTGTGGAATGGGGAGTTGTCCAACGGGGGAACTGATTTGAGTGAAGCCAGACACAGGGAGTTCGTGACTCAAGGTCCAGTGGGTATTCCAAAAAGAAACAAGCCTTTGCCTCTCATTTCCACCCCGAAGGTCGGCCCCCACACCCCCTGTCTGCATTGCTCTACCATTCGCTCACGCCGGTCTGCTTTTCTGCCATGATTCTATTATGGGGTGTATTAAGACTCCGTCTAGACCTGTAACCAGGCCACTGGGATGGCAGCCGACCATGAGTTAGCGCGAATCTGGACGGGAAAGACTCGAGTCATACCCGCTGAGCGCTACAGCGCGAGCCAGGAGAACACTGAGACGTGACTGTTCGGATGTGATCACATAATGAGCTCACAAATAACCCCAACCCCCCCGCACCACTTCCCTCTCTTTGAGATGTAGTGCCATCGGTGAGGGTAGAACCAACAACAGGCAGTGAAAGTAGTGGAAGAGCAGTAAAGAAAGAAGTCTATTTGTGTGTGTGTGTGTGTGTGTGTGTGTGTGTGTGTGTGTGTGTGTGTGTGTGTGTGTGTGTGTGTGTGTGTGTGTGTGTGTGTGTTTGTGTGTGTGTGTGTGTGTGTGTGTATGAAAGGAGGGGGGCTTAGCTGACATCTGTGGAGCTCGTTTGTAACCCTCACCATGGACCAGCTGTGTAGAGTCAAACATAAGGGGGCTGTTACCGTGCCATAGCATTATGACCGAGCTGAAGAGTCACGCTGCAGACACCTTCCCTCAAACATGCCGATAACACCGGTACCCCTCGACTACATTATGTCAGTGGAAGTTTCATAAATCTTGCCTGAGGCACCGTCTTTTTTCAGTCTGGAATTCTTTTGTTGTAATGAATATGAGGCAGCTGGAGGGAAACATGGAAGCTAAACTCACTCTGTTCATTTCTCCAAAACTGCTAAGGATCATTTCCTGTCTGAGTGAATGTAGACTGTAAGAGCCATTAGGGCTGCATATTGATCTAGTTTTGTTACAAAATATTCCTTTCTTACAATCTTATGTCAACTCATTGCAACCTACATTTGGAAAAAGTTGTTTTTGTTAATCATGTTAATAACGATTTCCACATTTGCACGCCTCTCATATTTCTCTTAAGCAGCTTCTTTCTGTTACTTTCAAAAATCAGGCTAAAGTATTTTCATGTGTGCTGTACACTGGTAGCCAAACAACAGAAATACCAAACTAATGATTTTAAGCTTTTCAAAACTGTAATTTTTCTCAATGTTCAAAAAACGTCTGGTTTCTTGATCGCCTCATCACTGGTGTTTCATTGCCTCAACATACACTATGGTTATAATGCCGTCTAGAGCTGTGGATATGACATGATGTCTACCCATCCCTATGTGGCATTTAGTATTTTAGGTTGAGCCGTCAGAGGCATCTGTCCGTTATTAGTTTTGACAGGCTGGATTGAGGAAGACCACAGAGAACCCAAAGGTTACAAGGCTCCCTACATAGTTTGTCTTCTTCTTCGTCTTGCCAGAGCCAGGCTGTCGGCTTGCCAGCCATTACTCAGCGCAGCTGAGTAGGATCGCTTCTCGCTGCCTTGCAAGGAACTGTACCATTGTACCACCTCCTCACATCAGGAATTCAAAGAATGCAAAGTAAGCCATTCCACTGTGTCGGGCAGCAAGTCTGTGAGAGCCCCTGGAGACAAATGTTGTCTACACAGCTCGTGAAATAAGACGACAAATTACTCCTGACCTCTCTGCGACCCCTTCTTGCCTCTTTGCCTCCTTGTTGTCTCATCGTAAACAAACAAAACCACTGGCAACTTGGTTGGCTGGTTCAAAGCAGACACACTGTTTTGTTTAGGTTTTTTTTTTCTGCAATCAAATTTCACCATAATTTCAGCAATCAAATTCCTTGTAGACACCGCTAATTTAAAAAAGAATGCTTGAATGATTTTGGGTCAGATTTAACCACCAAGCCTTTTTTTGGATTTACATGTGTGTACTTGCCAGGCTAAGAAGGGAAAGGAAGATCTTGTTTTTGTACAGTAGATTTTTCAAAATGTTGTAGGGTCTAGGACACAAGTAAAAGAACACTAAACACAGAGTTTCTGGCAGGGCCACTGTACCAGGGTGTAACAGGATTTAGCCCCAAGTACTAAGATGGCTAACCCTTTTTTTTCTCTTTCAACAATAAATCAGCTTTCAAAACATTAAAGTGTAAGTTTGGCGGAAATTGAATAAAATGCTGTTTTCTGAATGAAAATACATCAACTAAGCCGTGGAGGAAGTAATTTTCGCTCATCACGCAATACAGAGCTAGCACGGGCAGGAGCTACAGTCCAAAATAGCAAACAGTGGGTTAGCATGGGGCCAACAGCCACACGCTTTCAAAATCGCATTTTTAAACCACTAACATTGTTCAAAACAGCGGCAAACCTCGTCAGCAGCTTGCTCTAGGTGTCTACACATAAAACGAAGCACCAATCAGTCTGTAAACTTTGGAATAGTTTGTATACACGGAGACCGAGTGAAAATTACCTCCTCCACGGCTGAGTTGATGTATTTTCATTCAGAAAATAGCTTTTTTTTCAATTTCCGCCAAACTTACACTTTAAGGAGAAAAATGCTATATTTGGTTGCCAGGTCGTCTGCAGCTGAATTTGTGTTTTTACTCCAATTGGATCCCCTCTCTCCACCAGGCCTGCATTTACTGATGGTCATACTCTGTGAACTGCTGTGTGACTTTATTCCTTATGGTTTCTTGAAGACTGGCAACACAGAAGAATCCCCAGAGGATAAAATCACAATTAGCTTTCTATTAGTATATTGTTTTCTGGGTCAGGTTTTTTTTTTCCAACCTCTGAAGCATGAAACAAGAGACCAGAAATAAGTCACAATTTTGGGTGGAAAGACACAAATAAAACATTATGCTGAATATGCTAAGCCAGAAAAGTAAACCTTAATTTCTAAGTGCCTTTTCACTCATTAAATATTAATGCGCTCTCTCATGTGGTCTGTGATATATGATGATTTTCCCATGCTCCATATGTGAGTCCATTACTGTTTCTATTGCAGCGGCGTGTTTATAAGCCTCCATATCATAGGCTACATTGTCCATGTGTTGATGGAGTCCACAGGCAGTTCTGGTATTTTATGTCTTTTGAGGTTGGAAAATGCACTCACCAGACATCTTTTTTTAAAAAAGACCCAGAGACCCAGTACATAACAAAGTGTCATTAGAGTCTCAAATTGTGCCCCTCAGCATTATTGAAAATTCTACAAAATGATCATGTTCACATTCAAGCATCAACAGTAAGTCAGATACTGTATGTTATCATTTGAAACTGTGCACAGCTGCAGTTTTGAAGAATGAGGGTCTCGTTAGTGCACCTAACACTAACAAGACACTAACACCTGACGAAGACCAGCTTTGGTCGAAACGTTGAGTAAATGAATCACTTTTTAAATTTTTCCGTTTCTGTTTTATCCTGCACCTGTAAAAAGTTGGATGTGCGTGCACTCTCTGCAACTTTGTCTTGTTAGTGTAAGCAGACAAGAAAGAGTGCTTGACATCCTCCTGCCAACAGCTCCAAAATCCAAAGGAATTCTCAGACACAGAGAGAAGGACTATGCTACTCATACTATGACTCACGGCCCACGGGTAGACTTCTGCTTCCTGTCCTACTGAAAGTGCTAAAACTATAGTCCCCCTGTTCCTTTATCTCATAAGAACTACAGGCCAGGCCAACAGTACGAGTCTTGTCTCTCACGTCTATTATGTCTTGGCTCAGGGCACCTTGGCAAACCCAGAATGAGTCTCGAGAAAAAAAAAAACGTCTGCTCAAGTTTCTGCTCTCTCTTCTTTGCATCTGTCCTCGGGGTGCAGATGGCCAAGTCGCCGTGTTCCATTCTTCAGAAAGCACTGACATGGACGCAGTCGGCCAAGAACGCATTTGTGCCAGGTGGCAGGTGAATTTCTTTCTAGGTCTACTTCACAAATTATCTCTCCTCTGAGTAGGATATGGAGGATAGAGGGGGGGGGGCAGTTGGGATTAGGATCAACATGTGAGAGTAGAATTTATGTTCCACCTGTTGCCATTCATCATGGACTCAGCCGCTGACGCTAACATGACCTGTCTCAGATTTACAATGTGTTTGTGTTGCTTTTCTGAAATTTCATCGGTGTGTCAGATGTAAAGCAACCCATGTATTAGAGCCAGTCCTCGCAACCACCAAGAGTTATAATTCAAAGTGAAATAAGAAGGCACAGCGGGAGCCGAGGAAAGGGGATGACTATTCTATATGGATGTGACTTACTAGCACTATTACACTGATGGTGGTCTCATAAATCAGCCCTGTAAAGCCTGGTATGGCATGAGATCAACTCTGGCACAGAGAGCTGTTTGTTAGAGAATGGCTCTCTCACCAATCCGTCCAAATCCGACTGGGCTTCCCTTCAGCCCGTTCGTCGGAGGGACCAGAGAGCACTGCTCCAGGACCAGGTAATAAAGTGTTACACATAAACACCCACCTCTGCCTGGCATGGAACTCTATGGGAGAACACTTGCTGTAAAGAAGTGAAATTCTTTCCTATAAATTAAATCCGACAATGATAATTAGGCTCATTAGGGCACCACTGCAGGTTTATATGGCGATATAAACCTCTATTTCGACCACGATGTAAGAATCGTACTCAGACATACAAACATACCAAGAATGGCTCGGTTCCCTACAGTGAGCGAATAGGGAGAAAATCTGACCACCTTCAGAACTGAACGGCATTTCTTCCCATTTTGTGTCGCAGCTTTGGAAAGAGAACAGAACAGGGCTCGAAAGCACCTTAAGAACATACCCGCCGTTCCTTTCTCTATATATGGGCATGTATGCTGAACGACTCTCTCTTTGCTCACCCCCACCCCGACAAAAAAAAAAAAAAAGATGCCAGACTCGAGCTCACCCTACTATTACAACGAGAGGCAAACAACCTCACAGCCTCAAAACGGGAAGAATTTTAACGTGACCACAGGGCAGCAGTGGCACACGAATGCCAGCCACAGTACCTGTGAGCCTGGAAAGTAGACATGGGGGCACAGACATTCCTTCTCGTAACGTAACAACCACCCCAATCTCTTAGCAAGGTAAGTGAGCTGTCTAGTGGCTTGGTGCCACTGCCTACACTAAAAAGGCCTCACTTTGACGTCTCGGCACTTGGACTAACCTGGGAGCGAACAAAACAGATGGCAGGATGGCAGTCGTTAGTCAGACATTATTTCAGCTGTCCGCAGCAAAAAATAGAATTCCGTTTCTCGCGGGCCCACAGTGCTCTCCCCATGATGGGTAAAACACACACACACACACACACACACACACACACACACACACACACACACACACACACACACACACACACAGAGACAGGGCTCCTGTCTGATCCAGGGCCGCTTGTTGCACATCCGCAGTGGGGCAGCGGGCCTCAGATTACATGTCTGCATCGCAGCCGTAGAAACCTCAACCTTGGAGTACTGCATGACATCATCGGCATCTGCCCAGGCTGTAACTTACGAGTCTCTCTCTCTCCGCAAAATGCAGGACTTGGGTTAGCACACACTGGTGTGTCCTTTTATTTACTTTTCCCATAGTGGAAAAACAATCAACAGGGTTAAAACGAGAAAGTGTATGGGCAATTGGGTGATGTCACGCACCCATTCAGAGAGGTAATGATAGCAATTATTGTGGTCACTTCCTGCGGCAGACAGGCTGGTCTGTTGCCATAGTGCCGTGCCTGGAGTGTTTTGAGGAATAGCTAAAATACATCAGGAGTGCTAGAGAGCATGCTGTCCCATCTCCCCTCACAAAGAGCACTAGCGCGTGAGGAGCGGATGGAGACATTACGTGTGCCTCGGCAAGCTCTCAAATATTCTAAATATGCAACAGGATCAATATGGCTCCAAGAACTATTTACAAACATAACACTTTGTCCGAAGACATTCAGGCTAATACAGGGTGACCTCATTTCAGTCAGTAGAGAGTGAGGGCTTCATTTAGGATATAGCTTCATGAGTAAGCTATCGAAATTGCGTCTTGCCTCTACCAATACTGCTAAATTGGCATAATTATTACCAGAGTAAAAAAAAATGATGTTGTCTAATTTGTCTAACAGAACACTGAACTGAACAACTGTTTTAAAGCAATGATAATTTGAACCAGAAAACTAGCTTCTGGCATCTAAAAAAGACAGCCGACTGAAGGTTGCTGGTTGGCTCATTAATCAGTGGCTGCCTTAGGGACAACACTCAAAGAATAAAATGTGGCATTGGTTGGTGTACTGACTTGTGTAAACCAAAATAAGGCCAGAGTGAAAGCATGTGGTACATTACAATTGATGAGCTGTTTATTTATTTTTTTTCACACAGATAGTTGCACAGACAGATTGGAAGGAAAACAAATAAATGCATAAAGAAAAGCAGAGAAAGAAAGAAAGAAAGAAAGAAAGAAAGAAAGAAAGAAAGAAAGCAGATAAATGAGAAGGAGAATAGGGAAAACAACATACAGTACATTACTGTCATGGAATGGCACAAACTCAACCTTGCCACTTGAACTGTGTGCCCAAACTTGAAAAAGAGAATAGGCACACACCCAACTCAGCTCGTTATCATGCCGCTTACGAACACTCGGCGGTTTAACGGAAAACACCAAAACAAAACAGGAAAACAGGACCATAGCCTATCACATGTGTTTACAGTAAGTGGGCCATTTCATCAAGGGCATGGTGATATGCCAGCCAGCTCCCGAGGACCAATTACAGGTTTGGCCAGCCAAGCCGGATTGTTAGCACGGATGAAAAGCTTATAATCCATCGCTGCTCTCCCATATAGACATACAATTTATTGTCATATGAATGTCAGCCTGTGACCAAAATCTATAGCACAGTGATTCATATGCAGAGAAAGCTGTCCAGACCATTGGTGGCCCAGGGCTAAGGAATTGCGTATGTGTGTGTGTGTGTGTGTGTGTGTGTGTGTGAGAGAGAGAGAGAGAGAGAGAGAAAGTCTGTGTGTGTGTGTGTGTGTGTGTGTGAGAGAGAGAGAGAGAATTTCAGAGAGAGAGAGAGAGAGAGAGAGCATAAGGGAGTATCCAGACCTCGAAGGGAGGGCAAGGCCTCTCAGGCCAGTTGGCCACAAGCATTTGTGAGGAGACAAGTTCCAGATCCTTCAGCAACCGAGCTACAGGAGGTTTTTTAAGCCTTCCCTATAACACATCAGCAGTACTGGGTAGTTTTAAGAGCTGTGATGATGTAAATCGCCAGTGCCAATAAAACGCCCTCCACGTAGACCGGTAGTACCAACCAGATGCAGTCTCACAGCGGTCTTTGCTAATGACTATGGCATAATTACCATGGATTAGCAAAAGTAGAAGCACGCACACACACGCACACACATGCACGCACATGCACACACACACACACACACACACACACACACACACACACACAAACACGCACACAAGCATGCACAAGCATGCACACGCACACACAGACACACACACACACACACACACACACAGTCACACACAGTCACACCATGTTCCTTGGCCATCAAAAACAATCACCTTTTAAACTGCTGTGGCATGCTGCTTTAAAGGCCTGCTGTGTTGGCAAATAATTTGTTGGGACTTCCGGCTATGTGTAAGTGTGTGAGAGACAGAGCATTCTACTGAGCTCGCTGGGCTCTGGTCAGCCTTTAAGCACTCTGGGTGTAGTCAGCATTCCACTGATACTTAAAAGATGCCCACGGAAATCAATCTAAAGTGGGGAATCACATAATACAGTAGATGAGACACTGAATATGGCCAAACAAAGACATGTTGCATAGGAGAGCAGAGACTAAAAGGTCCATGCTGATATAAAGCCAAATTCTAACAAAAAAAGGACACACTACTGAAGAGTATACAATATGAGTCAGGTTCATACAGTATGTGTGCTTCAATCAACTCTGCAGAGAGCGACCCCCAGGTAAAGTATGTTTTTTAAGTAAATGTAAGGTAGTTCTAATAACTTGTCAACTTTTTCGATCAAATCCGGCCTGCATATGGTTGGACTTACTGTATGTTTGCTGCAGGCCGCTGACTGCCAAACATAAATGTAACAGGAAAGAGCAAATATGCACATTTTGTGAGGTCTGATTGCAGTGTCTTGCACCACTAAGAGCTGGGTAGCATTCGATGTTGCTTGCAAATACAGACTGTGCTTTCAACGCAGGATGAATGATGACATTTACCCATGACGTAACACATACATAGATGATGAGTGATGTGTGATTCCCAATTAATGGCAGAGATTTCAAACTATCTAGCTATATAACCCAGATGGTTCAAAAAGCTCATTAAGTCTAGCTAAGGAGGTTGGTGCCTATTATGAATAGCAAAGATGTGAGATAACACAACATGTGAACTTTATGGTCTTTCAGAGAGTCTCTGGTCTGGTGCCCCCCCACCCCAAAAAAAGTTAAAAAGTTTAAGATTAAAGACTGCACGCAACCAGCTGGCAAGTCTACTGTTACAGTAATATACACAAAACCTCAGAGAGGCACTAAGAGACACAGAGAGGATTCTTTCTCCCTTTCTAGCAGCGTGTTGATATAATCATGATAGTGAGAGCCACAATGAAGGCCTGTGCACATAGACACAGACACTTTCTGCCACCTGGCCACACACAACGAATAATAGGTTTTATTCAGCGGCCCTGCATGGCAAAAATAAAACTGAATCGTAATTTAGTCTACACAGCAGTGGTGGTGGGTTTCGGCTGTGATGTGCACGCAGGTTTGTATTGAAAACAATGGAATCTAATGTAATCCAACGTCTATGTGTGGGGGGCACTTTGACGCACTGACTTAAATTTCTCGAGACACAAAACACGCCACGCATGCAGTAAGAATGACGTAGTTCTCCTCACCACCTGTGCCACGTGCATGGGACGCAGACTAGTATATTCGAGGCCTTAAGAGTCCCATAGACGCAACTGTCATAGGGTGTAGTCACACTATGACATCCATACCTGTACACAAGTACATTTGACCGTCAAGGTCCAGTTTATTCGACCAGTGTGATCACACCATACCTCAGCACATAAGTGAACCGTGCCCAGGTCCTCATTTACAGTACGGCTGGGTTTATGATGGCAATGAAACGCACGCCTATACAAAGATTCTAGAGCACAGCAGCTCAGCCATGCATGGGTACAGTTTGATAGTATGCAGTGATAGTGCGGATCAAGAATAGGGGAGAAGAACCATACTCTGGCAATGTACAAGTCGTATATTTTGTGGTGTCTAGATATGTGTGGCCCTTGGGACCAGAGGAATTTGGCTTGATATGTCACAGAAAAACCCTCTGAAACTGCATGCAGGATTGAGCTATTTTGCCATCATACAGCCCTCCATTCTTAGTGCTGTATTCACTTCACTGTTTCAAGGGAACACATAGCCTACTGACTGCAGTCTTTAGGTTGTCACCCAAGAAAATGCCAGATCCTGGAAAGCAAACCTATAGGGCCCATATGGTTTCACTCAGCTTCTGGCACAAGCCTTACATACGCTGTGGTCTACTTAAATGATTTTGAGAGTTAATGAGAAAGCAATTTTAGTGACACTTGCCACTTTAGCTAGGTTGGGATTATTCAAACAAGGGCTGTAAAGTTCTAACCCTCTTTTAACATTCAAAGAGGATTTTCACGCATCTCTAAACATACAGTATAGCCTACAGTATAACAGTGACCAGCTGAAAGAGAAGCAGCTGGACATGGTTCACACTTCACCACTGCTATGCAGATTCTGCTTATCTATGGATTTTCTAAACCCACATTTACCTATACATGCTGTATCATACTACAAACAACCCTTCCTTAATGTAGTTTAAGGAAATATATCACCTGAACATTCTGTCTTAATTAGTTTGTGTCTATGCCACAGAATAACAGAGTAATTACATCTGAATATTCGGAAATAAAAATGCTCTGAAATTCATTAGTCTGCAACCCAGTTGTATTTCTGGCATGCTAATAATGAAAAATAAAGCATGCCATTTAAGCATGAGCCACCACTGACCACAACGTCTTGTAAATGGATAATAATGTGTATTGAAGTTTTATGTTAACACCCAAAAGTTGTCTGTACTGTAGGTCACACAGTCGCGTAAAACCAAATACCAGGCCTATTCCTCTTAAAGTTATCGCTTCAGTTGCTTAACAGAATTTAGAGCCTCGAGATGGTGCGAAGTTCAGTGCAAATCATTTGGTTTTCTCTGCACCAATTCGTCGAAGATCTACCTGGCATGCTTGCTTTATACACTTATATGAGAAATTCAAAGCAGAGGTTAAATAATCTGTGAATTGTGCGAAATCGTGCTCCTTTTCCTTGGTAGTCAGGCAGAGCATGAGACTATAACGCAACCGTGTAATTTTGACATCACCGTGTTCCAGTTCGCAGAAGCGTTAAGACGTCTCATTTTCCCACACACTTTGAGCCCGTGAAACAGTGAGTGAACTCTATGTCCTCAGACGCAAGTGTATGTTGTCGCCAACGTGAACTTCTGTGACGCATCAAAACACTCAACTAAAGTCCATATTGACCAATTTATAATAATGACAGCCTTGCGTAAAAAGTTATTTTGCTTTAGCCTATAACTTAACTGGCAGTCACAGTTGATAGCCCGCTTAAGCATAGTATACAACATTCCAGATTTTTCCAACAGCCTTAACATTAATCTACCAGCTCGAAAACAACTAATCATTTCATCAATTACTGTAATAGCCTTATTAGTGAAGCTTTACATAACTATTATGGTGTGAAGAGTTGAATGACCACCAATAAAATAGGTCCTTACCTTTAGGAATATCTTGATTCTTGTTCAAACCATGGACGTTATCAAATACATGAACAAGTAACCAGATTAAGAGAAGCCTCCGGGGGTACTCCATCGTCGCTCTCACTGTCTCGTATGCCTCCCGGACAGAAGTCAGAGTGTAAAGCCACACTGTGTGTTTGTCCCTCGTTCGGCAACTAGGTAGTGGTCAGTGCACACTTTGTTCGTACACCCTCGGGGTTGAAGGCTCTCGCGATAATTAAATAATGAAGAAAAACTTTATGGTAACTTCTCCCGAGAGGACGGTGCCCGGGAGTTAGAGGAAGCGACAAAGTTGTCCAAGCCGGAGCTCTGGAGAATAAACTGTAATAGATACAGTTATAGCCCACTGAGAGAGCACCAGGCGAAAGGCGTGGTTCCTTAATTGTAAGTGTAGCCACTTGCCACTTCCCTACCGAAGGAATGGAAACCAGTGAAGATAACGGTGTAGAATGTGAACTGCTCTAGAGGGAGGGAGGTGGACCGGGGCACGTAGGCTACTCTATAAGTTTGATTGAACAAGTACAGCTGTGTTTGACAAACCCCCACCCTTAAGCCCACTCCACCCATCCCTCTTCACACGTTCCTTTAAACACGATGATGTTTATGTCGTAAGCGAGAATTGCTCGAATGTGGCTGTTTCAAGTGCCGAAATGAAGGAGAATTCAACAAGATTTGTTTGATTTTACTTTTATTCAAATGCATGATTAATGGATTGTTGAATTGAATTGATCAATCAAGAGGGAACTTGGAACTTCCTTGTGTGCACTTGTTTCCTCGACATACAGTAGCCTGATTGTCTGATCTGAATCGCTGGAGGATGTCCCGCAAATAATAAGCTACCCCTTAAACAGATATAGAAGCTTTCTTATATTTCAGTGTCATGACAAATGCACTGAAATAATCGCTCGTCCAAAGTCATTCATACTGCCCGAAGTGAAACGTTTTGATGACTGATTATCTAAGAAAACTGTAAAGAATGAAATGGTGATGTATGAAAGGTATTGGGGAATGAATGCATGTATGAATGAATGAACTGGTGTGGCACTTGGGAAATTGTGTATAACTGCAATTGTGCAGTTGTTCTTGTAGCTCATTTAAATATCACTAAACAGTCTCGCTCTTAAACAAATAAATAAATAAAATATACAGTGCCAAAAAGCTGCCAGTTTCAGGCTCGTCCTCTCCCAGTGGAGCCATAGAACTGTTGTTAGACTTATCCTCTGTGCATGAGTTTGTTTTTATGAGTCCCTTGAACTGAATTTGTTAATGATTCCAGCATCTGGTACTTGGCTTATTATTGTGCCTTTAATATTCTTTGTCAAATCCCATGCTTTTGGCCGCCTGTGACTACATATTTGAAAGTTTTATTTGGTCTTTTGTCTGTCCCCTACCCCTTTTGCTTCTGGAGGGAAATGGGCGGGTTTGTGTTGAGATCTGTTTGCCCTATGTCTGCCTAACAACTTCCAGAGTAGCATAGGACATGACATAGTTTGTTACAGGTGTTTTGAGAGAATCACATTTATGAGCCATGGAGATTTAGTTTGAAGAGAGGTTGTTGTAAAGGGCTTGTTGCCTTTTCATTAATACCATATGGCTCACATAGAGCATGACCACACGACTTTTGCTTTTCATTATGAGATTTGAGGAAGTAGAAGCTCCTAATAAAATGGGCTCAGGATTTGTTTGGTGTCTCTCCGAACACACACACACACACACACACGCACGCACACGCACGCACGCACACACACACGCACACACACACGCACACACACATACACTATGCCGTTAGAGCCTACAAAATGTTATTGCTGTTGTACAAGCACACACAGTGTACACACAGCATTCTGGAGTTAGTCACTCTTCCCCCCACATGCACACTGAGCTAAAATGTGTGATTCATCAGAGACACCTCTACCCAGAATCACTCTTGTATTTCTGTGTTTTGTCACAGATTGTGGTCAGGCAGCTCAGAGAACATACCACTGCACATTTTGATAATGCCTGGAAATGTCTCTGGTTTCAGTTAAGTTAAACTTCATTATCCATTAGAAGCACACGGCATCCTAATCTTCCAGTTAACTTAGGTTTATCTAGACATACTGCGGCTTGGCCTCAAAATGGAGGTTGGTCATGGGTATTCATGCCCCTGGCCCTTGGCCCCTACCCACTGTTGAGGAAGGCAGTGGCTGACTTGTTGGGCAATAGCAGCCATCTGGGAAACTAATAATATGTGGTTGCACAGTAGCGTTTGTCGTTGTGCTGCTGATTAGCTAGAAAACAAGACCCCACCCCTCATGCACACACAGCTTATTGTCTATAAGGCCATTTAATCCAGTCTCTGTACTGCACTGGTTTTGCACTCCAATAAACAGCAAGGATTAATTGTTGTTGTTTTCCAGATGTTCCCCAGGATTATTGGCCATAGGGACATTAAAGGAGGAATCCTGATTCCTGCGAGTTTTCTCAAAGATCTGTTTCTCAAGGCCACCGACTATAGAAATCTAGACACCCTTGCGGCAGCTGCCGGGGTAGTCTAGCAACTCTCTGTTGACTTGGGAGCTTGCCATTTTCAATGACGGCCGGGCCCATCATATCATGTATAGAGTCGGTAGGTGGGCTTAATATAATGACAACTGACCTGTGACCAGAAGTTGCAAATGCTAAGCATCCTGCTACTTGCAAACAAGAAGATGATTTGTTTAGCGCTATCCTATTGCGTGGAGAGGTAATTTGAAAGACAACCGTTTATCCCACCCCTCTGATTGAGCCCTGCTATCGTGAGTTTCTAGACCCTACATCTTGATGTCGGTCTAGCTCGTTAGGCTACACCGATACTGTCGGTACGAAAAAACCTCGAAAAACCCTTAGTGCTCCCCAACCCCTCTTTCGTATAGTATCTATTTATTTTTCTTTTGAATTTATTTCTGTAGTTGAATGGACACTTGAACACAAGGAATTGCAATACTTATAAATGCTTATTTATGAGAACATGACAATAAACTTTGAACTTTGAACCAGGCACCTACAGCGTTACACTCTGGGGCCATGTTCGTGAGCTCCCACATGCCCCCAGAATGTAGCACTGTAGCTGCCTGGCTGCATTAGCTGCTAGCTGTATCAACTCAAGCTTGGTAAAACTGATTTCTGATTTCCCTTACTGACAGTACTCGGTGACCTCGAGAAACAGAGACTTGTGTGAGAAAAATCTCCTTTAAATGGCTTTTCCTTCAAGTATCAAAGTAGTATTACAGGCAGTGCTACATTGCTTCCTGAATCTGCTTGAAGATGTTATAGACCTTGCTCTGACTGGATGGCAAGTGTGTGTATGTGTGTGTGTGTGTGTGTGTGTGTGTGTGTGTGTGCGTGTTTGTGTGTGCACATGTGCCTGTGTGCATAGCAGATGTTTGGAATATATTACTGACTTTATTAGACAGTTTCTCGTCAGATTGACTCATTAAACAAGGAAGGGAATGAAGGCATTGTGTAAACTCATAAAGTAGGATGGCGCAAAGCTTTTGTATTTATATTAAATGTATGATGACATGTTCAACTACTGTGAGGTCCTAGACAGTGAAATATGACTGACTATTGAATTTCTATGCGGTTTAATATTCCATCACTGGTGTAGTAATTTGGATTGGATTGTACTTTTTAATGTCTAAATTAGTCTGAACGGACTTCGGTGGAATTGCTACACTGCTTCAAAGTCTTAATGCCGGGAATCTGAGAGTCAGGCCGACCCCAAAAGTTGGACACTGGGAAGTATGGAATATCCTCGGGTTCATGAAAACCACAGAGGCATGATTCATGCCTCTATTGCGTTAGCTTGTCCGCATTCATTTCCACTGCTCAGATGCTTCCCATTCAGATTGAAAATAACTCAGAGAGCTTCCTCATTCAGGTTAATGGCGCCACCACTGCAATATGCTTTTTAAAAAGTAATAAAATCCCCCAGCAGACACTCTGGCCTCTCCCTGCAAATAACAATACAAGGCATCTTTAGAGAAATGGGACCTCTTGGCATTTTCCCTTTGAGAGGAAAGCCGCTGTAACCATTCCCTGTGTCTGACTTGGTACTTAAGGCAGGCCTGGCCATTTGGTTTCTCCATTACAATAGCACGTCACCCTGCCTCACTGGCTTAGTCCTGCGGAATGGGCACATAATTGCCTCTGGGGTTCGTTTTTAAAAAAAAAAAATATTTCTATTTTGAATGGGCGCCTTTAATCATTCTCCTTGGGTTAAATTGCTAGCTGTGATCAATGGAATACAACTCTGTTCTGTTTTCCTTCTGACAATCTGTCTCTCCATCTCCTTAAACTGTCTCTCCATCTCCTTAAACTTAGACTGTCTGTCTGTCTCCCTCCTCCCTCGCCCTCTCTCTCTCTCTCCTCCCTCTCTCCCATCTGTGGCCTGTCAAAGGGAAAGGGTGGAGTGTGTGGAGGAGGATGGGGCATGGGATAGGGGGCCCCATCTGAAACAGCCAGCCAGACCCAGTCTGCATTTAAACCCATTAAGATCTAAGAGACAGGAAGCACATTGCTCATTGCACCCTGAATGTCTGTTTCAAGGTGAAAGTAAACATGATCTCAGTATGGGTGGCTGCCAGAGAGGTTGCTGGGCCACGGCTGCCCACGGGTACCCACGCCTATCCAGGCCAGCTATTTCTTGAGACCCAATTGGAGGGGAGAGACAGATAAAGATGAACCACAGTCCGGTCCGCAGCCCTTGAGGTTTTTTTTTTTTTTTTAAGGTAGAAACTTTAAGTGGACAGCTTGATGGCCTATGGTAGCCTCTCTTAAATTACACAGGATGAACGTGCAGGATTGGCCTTTAATTAGTGTAATACCAAATGTGATCATTAGGGTGCCCAGCCTGAAATCAAAAAGTCATAAAGATCTATTTATATGCACCACCCCATGTGCATTGTCAGCTGGATTAAAACAGTCAAACGCATTTTAAGATACCGTGGATGAGAAAATAAATAAATAAATGTTTGTGGTGAATATGAAATACAAGAAATCCTTGGAGATGAAGGGGGAAAAAAAACGTTTGAGGCTTTGATGGAGAGACTTGTATTTTTTTTATTATTATTAGTGTAGAACCCTTTTCCTTGGAATGCTTCTTATACTTGGACGGTACAGATATTTGTAGATTAGTCTCATGCCTGTGAAGACGTTGCACGCCCGGCCACAGGAAATTCCAGTCAGACTTTTGTCTAAAGAATCCCAAGAGGTGGGGCTGACATCAGCCCGTTCAACACTCTAGCCAGCCGGTACATATGCATACGGCATACCTCACTTCTCCAAATATTTATCAATACACATAACATTAATGACCCTGGATGTGCAATGAGGCATGGAGCGAACCCCATACCTACTTCAGTTTACAGGGCCTGGAAATCTGCTTTGCAGTATATAAACAATGTACGTCATGGTGAACTGTTCTCCTTTACAAGTCTATGAAAGCATTGTCTGCACTTTTTATGCACAGTAATCCAGAGAGACTCAAAAATGTGGTTTGGATTTATAGGCAGTCTTTAAGAAGGTGAGACAAAACAGACGCAAGTCTTTATTAAGAAGTGAGTGTAAAATAAAAATTAAAAATGTATTGCCATCTGTCTCCTCACCCCAAGATCCAGTTTACTGTAGCATGTGCCCCAGTAAATATGTTCAGGTTTTAAAACTAGCTCCATTAAATGTCAAAATCTTCAAAGTTGCAGTTGACTGGAAATTATTATTAGGCTATCACTATAGAAACGGGGATCGAATGAATTTAAGATTTATCATGCAAAGATGGCCCTTACAATGACCAACATTACAATGAATATTGGGAAAATTAAAAGAAAGGGAACTTTGCCTAATTCCTAATTCTCTAGGAATTGTTGATGTCTTAGGCAAATAATTCCTGTGCAACACAAGCTTGACTTCAAGTCAAGATTAAATATTTGTGCTTCAGCACACTGGACAATAAATAAACCAGTCAACACCACAGGCTGTAAAAGCAGAGAGTTCAAACTCAAGACAGGGTGACTTGGGTTTGAACTCTCTTGAGTTTGAACTCTTCATGGTGTCTACATCAGACACTCATAGCAAAAGTTTCACTATATCAACAAGAGAAATGCTGAACCTGAGTACCGGGCCAGACTTTGTAAAAGATCACCAACTGTGAAAAGGAAATATTTGTTAGTGTGTGTTCTTGGAGTTTTCTCCCTTCTTTTCTGTGAAACAGATGCAGTGCACTGATGCATCAATGAACTTTAAAAGAAATGCTGAGCACAGAGATGTGAATGACATCCACATTTGCCCTAAGGCATATTTTAGCACAATCTGCCTTGACCAATAGCAGGTTCTAGCGGATAACGGACAGGGATCATTCTCCTAGCCTGATTACCATCGACTTTCAAAGGCTCTGCGAGACTTTAGTCTGACCAACAGCCTGTGCTAAAACGGTTTCTTGCAAGCGCTGGTTGACCCGCCTCCTTTCAGTGCCTCGATTTGCTACTGGTAGATGTCAGAAAGCGGTTTGCCGAGTTTAAACCAATAACAACACTCTTTCCTCTGCCTTGAACACGCCTCTACCCAGAGCCGTTGGAGCTGCTCAAAGTTGATTGGTTCTCGACCAAAGGGGGCAGTTCCGCGGATTTCGGGAACTCAGAAATCCTTCTCAATGAGCAGTTGACCAGACCAGCAGCAAAAGCCTGAAGGCGTTGCGTCACTGGGAGGGCGTGCCAGGCTATCATTCTCCTAACCCTTCCACTGCTTTGTTTAAGTATGTATTTGGGTTTATGCCTTTATGTAGATAAGACATGGAAGAGTGACAACAATCAAGTGTGAGAAAGAGAGATGGGGTGCGATCCTTAATGTCTGCAGCATTCAAACTAGGGTCTGCATTGGTACTTAGGCCTGAATGTATTACAGCAACCCAGTCTCACAACAAATCGGTGAACTATAACGGAATGTTAATCTGTTATATTATAATGCATTAACTTTACGTTACAGTTCAACGACTCGATTGGGTGTAGACGCTGCAGCGTATGTCCGTACAGTATACAGTTCCCCATATTAGTATTTTTGTGGTGAAAGGGTGAGGTAGAAATCTGAAATTCAGAGTGACGATTCTGACTATGCTTTATTCACATACTGCACATCTTCGCACAAACAAAGCCTACATGTTTTGCCTTTTTTTGGCAATTACTTGGACAGACCACTCAAAAGAATGATTGAAAACGAGTGAAAGTTGGGGTGTGGGTTTGGGAAATGGCTTAAAACCCAACTCCCCATTGTCTCACAGTCAGAATCAGACACTTATTTACTTGGCAAAATGAGTTAAAACACAACAGGAATTCGTTTTGGCCCGATGGTCTCTTGCTCATGTCTCTAAACTAAGATGAATATGGAACAGGACTAGAATACTGTCAACATGATAAATTACACTTTTGCAATTAAGGACTGCTGCATGTGTACTGGCAACTGTTTTGCAGCAGACCCTGATCATCAGTGGTTACGCATTTGCGAACAATTGAGATTTAAAAGCAGCTCAGGGGAAAATTCAACGATATTGGTGACTCGAGAATACAAGGAATATGGCACATTTGACGTTTCTATTGAGCAATGGAGCAAAGTAGCAATCTTTCTCCTACTCCTCTAGGGTTAGTTTTTATAGGAAGCGCCTTACTTTAGAGGCAGTCTGTTTATTTGCATCACACATGAATATTGTATACAATGTCACGGATCATGGTATTTGTTTTCACAAGACTTTCGGCTGGCAATGCCACTGGACACAGTACAAAAAGTCCAGGGGTGGTTTGTAATGTTTGCTCGAGCCCAACCAGCTAAGGAAATAAATGGCTTGCCGACAGCTTGGGCTTTGCCCTTCATCCCCGGAGGGCAGCCAAATGTTAGTGCAGAGCTCTGGACCCTGCAGTGGCTCTCCCTGTCATCTGGGCAGCTTGCGGCCCTCTCCCTGTTCTTAGGACCTGAAAGCGCACGCATGGGAAACACTACAATAAAAAATAAAAGGCAACAGCGGGAGTGACACGCTGAGCTGTGTGCTATGCCTTGATCCTGCCTCAGAACAGAGAACTCCTGAAAACGCGCGCACACACACACACACACATACACACACACACACACACACAGAGAGCCGAGTGTGTTGGAGGTGCCTGAGTTCAGCCAGCTTTTCCCGAAAAATGTCGTCATCACTTCCAGAGAACCTATTATCTATATGCTCCTAAATACTTGGTTCTATCCTATCCGTAAGCTCTCAGCGCAGCCTGGATTTGATCAGTTCCACAAACTCCCCTGCAAAGAACACTGCAGCTCTGTGGGCAGTGCTATGCTGTGGCAAAACACCACAGGGGAACAATGATCTATTTCTGCTGCTTTATGGATGGTAAGACAGAGACAGGCTTGACGTGTTCAAATACATCCTCCTGGCATTGCCAGTGTCCCTTGTGTGTTCTGGAAGCTCAATGGTGTTTTTTGCCCCCAACGGCACCTTCCAGGCAGCACAGCCTAAAAGGCACTACCTTTACCCTATTCCTAACCCTAACCCCCTCAACCCTCATCCTACCCCTAAACTGAGGGGAGTAGTGCCTTGAAGGCAGCGCTGCCTGGAAGGCACCGTTGAGGGCAAATAATACCAAAGACCGTTCTGGAACCCAATGTAAAGGTTTGGATGATGGTTGGTTTACCGTTTTTCTTGATTGCTTTGATGCAGCAGTCAACTCAAACTAAACATTTTTCAAAACAGTTAACACACAGGCCCAGACAGTGCCACTCATGGTCAAAATGACACATTTTGTTTGCAAAAGGCTCTAACTGTGCCAAAACACTTTGGCCTCAAACAACACAACTTACAAGTGTATGTGCTCTTCCAAATAACCATTACACAGGTGACAACAAAATACAGCACTCAGTGTGAATCAGTGTGTGCCATTGCTTATCATTGTAGCCTATTACTGTATGTAGCTTTTTACTATTAGGAATAAAAAATAAAAAATAAAAGCTATTACAGTAAAGTATAACAACACAGACGCTGTACCTTTTAAGGATAGATAGATACTGTAGATAGAGATAGATGGATAGATAGATAGATAGATAGATAGATGGATGGATGGATGGATGGATGGATGGATGGATGGATGGATGGATGGATGGATGGGTAGGTAGGTAGGTGGGTGGGTGGGTGGGTGGGTGGGTGGATGGATGGATGGATGGATGGATGGATGGATGGATAGATGGATGGATGGATAGATAGATACTTTATTGATCCCAAAGGGAAAATTCAAGGTCCCAGCAGCTGACAGTAAGACACCACACACAACATACACTACAATGTAAACAGGGTGATAAAAAGCAAATCAACATGACTTGAAGATTTGTGTGAAGGAGTGTCAAACAGCTGCTTCATTGATTTCATACTGATATAGGTAGATTCTAATAGTCAGGAACAGATCATTTATGTTTGGTTACCATAGCTAAAACAATCGAGTTTGGACTGCTTGAATGACATCGTGTTAACTGTTCTGTAAAAGGGTTGGGAAAATGTACCAATCCAATGAGAAAGGGTTAACACATTTGCTAGAGGTGTCTTCAGCTCTGCTGCGACATTGATGACGAAAACCGAGTAGTTCCCAGTCTCTTTAAGCGGGTCAAAGCAATCAATAAAAAACTGTTATGATTCAAGGGGCAGAGAAGTAAACCAAGGCCCTATGCCACGTTCATAGGGTGGAACTCCTTGGGATTTTTTTCCAGATGGCCAAATTCCCAGCTACACCCCTGGACCCATGTGCCCTATGCATTTCATTTTGAAGGGACCACTAACCACTCATATAATCAATGAAGACGAGGTTCGCTTAAGCGGTTGCGAACAACGATAAATGACAGAGGGTCTGAAGTAATTTCCCATCTTCTCAGTGTATGATTGTGTATTTCCCATGGATTTCCATTGCGTCATAGGCTGTGAGTGGCCTAATCACATTTCAGCATGTTAATATCCAGCCATGTGATTGGTTATCAGCACAAAGTAACCATGGCTTTGGGTCATGTATGTTAAGCAGTTGTTTATTTTAGTGTCCAGTGTCATTGTCAATCTTGAGAAACTCATGATACACAAAAAGAGTGAAAATATACATATATTTTAATAACAAAACATTCAGTGCACATTGGAGCTACATTCATAACATCCACAAGTGTCAATTCCATGACAACAGAAGCTCACCTGAGTCATAATGTAAATAGTTATCCTACATTTCAGTTTGAGTTTTGTTTGCTTTGAGCTGCAGTTATATGTGAACTGAAAGTGAATTTGTTCATGTGAAAAAAAATACCAAGAAAAAGTGGCTGACATTTATTTTTGACATGCTGTAATTAGGGATGTAATGTCATAAACAGATGTTCCATAATATATAAAGCATATTACCATTGTCACATGAATTCTTGCATTGCTTATTCACTTACATTTATCCCTTGGTCACAAAACAATTCACCATGCTAACACTGTTTGCAAACATCACACATCTCATTGTGAACAACATTTGTATTTTTAAAATGACTAAAAAAACCAATGTTTATGAATTACACTCAAGTGTGAAAGGAATATGGTAACAAAATAATGGCAGATGTTGTTATTCTAGTCTGGCTTAAGAGTCCATTTGTACAGCTTGGTAGTTTCAGAGCTAGATCCTAAAACTAAACCTTGACCTATAACACACATTTAGAACACACAGTAATTAAAATAAATAAACATTATTCATGTTAAAAATGTTTTTAAAAAAAAAGGTCAAAAGACAAAAACGTGAAATATTAATATCAAAACCTATGAATATAATCTCTGCATTTAAATGACTGACTTCCTCTTAAAGGCATGTAACTTAGCCCATCTATGTGCTAAAGTTGAGCAGAATAGGATGACTTGTTTGGTCACAATTATGTTCTTGCAAAACTTCTTGTCATGTTATTGTAAGTACCCAGTATCATAACTCAGATATGTTCAGATATGTTATGTGCAACATTCCTTTCATCAAAAAATGTTGATGTCGTCTGAAGTGACACACACAGTATACATGGCACAGACACAAGAAGGGCTCTTAGCAATCTACTTTTGCTTCAAAGAGCTGATCCAAAGGTGAAACACCTCCTGCTCCCTTCCAAAGAATGCTCTCTAACACAGACAAGCTATGCACTACATTCCCAAACTCTCCCTTTTTTCCCTAACTCCTCTCTCCGGACGCTCCCAGTTTTTCACCTCATCGGATTCAGCTTCAGGGCACTGTCGTGCTGCGTCTGACTCTTCATGGAAACCATCCACAGAAGTGTGAGCCGCCATGGTCATTTTGCCTTAGTTATTGGTGGTTTCAAAAAACATGAAGTCCTGCACAGAGGAACGATGACACAATGATGAATGATGGGTAGGCTTGTCAGCAGGGGAAAAGTACATTTTATTGAAAGATGCTTGACTGAATGGAGCAGATAAAACAACTGCACTGGTGTTTTGTCACTGTCACACTGTTTGAATGGAACTAGAGACAATAATTAGCCTGGCTGGAGCCTACCACTTCTCAAATGAGACGTGGTCTGGCAACCAGACATTCATTTCTCGTATTTGAAAAAATGCCCAGATCCGTTCATTGGGCGCCATGCATGTCTATCAAATGCGTCTGTACATAGCTCATCATCATCTTGCTCCCTATCTCAGGCAAAAATTAGGGCGGTAGTTTCCAGACTGCCTTAGCAGCATAAATGAAATTGTGCGCAAGGCAGCATGGGAACACCCAGGCTAGACAACAATATTGATTAAAATGTTGTAATGTGTGAAAGTGTAAGGAGTTCCACAGGTTCAGGACTTACTATGAGGAAGCAGGCTCCTATCATGACAGCCTTCATCCTGACATCCAGGTCCAAGGGAAACTGGATCCCAAAGTTGTCTGAGTCTGTGAACGCCTCTCGAAGTAGTCCTGTCCACTGTTTACTTATCTTCCCAATTTTGGTCTCATCCATGGTCAGAATCTATAAAGCCATGGGATGAAGAAACATGTATTAATAATTATTCATTTTATTTTATTGGGACAATTGATGCAATGTACCAGAGTTAGCCTCAGGCTAATTTACATCTGTAGTCCCTAAGCAGGGCACAGTTAATATCCATCAGACAACATTTAACAAACAAGACAAATCACATATCCTACATGAATACAATGCAGGCACACACGCACACACGCACGCACGCACGCACGCACGCACGCACGCACGCACGCACGCACGCACGCACGCACGCACGCACGCACGCACGCACACACACACACACACACACACACACACACACACACACACACACTCACTCACTCACTCACTCACTCACTCACTCACACACTCACACACACACACACACACACACACACACACACAGCACCATGTTGAAAGACAAGAGAATAAAAGTAAGAAAAGCATAACGTTTGGGCTTATTAGTGGTTGCGGAGTTGAGTGTTTTTTTTTTTTAATTAATGTTTTCATTGAAATTAAAAGTTACTGAGGGAACCACAGGTCTTTGTCTGGAATGACATTCCATTGCGTGATGGCTTTAACTGAAAATGCTGACTGTCCAAAGGTCATATAAGGAAAGGATACGGTACAGTTATATATGGAAGTTATTCTAGTGAATCTTACTAAGCTAACACACTTTCAAATCTGTGCACTATACACAGATTTGAAAAAAAAAATCTAAATAAAATAAAAGCTTTTGAAACAATGAGATCACAGTTGACAGTTAACAATGCTTGACGGTTGATATGCATAGGAATTCAGCTGTGTCAAAAATTAGTGGTACACGACTGCATATGTTAAGCTCATGTGCCCAGACCAGTATGGGTCGCCCATGTTAAATCTAAAGTGAGCATCTGGCGCCATCTGCTGGATACTAGCTAACACTGTCTAGATGCCCTCGTGTCATCATTCTATTTTCCAATAGTGTACTTACTAGAAACCATTTAACTCTATTTCCCCACACTAAAAAAACACAATTATTTTCAAATAGAGATATAAAGAGTGTGTGTGTGTGTGTGTGTGTGTGTGTGTGTGTGTGTGTGTGAGTGTGTGAGTGTGTGAGTGTGAGTGAGTGAGTGAGTGAGTGAGTGTGTGTGTGTGTGTGTGTGTGTGTGTGTGTGTGTGTGTGTACATGCGGTATAAAGAATATATCGTAAGCATTTTGGGTGAACTCCTGTTGTTTTAAACGTGCTACATAAATAAAGTGACTTGACTATAGTATACTGACAAAAACATATACTGTACCACAGTCTTTTAGCTTAAAATAGTTCAAATGTTTTGTATGGCTGGGTTCCCCACTCAATATATGGTGCAGGCCTTTGTCTTGACTAAACAGAAACGACATGAGATTATATGCTCCAGAAGTTCAGAATATGAAGGTTTACATTAACAAAAACCACATATATCGTGGGAGTCCATGAGCCTCACATTAAGAACTGTGTGGTCTGTAACATATCAATGCTTACAATCTCTTAGGAATGTCTTTGGACAAAAGCGTCTGTTAAGCATCACAACTGTAACTGTCTCCAAATCTAGAGTGAATATAGTCAGCAACTAGACATTTTCATTTCAGTCTAAACCTGTGCGACTTCACTAATAGATAAATAATTCTTCCCAGTTACATATCTTACACTCAAGATCTGAGACACTGCTGCAGGAATGGCCAGTCCGACAGTAATGGCCATGCTAATCCTTCCAGACACTACAAGGAAATATTCACTGTCATTGACTAAATTTCTAGGGACACCACTAACTATCCATTAGAGCAGCGTGCAGGTTGAAATAATAACTAGATTAATACATGTTCTTGTCTAAAGAGGTCTTATAAAACACATATGTAAAAATCACGATGTTACACAAAGTCTAAGACAGGAATTTTGACGAAAATAGCCATTTTAGTCTAACCGCCGTTCCCGCTAGGAATACGTCATATGACGTATGGCGAGGGACATAAGAACTCACGCTCAGCTCTATCATTGTGGCTGTAGATGGTAGTTAGACAGCAGTTGTGAGAGACAGAGTGAGCGACAGAGAAAGTTTTTAATAGATATTGAGATGGTGAATTACTGTGTTTGTGGTGGTTGCACTAATTCCTGCCATTCAGGGCATCGAGTCCATCATTTCCCGAGCAGGAAAAGCAAGACTTTTCGATCCTGGGTGCGATTTGTGCAGGTGAAAAGGGGAGACTTCACTGCCGCATGAGTCAGCACACACTCGGTCGTTTGTGGCGCTCATTTCACTCCCGAGAATTATCGACCTGGAGATTTGTTGGAGTGTCGGATGGGATTTCGAAGGAATGACCATGTGAGGCTGATTGTCGATGCTGTTCCCTCGATTCACTCCGTTGATTCAAGTCAACCAACAACAGGGTATCCACCTGAATCTGGCGCGGGCGGGACTGGAGGACCAAGTGCTAGCACTAGCAGAAATTCGGTGCACCGCAAACGAGCTGTTAGCAGAGTAAGTCTTTCTTTTAATTCTTTTTACTCTTAATTTTAGATATTTTGTAATGTTTTAATAATAATGTCAGTGATTCCAGCGTATTGGCCAATCCATATCTGCTCGTAACAAACATATTATAGCATGGCTATTGCATTAGGCTAGCAAACATTTGGTAACTGATGATTTGACGACAGGAGTAACGTTAGCTGAAGTTGCGTTTGACGACAGGAGAAATTTAGCTGAAGTTTAGTCTGAAACCATTCTGTCATCTGGTTTACTAATGTGCTTACGGAAGGTAGCGTCAGGGCCTCTGTATGTACTATAGAGAGAGGGAGAGAGACACAGAAAGAGGGAGACTGAGCTTTCGGACAGGTTTTCATAATTGCTTGCCTTCTGACATCAATGTAGCTAGCCGTTTTCACAAAGCTAGCTATTGGCAGGCAGCTAGCTGCTAGACCAACTCTCCCGTTTCCCCCTCATTTCGATTCAGACCCCATATGCTCTCACGTAAGTTACAAGGTCCTAATAGATTTATTCATCGATATGCTGAGATTCCGTAGATTTTGCCACTACCATGCTGACAGGTATTAGGCTGTCATTACGAATCTCCTCACCATAAATCAAATCATGCATAATTATTACGTCCGCCAAGCAGGAATTGTTTGTTTGTCTGTCTGTTCGCAAGATAACTCAAAAGTTATGAATGGATTTCGATTATATTTTCAGGGAGGGTCGAAATGACTGTACAGAAAGCATTTATTTCAAAGGCATTTATTCGTGAGTTTAGGCTTAGTAATGTGTTTGATTAGATATTTTGAATTTGGTTTTGAATCTATTTTCTTTTTCTTTTCTTTTTTTATCACTGATCTATTTGGTAACTAGGTTTTTTTCTTCTTGTGTGATTTTGTTGTGTTTTCAGCTTTTGGCAGAGTGTGCAGCGAGTGTGACAGAGTGTGAAGGGATAGATGCACCTAGCACTGTAGATTTGGAAGATACAGAGGACCTCTCTCTTCAGGATCCTGGACCATTAGTGCTTCATCATGGGTCACAGTGCAACACCAAAGTTCTGCAATGCTCATCAGGTAGTGGGCCTTGTATCTATCATTAGCTGTACATGACCCATAAACATTTACCAATAACATGGTAGAAAGAACACTTAGATCATTCCACCTCAATTCAACAAATGCCTTCTGCTTGACCATTTCAGATTTGCTTCAAAATTTTACCACGTTAGAGTAGCCATTGAAAATATTAGCTTGATATACCTAATACATCCAGAGAAAAACATTTTTGAACATGAATTGAGGTGGAATGACCCACTTTTGATATTGGACTGTATTAGGTTGTGCATGCATTGTGACCGCTACCTATGTGATGTTGTGCAACTATCAACATGCATCTCTTTTCATCTTAGCTGTTCAGGTAAAGCCTGAAATGGTTAGTGTGGGGACTCAGACTGAATGGTTTGGGCAACAAATATCAACTCCAATGCCCAGTCCTATCCAAAGTGAGGAAGAGTCATCCTCTGATGTCATGGACCATTCTGATCTGTCATGGATCCCAGACGAGGACATGAGTAGTGAGTCTGATGAGGAGAATCCAGAAGAGCCAGTACAAGAATCTCTCAATAACCACAAGTAAAACAAATGAATACCTAATTTCATTTTGATCGTGTGTCCACACATTGTGTCTGTCAGCGTTAATGAGTGTTTTCCTTTACTTTTTCCAGTGTGGCTGACAAGTTCATTGTTTGCCTAAGCCAACTGATGTGTCTGTTCACTGTTTGCTCGGTCTGTTGTGGGGAAACCAAGGGACAAATACAGTACCAGGAAGGGACCTACATAAAAATCAAGCAGGTAAGAGAATGATTTTTAACTGTTTGTCTGGAGCCTTATCCTAGAAATCTAGAGTATTATTGGTATTACTAGTTTAATTAATTTCCTGTTCCATATACATTGTTTAGGCCTGCACAGCATGTGGCTATCAGCGTTGCTGGCAGAATCAAAATATGCTTCACCGAAACATGCCAGCCTGCAATCTCCTGCTCAGTGGTGCCATTCACTTTTCGGGCTGCATGGCCACCCAGACCATCAGAATGCTGAAGCTGTTTGGGCTGCAGTGCATCAGTACCAGCACTTATTTCCGCCATCAGCGCCTCTACACAATTCCTACCATCGTGCAGGCCTGGCAGGAAGAGCAGAGAGGGATCATCAGACAGCTGAAGGAGATTGGGGGTGGACTGATCCTTTCTGGAGACTGCAGGTAGTATGATTGCTGATACAGAAAACAGGCCAAAACAGTATTAGCAGATACATAAAGTGTCTGTGATTTTTTATTTCCATTAACCTAGATGTCTTTGACATTCATAGATCAGACTCTCCTGGACATTGTGCCAAATATGGAACGTATTCCTTTATTGAAGACCGAATAAACAAGGTTTTGGATCTTCAACTTGTCCAGGTAGGTTAATATCCTTGACACATAAATCAGGTGTGCGGTTTAGAGGCTACCGATATGACCAATATGCTTTTTGGGTTACAGAGCTCAGAAGTCCCAAGCAGCACTTGGTGTGAAATCGAGGGTCTGAAGCGCAGTGTGCAGTTCCTGAAGGACCAAGGCATGCAGGTGTCAGTCCTAATAACTGACAGAAATCGCCAGGTAGAGATGGTCTATCATAACTACTGTAAAAAAAGGAAAACATGCCACATTTACCCCTGCCAATCTTTACTTGCACATAATCACTTAACTATTCTCATTCTCATTCATGTGTTGCATGTTATAGGTTGCTAAGTGGGTCCGTGAGGAGTTGTGCCCAGAAGGAACAAGCCATTTCTACGACATCTGGCATATTGGGAAAAGTATGTGACATTATGTTGGTTCCGTAGTTTTGCTTAATTTGGATGTTTTCTGTGATTCTATCACAATATTTGTTCAATATTTCATGTTTCTGCTCTGGAACAGGTCTACAAAAAGCACTGGATACTGTGGCCAAGGAGAAGGATTGTGGGGACCTGAAGCTATGGAGACCCGCCATCATCAACCACTTATACTGGACTGCGTCTTCCACTGCAAATGGAGATCCTGATATGATGGAGGCCAAGTGGCAGAGCATGCTGAATCATGTTCAGGATATACATGAACACCACTACCCTTCATTTCCGCAATGTGCACACCCACCTCTGGAAGGAGAGGGAAGAAACAAGCAGTGGCTTGAACCAGGTACAATAGAGTACAACTGGGCTCAGTTACATTTGCATTGTGCTTGTGAAAGTTGTTGAGTATGCTACTAATTGCTTTAGAGATCAACATATGACCTTTTATACAGGAAGAATGATACATTCTTCCAATCTCATCTCGTCTGAGTTATATATTTGTTCAACAGCCTAAATCAAGATGAAAAGTACAAAATGTGAACTAAATGCAATCATGCCTTGTGCCTCCAGTGTTTGGAATAATAATAATAGTGAATTTAAAATATACTATTTTACACAGGATCAACAGCTGCAATAAAGTTGGAAAGTGTTGCTTCCAGAAAGGCCCTGCTGAAGGACATTCGACAGCTGTTGCCGAAACACCAAACCTTTTCCTTGGAGGCATTCCATTCTTTAATGCTGCACTTTGCACCAAAGCACACCGGCTTCTCTTTTCTTGGAATGTACAGCAGGTAAATGTTGGTTGAGGTGAATGGATGAATATGGCTCCAGCTAATGCAGTCTAACATAGCAGCTCAAACCTCATTGGAAAAGGTCAAATTGTAGAAATAGTCATGAAATAGAAACTTTGCTTCTTGAAACATTACTAACCTTACTAACCTCACTAACCTCATGCTGGAATGTGTTGTATTGCTGGTGTATCACTCAACATTGGTTCAGTTGTGGTACCTAATATTTGTGTACCTTTTTTCTATAGACTTCTGTTAGCGGCCCTCCACTTCAATGCCAATGCAGACAGAGACGTAGCCAGGACGAACGATGGTGAGGCACGCTATGCAGTACGTTACCCCCGCTTTCGTAAGGGTGGCTGGGTTGTCCGACCCATAAAAGAAAATCCATCATATGGTGAGCAGTTTCATTCAGTTCCTGAAGAGATTTTATTAGGTGACTCAATGATATAACTAGTTCTCTGAATGCGATCTCAATGTTTGTTTCCCTCATCAAGAATATGCATCGGCCCTGATGGTCTCACTGAGAGAGGGATACATGAGGTCACCACAGGCCCTCAAAGAAGACAGCGCCATCCTGTCCTCAGCGGCACCTGCCCCTCTTTCCACACAGCACAAGATAGACAAGGATGAGGCTGTAGCCCACCATCTTGAGCGTCATTCACGTTTCAAGTCCTAATTATTATTGCCTAATTTAAGTGCTAATTTATAATGAAATGATAAACACATTTTGTACACCAAGACACTTTGATTTTGTGTTCATTTTAAAAAGCCAAAATATATATTTATTGATTCCCCCCCATATGGGGCCATTGAAAGCCCCTGTACGTTCCTCCTTCCTCTGGAAACTGCCTCCTTATTTCCGCCACAACGCAAGCAGGTATCGCCTTCCTTATCTCCCTGCCTAGAAAACCATGTGCCCATCGGACCACCTGCCTGTAGGCTGTGTATCGGAATTGCCTAGATAGAACAATGACTGGTTCAATCTTGATATTGATAATCCTGTTAACATAATCCATATGATCAAGAGTGATAGAGGTATTTAACGCAACATTTTATGTTATTCTATTCAACACAATAAGCATCATATGCAGCCTCAAGTATGCACATCTGAGTGAAAATCTGCTAAACCCAGCATCAATGCATTGTTTTGCCAAAATGTATATGGTTTGTGTAGAAACAGACAACCATAATATATTAAATGTGTAATAATATAATAGTAGTGTTAGAAATTAGTATTGTGTACATACTCTGGTCTGTTGGCTTGGAGTGGGCCGTGCTCCTGTCTGAAATTGAGGTATGCAACTTGAAGTGAAAAGGGGTTGAGGCAACAGGCATCAAAGCCGGGATGGAGCGTCAGGCAGGTAATGTCCGTGGCCGGGACTAAACCATCTACTAGTGCCCAGTACGCATCTACCTCGCGACAACAGATGCTGTCCACCGCCGACGCCATAGCCTCACAGTGTCCACACGAGCACCTAGTCAACAAACCGTTTATCAGCCACCGGAGAAAGTCTTGCCTCTATTACTAATCTGCCCACTCGCAGGCCAAACCGCGTAGCCTACCGGATTTTTACACACATTGTGTGATATGACTGATAGACTGTTATTATAGCTCAGTGGCGTGCGGTGAGGTCTGTGGCAGGGTAGGCAGTGGCCATTCACATGTGTAAATTCCATCCATACACTCGCAAATATTACTATATTTTCATGGTAATACTCCTCCTACTTAGTCATTTTACAGATTCAGAGGCGTCACTAGGTGTGCATTTTTAAAAAACATTTTTTTTTTTTTTTTTTTTACCCTACGGGGGTCTGGGGGAAATTTTTAAAATTGGGCTGTTAAAGATGCAGTTTCAACGTAGTTTGAGAAGGAAATAAGGAAGAAAATTCGTTGGGGTCCTCATCATATTTTTAATAACAAATAGCCTAAGCTAATTTCCCTCACTAGACCTACTGGTATTTATGGGGGATTAAGAGGGGGGAAATCGTTTTAACTGAGACCCAAACTTTTTTTTCTGCCCGTGACATGCTGGATAGGCTAGTGAATACCTGGTGCGTTGTTGGCTTCTTTAGTAGACCTGCTGCAAACGTGAGACATCTTGTAGGCTACTGTTGATGAAATATAACCTCGTTTTCTAGCCTCTCGGTGTACTTGGTTGACCATGGTTATCCGTCTGGGTTTTTAATTAGCTAAACTACATAAATCCACCATTCATTTGTAATTGTATGCCTCCTCCCTGCTGTTTCCTATCTGGAGTTGTTCGAGCTGCTGATGTCCCGAGTCCCGTTGAAGCCGGACTGCCATTGGCTTATCTGCGTTCTAAAGGCAGCGCTTGGCGGGAATAAGCATGCTTATTCTCCCCATAAACTTTCGCATGAATCATGTAATACGCATGCGCAACCTCCGAAATTCGCAGCATTGAAATGAATGGTGAGGATAGGCAGAGACCTTACAAGCCTACCCTGGCCTTTGGAATCAAAGCAAGCTTTGGGACTGCTTGCTTGGGCGTTCCCACGGTAGCCAGGCATGTTTGCTTTGCTGCGTAGTTCAGTGTTGTGAATCGCTGTTTGCGTAAGCCTTCACGTTTGAGTTTTTGACCTTAAATAAGACGTAAATTTACTTTTTAGAATTGAAATTGCATTCTAATTGTATTGTTTGTGACTTCAGTGTGAGCTTTTAATAATATTTTTTAAAAATACGTGTCGTCCTTCTTTTTAAAATGAAATTTACTCAGGGTAGGCACTGCCTACCCTGCCTACCCTGACCGCACGTCACTGTTATAGCTTATTTATTCATGCCGTTATGGCATCATTAACGTTATAGTCAATTAAGATCGCGCTATCCCGCTTAACGTGTTTCAGCGTTAAAATCTTAGGTTGTAGAATATGACAACACAACATTGCTGGCTTAAATTCAAACAGGGATGTTTAATGAAAAACAAGGTCGAACATATGTTTGCCAAAGCAGATTTATTTTTATAACACAAGGTACTCGCCGTAGATGAAGCTGCGGCAGCCACCGTAGCCACCATGCTACTGTAGGCTAACTCACCAAGTCACTTGCCCGATTCGCCAGTTGTTTTCATGACACCACACTTCTACTTCTCTCCTTTGCCCATTGATCCTTCCCCTGACCTGCCCCCTAATCTCCCCCTCGCCTCGATCTCGCCGTGGAGGTTCATAATTATAGGCCTGTGGGCCATCATAGATCTGCTCATTGATGTCGGTTTCATCCATAGGTTTCATCGTACACATCCATAGCTATTTGAATTCGAACTTCCGGACTCCCTCGGGAGTCGTCACGTCCGGTCAGGGCTATTATGCGGAAGTTATTTGATTACAACCATAGACAGTAAAAGATATGGACAGAGCTATCACGTAGACGGCAGCAGAGACCGAGGAAGCAAATTTCAACGGTTTTTTTAGGTCTTCTTATTCCGTCATAGGTCTCCTGCGCAGGCTCAGTTGTCGTACATGTGACGTAGGCACGTAGTCTGACCGAGTCTGACCTATGGCGACGCTTTACTCTCGCTGGACGCATGCGCCTTTAACACTTTAGCATTGACTTCGGAAAAACGTTAATTACTCAGCCGATAAGACAGTTACGAGATTATTATGTCAATTTCACAATGTAGTATGTACCCCGACAATAGAAAATGTTCATATAAAGGCATAAAACGCTTCAGCTCTAACGTAATTTGATGTCAAAGTGGCGCTTACGCCCCATAGGATTCAATGGAATGGCCAGCTAGCCACGGTCTTCTCGTTAGCATGGCGGCCGCCATACTGTCTACACTCTCAGAACGTTCGCTGCCCCCTTGATTACAACGTTATCTACAAATATCGTTGTTATATATTTCTCCGGTTCTGATATTCTAGTTGTTTGGTCATTAGTATACACTATGCTGTATAGGGGAATCCAACCTGCACGCTGCGCTTTAAGATAAGTTAGACTGTTTACATATTTATATAGAGAAATAATGCATTGGAAACTCTGCAATGGAAGCTGCGCATTGGAGTGAAACTAGGGGGGAAAACACCACGGTGGCAACATCATTCTAGGGAGTTTTTCCTTGCCCCTGTTGCTCATAGGCTCTCTTTGAAGGTTTAACACTCTGTAAAGCGCCATGAGACATGTGTAATGTTTTGGCGCTCTATAAATAAAATAAATAAAATTGAATCAACACTGCTTTAGATCTATGATGTACAGTAGAGACAAAAGGCATGGGACAAAAGGCCTCAGCAAGGACACATTTGCAGAGAAGTATCACTCCTTTACACTTGGAGGAAGACCCATGGAATTCACGAGAGAGGTTTTAAGTGCCAACGGGCACATCTGTTTTGGAATATTAATAATTGTGAAAGCATGTAGCTTTTGAAATGTCAAAGATTCATTTATTTCTGCTGGCAGGGGGTGGTAAACAAGGATGGTGTCTGTCAGTCTAAATTTGCATGAGAGAGCACTTAAACACTTAAGGCCTGTTTACACGACAACGTTTTTTTTCAAAAACTGTGTTTTTTTTCATCAGTTAGGCCTTTCGTTTACACGACGACGCCGTTTTGGAGGCTGAAAATTATGTTTTTTGAAAACATCTTCTAGGGTGGAGGTTTTTGAAAACCCCGTTTTCGTTTTTCCGTGTAAAATGCACATCTGGGGTTTTTATGACGACATAGCCTCACCTCGAACCTCTAGTCCAGCCCCCGCGCTTGACCTCACCTGACTAAACCCTTGGCAGAACAACAATTACAATGCTGGATCACGGAGCCGTGTGTGTGCTGCTGCACTGCTGCATTTGTTGACAATGGTGGAACAAATCGATTTCGACGACCAGCGACAACACATTAACAATAACCTGCGCCAAAATAGTCTCTAGGCTACTTTTAAATCCACCACCTTCCCCTGCTAGAAGAGTTAATGAACACATAGCCGTAATCAACTTAATGCAGAGCCTACGCGCACACTTTGTTCAGGAGTTAAGTCTAATACGCACACAGCAAAAGCCTATAGTCTACTTGTGGCCGCGATGCAAATAACTCAATTTAATTCAGCACAGACAGAGCATGTTCAACGAATTCTCTCACAAACAGCTGGTGGGAATCCCGACACTTTCAACGACATGAAACTTAATAATCCAAACGAAACATCTCACAAATGCCTCGAAATACACTGCCCCACAGACTGCCCTGTGCTTTGCGTAGCCCAAGTAAATAAAATAGCCTACCCTGAATCATTTGTAGTGTCTGATACCACAATAGCTACTGGCATGCTGGCCTCCTTTACATTTCAGTAAATAATGTGGGCGAATGTCCGTCGCCTATATTAACCGTGCATGCGAAATACAGGGTTGCTTCAGGTGTTTGGCGGCGGGCAGTTCTGATAGACATTCGATATTATTCTAGGGGGCCATATACAATAACATTACAAGACAGAAACTGAAAAGCAATACTGTGCATTAGCTCTCAATGATTGTGCAAACATCCACGATGTAGAATGTGCTTGACATATCTTACATCAGGGCTGCCAGGCGAAACATTTTTTGACTGTCACTCTCAAAGCGTGACACTTGGCAGCTCTGATTAGAGTCACTTTAAATTTTCAAGTGTTAGGCTAACTGACCAAGAAGAGAGGCAAATAAATGTTACACAGCTCTGCAACAAATATAGGACAATGATAGACTTATAGCAGCCTTACAACAGTAGGCTACATGTTCACTTGGAAACTCAAGGAGAAACAGCGAATAATCAGTGAACAAAATCTAGCAAGTAGGAGAACTTTTTAAATGTGGAACTCAGCGCTCAACGCCAAGACCCGCCTTACGTTGCTTCTGATTGGTTTATATTGCGTTTTGCCTTCCGTGGTTGGTTATTGCAGTCAGTCAATCAGTGTTGCTCGAACTACGGCAAGGCAAGACAAGGACCAAAGTTTATTATCCTGAAAATACAGATGGTACGGGTTGAGAATGCTCCTTTCTTTCCCGCACATCGGGACTCCCGAAGCATCGGGACTTTAATTAAAACTGCAACCGCAAGGGGGCAACATAAGACCGCCTTATTAAAATGAAGGTTCGGCTCATACCGGAAAACACGGAAAAACCCGAAGACACCGCGCTGGTGACAAGCGGAGAAAAGAGACATCACGCTCGGCATGTCAGATTGCAGTTTCAGAGTTTTCGAATGTTTTACAGCGTACCTCACAGCTGGCTCTCTCACTCGACGTAGCCTATAACTCAGTCAGTCCAGCAGAGATGCCAGAGCAACGTTTTGGTCAATGGAGAGGGAGAGAAATGCTCCGCATATCCGTCTCATTTAATCCGTCTCATTTAATCATTAAAATGAAGGTGATGACTGGCGAAATTATAATCAAACGACGTTTCAATAAACCATTGTTGAAATTAATGAAAATGGTTTTAGAAGCCTTCAATTCAACCTGAAAGACTCGATATAGGCAACCTTAGATTAATTCATTAATTCATTACGGTTACAAGACCGCATTTCCGTGAATAGGCTATTATTGTCAAGGCGAAGACGAAAGAGATTGACAAGATGGACATTTAGACTACATTTATGCTAGGAATACTTAGAAATGTGTAGGCCTATAGGCTATTTTAAAACGGAGGCATGTTCATTTTAACCGGCGACGCTGGGTAGCTTACCCAGCACTTTATCACAGATTTTGTCCCCACCACTTTTGACAACTGAAAATAAAATGTATTTTACAGACATATCTTTAATATGCCTACATGCCTATCATGTCACTTTACTTATAACCGTAGGCTACATGCATGGAGAAGATCACGCATTTTGTAACATTGTAACAATGGATGGTCAGATATGCGATAGGGCAGTGAGGGTGATTCATTGTAACCATCGACTAGTAGGCCTAGCTCCGCAAAAGAAGTTTCTAGCAACTTAGAATATATGGATCTCGTTATGCATGTTCATGTTGATTCAGAGATAGACATAGACTACCGTGGGCTACTGTGCGTCAATATAACAGCATTTTATCATGTGGTGAATTAGCCTAATGACTAACGTCAGTTTAACATGTCAGAACTTTTGATCGGCGTTTCAAATGCATGCCGCGAGTAAATGAACATGACTGACTGAATCCTTTATATTTCTTGGCTAAGTGCGAAGAGATTGACACTTGAACTGTGGCGTAACTGGTTGAAGCATCTTAATCATACGTCAGCGACCGGGGTTCAAAACTTACTCTACGCACCTCCGGAACCCATTAAGACAAGGGGCATTATTTTATTAAAAAGTTTTGCGATTTTTTTATGATTGCGATGTCTGCTGAAAAGAAAAGTTAATATGTGAATTCGTGGTTCAGCGCACGCACACACACACACACACACACACACACACACACACACACACACACACACACACACACACACACACACACACACACACACACACACACACACACATTTTTACATTTACATAATAGGGCTCGGGCACACGCCTTGCATTCTAGGAATGTCGCCGCCATTTGGTAGCGCACTGAACGTAATATCCATTCATTCAGATGCACAAGACAAGAAGCAGAAATATAGTAGCGATTTATTCTTTTCCTCTTGCGATCGTGGGTTGCACTGTTACACCCCACTACACAGCAACATACTACCAAGAAGGCAAAAACTAAGTAACAGGAACACACTAAAAGGCGGGAGTAAATCCATAGTAATCCATAGTAAACTAAGGAGTGAAGCTGCCAATGTGGCTGTGCCCGCGAAGTTTTGATGTCATGATCCCGAGCCCTGTCGGGTGTCTGTCGAGAGAGAGGGGGGAGGGAGGCAATCGTCCTCAATGCCTAGGCTATAATGTCTAGTGAACTGGTTAGTGTGGGGGAGGGGGAATGATCGCACAAGACAATTGCTCTTCATGAAATGGGTAGTCTCACAGACGTTTGTCGATGTTTAAACGTAGCCTACTACATCACTTGCGAAATCGGACGTGGCACATAGAATTATTAGGCTACTGGATTTAATATAGCATAGACTTTGTTCATCCTATATTAGCCTATATTAAAATGTAATGTGCTGCGGGGAAGCATTGCACTGTAAAAAAGGATTTTAGAGGGTTGTAATTATAATCCCTACGAATGGGTTAAAATTTAGCCTACTTACGTATATTGATCAGCAACTGAAATCTATAATAAAGGGTAAATTCTACCTACATTACCTATTTTTTAGCAGTAACACATTCTACCTAAGGGATGGTGGTAATTATAATCCCTACGAATGGGTTAAAATGTACTTACGTATATTGATCAGCAACTGAAATATATAATAAAGGGTAAATCCTACCCACATTACCTCTTTTAACAGCAACAAATTCTACCTTAAAAACGATCATAAAATATACCCAAAGACTCTTGCTCTATTACTACTTGACGGTTAGAGGGACGTGTGCTCATTTGATTGTCTGCTTATGGTGGAGCTGCTGAATTCAAGGTAAGCTCTGATTCCTGTTTGTCACGTTGCTTTGCTGTATCAAAGGGAATGTGTAGTCGGGGTAACGTGCATGTGTGGGTACCCACACATGCATGCTTGAACCAGAAAGTTTGGACGGTCGTTCGTTTAGAAGGTTCAGAAATTCGCCCCCTCTGTGGGTGAAAGCTAGCATGCTAACATCACACATTGAAAGTCAATGGGCGAACTCGCTAGCAGTTACACTTTATATATTCGTTTAACATTCAAATGTAGTTCTGCTTGTTTCTGAGCACAAGGATTTGAAGGAATTGTGTTTACTTAACTGTCCAGTGTATGCCAACAACTTAATTCACTCTCAATTTCCCAATTTTGATGACAAACTTCACTGGAAGCTAATATTCGATGGTAGCTTCATTAGGTTGCTAACTAGCTAACTTTCTATCGTCAGTTTAACATAACCAATGTACACATTCTGTTGTGAATCATGCAAACATAACAATCATTGCCTGTCTCTGTCCTGTCCATTGCAGGTGTTGGACACGTCTGTTGGATACACACACAGCAGAAGCACTGAACTGTGTACATTCTTTTGAATGTTTTGTTATTTAGCCTTATGTTTCAGAAAACCAGTTGTGAAGTGATCAGGTGCACACAGACACATAAAGCACAAAGCAGAGTTGTATGAGTATACTTTTTGTTTGAGCAAACTCTTTGAATATATTGTGAATATTTTGTATGATCCTTTTTGTATATTCTCTGTCATTTGATTGATTAAACAAGTTAACTTTCTCAATACAGTCTGCTGTGTCTGAAAACTTAACATTCCCTGAATAGGTAGGCTCATAATTAATTAGCCTATTCATTTTAGCGAACTATTACTAGTAATTATTAAGTAGGTTAATAATGCCTAACAATCTAGAGTTAATACAACACTATTATTTTGAGTAACTTTATTGAAAAAATCTTGGGTAAACTGTACCTAATTTATTTAAGTATTTCATAACTGTTGAATGTAGGTAGTCTTTACTCAAAATAATAGATTGACATTACCCAACCAAAGCAGATGCAAATCCTCACCTTCGATAAATTGGGTAAATTCTATAGGTTGTTTTTTACAGTGTGGGGAAGTCAGTTTAAGTTGTCCTGTAACAATTTGCCTCTTATTATAATCAAGAGTAGGCTATGCAGCCACGCACATAATAGTCTAGGTTACGGGCGGATGCGAGCAACCCCATGCAAAAGAAGGCCTTAAGTTAACGGACTGAAGGCCTGTTTACATGTGAAACATGCATTAAATCTAAGAAACGAAAAACACAAATATCATGTATTGTGTCGTAAACAGTTAATGACTTCGTGGCCACTATGCGCAACTGCATCGCGCAGTGAGCTGAAGGATAGGAGGACCGACACTTATTAACACAAAGCTTTGTAAAGCACTAACAGCCACCCCTCAAAGTTCATTGTCCATAAGTCCAAACAATAAGTATAAAAATCCGACAATCCAAAACGATAACGAGATCTCCCAGAAACGAAAAACAAGTTTGTTGAGTAGCCTAGTCCTTCCAACAATCTCAGCTTTTGCGTTTGTTAGATAAAAGGCATTCTGCCCTTCTGTATTCCAATGAGAAAAAATCATCCACAAGGTAGGCTAAGGGTCACGGTAATGCAGCATGCAGGAATCTATATACGCACAAAACGAATGAATGGGTTATATCGGCCAAAACGAATGAATGGGTTGGGAGAGTCGTCTGGCTGTGTCAGCAGACTGCAGTCGGTCTCGAGGGGTTAAATAGCGCACGTACTTGAATTTTAATCTGAAGAAGACCACACGAAAATAAAATCAAATCAAAAAAGAAGGATTTCAAGTGTGCGAACCTTTTTCCATTTTTGTATGATTTAGCCTACTCTTGTTCTGCACCTTGACCGGGGATGTGCACAAACTTTTTTACTACACTTGAATTTTAAACCAACTCTTCTCTAGCCTATATCCTATAGCCATACTTTAATAATCAGATGTTATGCTCATTTTTGTAGGCTACACCTCACCGGCAAGCACGCACGCAAATGCTGCTTTTGCACATCTACAATATTGGCCAGGCTATATAGAATAGGTTTTTAGGACTGTATTTTGCCTTCGTGCAACTTTAGTTGTGCTCAATCTAAATTATTGTCAGTAAGGATAGGTCATATTACCAAATGGCGAACCTCGAAAATTATTTAGGATATAGAGCCGTGTCCATTATGCATGCAGTTATTTTTTAGGCTATTGTTTTATTTGAGTGTTTTTGTCTACCATGGCAAACATAGTTGAAACGTTCGCTCTAAACTTATGTATTTCCAATCGGCTTTCACAAAACCGATGAGGTCCAGATCTCAGTGGCCTAGCTGCTTACAGCCATGCATAGTAAGCCTAATGATAGCCTAATAGTTATGACATTAACCCTTTAGGCGCCAGAGGTTTTTTCCTAAAACGTTCGATTTTGACATCTTAATTTCAAAAGGCTATAGCTTAAAAGTGAAAAGAGATAGAGGCTTTCTGTAAATTAGAGAAATATTGAGGATAGCCCAAAGTTTATGTAGGGATTAAATTTACTCATCTAATTAGCATATTATGATGTCATATGGTGGCGGCCATCTTGGATTTTTTAATTTTCATAAAATATTTTTGTTGTTGAGTTTTTTTTTTTTTTTTTTTTTAGTTGACAGACATACACATCACAAGGACATGAACACTTTGTACCATACTAAATGGTCGGGGGAAATAGTAAATCATTACTAATAAATGGCAAGATGATGGAAGTGACGATGATGAAAATGTGAATTTAGCAGGCCTTTTGAAGTAGAGATAATGAATGCCTATTCATCTAGGTGACACTTCTTGTAATGTTTCACGGTGTGGTACTTCTCATAGCAGGGCACAACACAGAGACCCACCCCACACTGCCTACACCTGTATGTTGTCTGACGGCGGCCTTTAGGGCGTGTCCGATCAGAACAAACAACACAATCTGGATTATTGTCAGCCTTGCAGAGAAAGTGGCGCTCAGTGAGTCTCTGTGGCATGTCTCCCAATGAGGACGACTTTCGGCCTTTGTTGCTCTCTTTCCTGGAGTAGCCTTCCAGTAAAGCAGTGATTACATCCTGCACAAAGACTTTTAGGGACTTGTGAGGAGTAGCAGTGCAGCGGCAGTAAATGATGTGTGCGTTCACCATGCTTACACTAAGAATGGCATTGAAAATTCTGAAATACCATTTCCTTGACCTATGGGGAAAGAGGTAGGTCTTCATTCTCTGGTCTGCTGTGTCGACACCCCCCATGAATGTGTTATAATCATCAACACACGCAGGCCTATTTATGTCCCTATAACCACTCTCTGTGTGTTTGGTCCTAATGCGTTTTCTGACACATGTGTTTTTGTGTAGTGTAGACAGCATTGTGAGGCGCTTTGTATCATGCCATGCACAGGCTAACATTTTCCCCTTCCGCATGAATACTGGGTCATCTCCTTTCCTCAAGGGCAGCTGTTCTCGAGTGAGGCCCTTTGGCATCCCCTTCCTCTTACTGCTGACAGTCCCACACAACCCTGAATCCTTGCTTGCCAGCTCATCTGCTATGGCTGGTGAGGTGTAATAGCTGTCCATGTACACCTCATGACCTTTCCCTGTGTACGGGGCCATGAGCTCACGGACAATAAGGTGCGTGGCACCGAATTCAGCATCTGGCCTGCTCCCTCCAGTGTACATGGACCACTGCAGCACATAGCCTGACTTGGCTTCACTCAGAACAAACACTTTGTAGCCATATTTGTCTGGTTTGTTGGGGTTGTACATTTTTAGAGTTGACTTCCCTTTGAATGCAATGGTCATTTCATCCAGTGACAAC
Organism: Sardina pilchardus; assembly: GCF_963854185.1. Lineage (NCBI taxonomy): Eukaryota > Metazoa > Chordata > Actinopteri > Clupeiformes > Clupeidae > Sardina > Sardina pilchardus. The sequence continues at coordinate 10,733,126 of NC_085012.1, forward strand.
TGCTTAGATGGACCATACACTGCTGCAAACCTGGGGATGATCAAATTGATGATTGGCCGAATTTTGAATAATCTGTCATAGCCTGCCTGGCCCCTGTCAACATACTCCTCATTGTTGGCAAAATGAAGAAAAGACAAAATCATTTCAAATCTATTCCTGGACATCACCATGCCAAATCCAGGAGTTGCTGTTGGCCTATATTCAGCCCAATAATCCTCTAGCTCTGATTTCTCCACCAGACCCATACTCAAATGCAGAGAAAAGAAAGCTTTCATTTCACTGACAGTCACGTCAGACCACTGATGAAATCTAGAGTGTGGCTTGAGTGGATTGGAGGCTAAAAACTGATGGGCATAGCGATTTGTCTCGTTTACAAGCACATTCCAGAAATCATCACGGAGAAAGAGTGACAGAAAATCTAGGGGCGAATTTGCATTGGATAATTCTCTTTCACCCAGATATCCAATTGGCTGATCAAACGGCTTGATCCAGCTTTGATACTCCTCCTCGTTAGTCAAGTACTCAAAGCCAGCATTCCCATCATCTTGACTAGATAGGCTATGCTTATTAGCCCCTCTGCCCCGTGCGCCGCCGCCTCTGCCCCTGCTGCGACTCGCACACCTGCCACGCGCGCCTGTGGAGTGGAGAGCACCAGCACGGCTCTGCCTATTCTCATGACGACTCTCCCTGCTTCCACGTAGCCCCCTAGCTCTCCTACCAACACTTCGACCTCGTCTTACATACCCAGTGGTAGTAGACAAAGCCTCCTCCACCACATTACCGTCACCGCGATTACGGGGAGACGTACGGTCGGAAGACAGAGGAACATGGCTAGCGCGGTAAAAAGATTGTGTTCCGACGCTACTTCCAGCTTCATTCTCCACACAACTAACACGCCTGCTAACTCCCCGATGAACACCCCGACCCCGTGAAACATTGTTCCCACTACTGACACAGGGCAAAGGACCATTTATGTTGGGTATAGGATCCAAAGTTTGTGCTTGGTGTGGGACTACACTCTCACGTTGTTCAGCCACGCTACTGCTAGGCAGCGCATCTGAAGCATGGTCACTGAACGAGTCTCCTTCATCTTCTGAAGGCAGATATTCCCCTTCAGAATCAGGATCAGCGAACAGAAGACCCAACACTTCATTCCTGGTAAACTTTTTTGATGCCATTACACGATAGTATAATGGAAATACTCTCTGACGTTCACTATATTGCTCTGCTAAAATGGCCACTGGCACACTTGCTTCGCTAATATTTTGCACTGATACAACGTGCTCTAGCTCGAATACTTTATATGGAAGCATGACGTAATTTTGATTCGGGGATGTAGTATGACATGTCTGCCAACTAGTGGCAGGGAGTTTGAACGAAATATGACACCCTATTTGACAAAATCGGCCGTTTTATTCAGTACCGCGTCTTGTCGACTATATCCGCCTGTGGCGCTTAGAGGGTTAATAGCCTATTAATGACCTCATGTCGCAATGGCACGTTGTTTGAAAAAAAAAAAGTTAAATAGGCCTAGGCCTACCGCCGAGTGGGGATATGTCGGAATGAACAGCGGATACCAGCTGGGTTGTAAAACATTACTGTATTCGTTTATCTTATCGATGCAGTCCTTGCGGCCACTTCTCCCCATCGAAGGAAACTTTCTGTTAAGTGTTGACAACACAAAGGCCTTCACGTTGTGTGGCAGTGCTTGCTTGCCCTTCGATCCATCCCAGTTGGTGGTTTTGCACCTGTCCCTGAGTTATAGAGTAAGCGCTTATGCTCTAACCGCATAATAAAAGAAGCACCTGCATTCCACAGCAGTGCTTATGGCAAGGCTATTAACACCTGTCACTGAGCTATGGACAAGCAGTTATGCTCGAAAATTATCATAATAACAGACACACCTAATTGTATGGCTCTATGTTTAAACACATCAAATTAGCAAGCATTTCCTCCCGATAGCAGCAACGTTTGCTTTCTTTTTCTGTCGGTCCGCGGTTGCTTGGTCAATTGCGCAGCAAATTATCAGATCACCGGACCTAATTTCACTCCATGTCTCGCGGACCAGCAGCAGTCTCCACGTTTCGCGGCCCATAGTTTGAGAAACGCTGCATTAAAGTGTCATTTGGTTGTAGGCTATATGTTTAGCGATTTCTTTGTGTGTTTTTCATTGTATTGTGTGTGCATTGAGTAGTTCCTTAAAATACGGAACAAAGGGCGTCTGTTCAATACGGAAGAAGACTAACTATTAGGCTACCTAGGCTATATATTTCTTATAACGAAACGCGAAGAAAAAATACGAGGACTGACCGTCTCGTTTCTCCGCGTTTCCCCCAATACCATGGCGACAAAGAGAAATAAATATGATTTGACATTTAAGCTGATTGCTGACAAATTTGCCACACAATTCGGGAGAAGCAGCGGACAGGAGCGCCACCACAACCAAGCACTTCTAGCCCAAATTAACATGGCAACATTGCCTATGACTAAAGTGTCTAAGTAGGCTAGTCCTACTAATATTACATTTGATTGGTAACATGTTTGTAGCGCGCCAGTTTACCCATCCCCTACATCAAAACAGCTTAGAATCAATCAAAGAATCAGCTGTGTCGGCGTTAGGCTGTAGGCGATTTTCTATAACCACTTTCATTCATTTCAACAATGGTTCATTGAAACGTCGTTTGAATAATTTCGCCAGTCATCACCTTCATTGTAATGATTAAATGAGATTAAGGAGTCGACTATTGACGGATATGCGGTCTTCATCATTTTGAAATGCGGGATGAAACTTTCTGCCACCTGGTGGTTGTTTGGGTACATTGCCTACATTGCCAAAAAATCGGCTTGACGGCCTGCGGGATCTCTTCGGGAGTCCCGCGGGAGAAGGTGCATTCTCAACCCGTACCCACTGTAATAATATATACTGAAAGGGGAAAATAAGCGTGATTAATGTCAAATATGGCGTGTTGTCACGCTCAAAGCGTGAGATTTGGCAGCCCTGCTTACATTGCTGTTTAGATTTTGAGCACGCTCATTGACGAGGAAGGGCATTTGCATATCTACGGTCGGGAACACCCACTGGCGTGCTTCTTCAGGGGCAACTTGGCGTTTTCACCTTGGCGTTTTGACCGGTATCGTTAAAGGTGTGAAAGCGGGGAAGACAAAAACGACCAGCGTTGTCATATAAACGGGGTCTTAAAGGGCTACTATTTAACCAGCCATTCTTATTGACCACCAGTTGTGCTATACTAACTTTATGTGACAGTTTTTTGTGAGCAATCTCACACAGGACTCTAAAGGGAAACTATGCAGGATTGGCGATTTCATCGCCGGTTTCGCTTTCACTTTTTTGTTTTTCGCTCGTTTTATGCTTGCATATTTCTCTGCAGAGCTTCCCCTACAGCTTTAGCGTGTATATTTTACAAAACTCCTCAATCGGTCAGTCTGCCGTGCCTTTTCATGAGACTTTACATGACACTTCCTGGAGTAGAGCATGGGTGCGTGCCCGAGGGCTCCTGAAGTTGCAAGCGTGGTACTACCGCTACAGACCACTAGGGCGGCCGAAGAAAACATTGTTCGACCGGTAATGCCTGATTTAATCATATAACAGTACGGAACGAATTGATGAACTGAAAAACGTTGCATAGTTTACCTTTAAAGGGAAATGTGCATACAGATTGTGCGGGTTTTCCCCCCCTCTGTCTTAAGTGTGGGCCCTATTTCCCCATCTTGTTGAGTCCAGAATTTTACTAGAGACAAAAACGTTCCCTAGTAGTCGTAGTAATCGTCAACTGCAAACCCCAACATAATGCAATTGTAACGGGCAATCGAGACAAGGAAACTGAAGTTAATTGTCACAGGGGCGAGTAGCTCATCCGTATCACACAGATTCTATCAAATTAAAGTATTTAAAGTAGTTCAGGCTCCAGTGCTTCAATGGCACAAGTGGCGCTCAAGAGAACAGATTGGGTTGTCTATTACCAAGCTGTCCAAATGGATATTGGACCAAACAAATGGCACAGCCTCACAAGTATTTATTCATTTATTTATTTCCAGTTTACAGTCCTGCTGTATAGGTTAGGCTTATCTGGTTTACTTAATATGACAAACTACTAATGTTCCTACAAATTAAGAAGGAATTTCAAATTGCTGATTTGGCAGGTGACAGATCAACTGAAAAGACTTGTGATTATTATTGTGACTAGAGACTCAAACAATTAGAGACTGAGAAAACAATTCAGCAAATTTGCTTGTAACTCCTGAGTCACTGTCAGCTGTGGCACTAAGGCAATCAAAATAAAACTGTAGTTGAAAACTGTTGCTCTGAATATTACTGCCAGAGAAGCAGATCTCTGCAGAAAAGGTTATTTGTACAGCAGTTTCTACCTGCTAATATTAACTGGACAAAGGTGGTCATATCTGTTTAATCAGCTAATTGATCCTTTTGTATTAACATCTAGGCTACCAATACAGAGAGGCACATTTAGTCATGACCCTTATCTTGTCAGATTGTGAGCTAGCATAGGCTGGTAGTGCTTTAGGTATAAGCTGCTAGCTCCTTGCCTAACACCTAGGCTACTGCATCATATGATCACATTCATTGTTAAGCAAACAGCATTTCCAGTAGTGGGTGGGTGGGATTTGAAAACTCACCTCAAAATCCACATCAGGCAAGCAGCTCCATCCACAAAAAGGCCCCTGAAGTTTCAGAACAGGCTGATGGTTTTCGTCCTCAATGGTGAACTTGGGGATAAACGGATGCCACTGCTGGATCACATAGCCTACAGTATTTCCTGGTGGAGCTTGAATCTCAAGCTAAGACATTCAATGAGAAAATAATTTAGGTTACATCTATTCACACAAATTCAAATAATAAAAAAAAAACAATCAACTCTTACAAATTGCTCAATGGCTCCATGGCTACAACTCAATTGGACACTAGAATTCCTGCTAGGGCACTTCAGCCGTGGACTGGTTGGGGATCGAACCGGTGGCCGGAGGGTTGCCAGTTCGATCCCCGGCCAGTCCATGGCTGAAGTGCCCTTGAGTAAGACACCTAACCCCTCACTGCTCCCCGATCGCCGTTGGTTGGGCAGGCAGCTCACTGCTCTGGTTTAGTGTGTGATTCACCTCACTGTGTGTTCACTGTGTGCTGTGTGTGTTCACTGATTCGGTTAAAATTGGGTTAAATGCAGAGAACGAATTTCCCTCACGGGATCAAAAAAGGATATACTTATACTTATACAAGCCTTATTACAGTCACAGACATACAGTACTGTCATATCATTGTTCTGCCTCAATGACAGAGTTACCTGAAGACACAGCTTATAATCAATAGAAACTAGTGCTACTTCCATACTGTATGTACCCTGGTGGCACAATATCTCACCTCCTGCAGACAACAGGGGAAGAAGCAAGACATACACTTCAGAGGTCTGGAGACTGTGATGATCTCCTGGCCGTAGTTGTCCACAACTCGGATTGTGAATGAGCGCATAGGACCACAACATTGGCGACTTAGACAATCATTTTCCTCCACTGCGTAGAAAACATTCTGACCCATGGAGTTCCGAATCTCATACTTGTTATTGCTTTCAAAACCAACAAGAGCTGCAGATAAATGAGAAATTGCACATATCAATTCATGTATTTTGATTTCTACAAGTTATTGCACACATTTATGCCTAGATAAGTATGTTTGGTCACTACATCTCAATGTATGAAATGTTATAAGAATCTAGAAAATTAAGTTAAAGGTTCAGAGGAAGGTAATGTAAGATTAAAGAAGTAATTGAATTTCGGTAAGGAACTTCAATGCATATGTTGTGGTTAACAAACACACAGTACACTTCACTTAGTGACCTAGGCGTAATAGGAACTCTCAATAGTGTAAGTGCAAAACACTAAGTAAGCATTTGTTTGCACAACTGCTACACAATTACTATTCCAGATGGCCAAGTCTTGCAACCCCCGTCTCTCAAACCGGCAAAAAAATATTTTCAATTTTGATGAAATTGAATTGAAATGAGATTGCCTTTGATAAAACATCAACAGAAAACATCTTCTCTCAGAGCTACAGTAGGCTGTGTCAACACCAAGGGCATTAATGTCAATGGCTGACTTAATAATCTGAATGATTATTTTCCAATGCATAACTAGTTAACTGGTGCTCCTGTAGCAAAAGCAGGCTGCATAGTTTTCTGTCACTGGTAAGCTCATGTATCTTGAAACTCATCATTGCAAGAAGTGCAGATAGTGATTGCAGTTGGCAAAAACTGAGCATCCACTTTTGGAGGAACATTATGGAAACACTGTGAATTATAAGCCTATATCTAGTACTACTGAATTTCAACTATAATATTGTAATATTGGTGACCCTCAGAAAGAAACACTGGCACAGAGACCCACCTGACCAGCAACAGTTTATATCATTACTGTATCCTTCCCACTACACATCTATGCTATACATTAATAGGATTAATATCTTCACATACCTTCAATGAGCTCAACCTTCTGCTTGATCAGCAATTGGTCGACCTAATTGTAGAGTACATCAATGGCAAAAACATTGTTACACATACTAGGCCTCAACAGCAAAGGAGACACATAGCCTACTGTCTTAATATCTGCACCCGAAATAATACAAATAACTTTGTAATAAAATAATTGCAAAGTGCATTACCTGTGTCAGGTATTCCAACCCTGGCGGACAGCCTGGCATACCAGGGTTAGGCACCATGTACATATTCATTTTGTCTCTGAGATTCCCTGCATGAAATGAATGGTTGGTGAGTATAGTAGGCTAGTTCATGACAACTAGCAAGTGGTAAACAAGCAAGGGTCTCGGTTCGGTAGCCTGTAAAATTATCTGAGCATGAAATAAGTCCATAGGCTAACGAAGATATCCTACATCACTGCTTATGTCTGTGGCGTAGAACGTTTGATCATCGAGGTTATTACTATGTATCCACATAAGACATAGCAGGCTCCCCAAGCAGCACATAAACAAAACACGAACCCGCCTTATCTGATTTTATCGCGATAAGTAACATAATATGCATTTAGAAAACATAGACTAGTAAAACATTTGCATGAAAGAATAACACATGATCTTTGGTAATAACAATGACCAGTATTTTGGCAATGAATAAGAGATAAATCGTCATGAATAAGATAAATCTCACCAGGTCCTCCTTGGAATGAATCCTGACGGATTGAGGCAAGTGCCTTCGCACCATATAAGCCATGTGCGCCATTGGTTAACGTCACTGCCAGTGCTACTCCTGATCCAGTCAACTCCTCTGAAGGGACTTATGACTGGCCAATAGTCACAGATTGCGCTGTGGATGCCTAGAAGTAGGGCAGTAGCACTATGGTACACTCCGGATTACCCTACGGTTGGCGGCCCACATAGCCTACGACCAATGGTTTTCACTCTGAAATCACAGCTATCGTAATCGGCTACTCCTAACCCTGTTATGTTAAACGCGGGAATGATGGCTTAAACCCTCCTTCTGCCGGTATACGTTAGCAGCAGGTTTGATATTCGCTGGATATCGTTTTCGAAAGATATTTTCTCATTCTGATTGCTGTAGTTACCAATGGTAGGCTGTTATAAACTACATGTGAAGTTTTGCTAATATCTGTCATTATGGCGAAACAGTAGCCTAGGCTATGCATTTAAATGTTTAAATGCAAAGACATGTATTTTAAAGTATTCACTAATCCAACAGGTATTATTTTCTCATTCTGATAGTTGCCAGTGGTAGGCTACTAGCCTACAGGTAGATTTTTGAAAGGCTTGGCATTGTAGCCTACACCTACAGTTTACATTCAAGAACTACAAAAGGAATGTAAATAGCTTAGTATTTTTTTATGGGACTTTTCATGTCCCAGGAAGAAATAAAAAAAAAACTAAAAAACATTTTTTCTTTTTGACAAACTTACATCCTAAGAGCAACTCAATTATTCTTATTTTAATTTAAGTAATATGAGGTCTTTTATGCATCATTTTTACTGTTTTCCCCCTGTCCCAAGGCCAGACTTTGGGTGTTCAACCTCTCTTAATTCTAAATCAAGCTGTGAAATAATGTAGAATTCAAATCCAAATTATGAAATACAGTCTATTTCAATCATACATATTAAATATTGCAATATTTATTCACATTTTCTTATATTGTTCATAAGATGAAGCCCTGTCCCATGGTTTCACTGTCATTTCCACCACATTGCACAAAATAGAATCCTGAGATCATGATTTTAGGTTTGTGTACCTACTACAGTAACTACAGTAATAGATACTCCACAGAGGGTTTTATGGATGGACAAAGGGTGACTTCCATATTAATACAAGGAAGAAAGATCCAGGTAAAGATGAGTAGAAATGAAAATATTTATATTGGCGTAATTTCCACTCGGCTCATATATTTCATGTAGATGTGAAAAGCAGCTGGAAAAGCTCAAGGCCATTGTGTTTTTTTTTTTTGTATACCTAATGCTAAGTCTAACAACTTGCATCAAAAGGCTAGATACCATGAGATTTTAGATGAAAAGGAGCAAAATATCAATTCCATCACTTTTTGGTTGAGGTGGAAATGACATTGCCCACGCTAAAAAAACGCAGTTTATTTGCTTCATAGAACTAAACAAATATAGCAGACAAAAACATAATTACATAACATATGGTACAGACATTTTCTTTTATAATTGTGATGCATTTAAATATAAAATTTGTCTATGTATTGCCATTATGTCATCTCCACAACACTGTCATTTCCGCCACACACAGTCATTTCCATCACAGTACATATTTCAAGATAATCATATAAAAATAATACATCATGCATTTCTGGAAAATTAATCAATTTAATATTTGGGCAGATACAGTATGTGTGTTATATTTAAAGAGACCCTATGCAACTTTTTCATAGTCATAAAATCACTCAGAAATCGTTGTTTTGCTTGACTGACCAGTTTCATCGAAAACAGTAATATTTCCTCCCGCCCCCAGTGTCCCTATCCGCTATTGCAACCTTGCAGTTTCTGCAGGAGACGATCGCTCCTTGTTTACATCTGGAAGTCTGAGGCGCGTAAGGAACAAGAAGAACCACGCTTGCAATTTATATATAGCCTATGTATAAATATACACGCTAAAGCTGTCGGGGAAGCTCTGCAGAGAAATATGCAAGCATAAAACGAGCGAAAACGAAAAACGAAACCGAAACCAGAGATGAAATCTCCAATCCTGCATAGTTCCTCTTTAAAGGAACACTTCACCGTTTTTTCATATTGACTATGTTATTCCCTTAATTAAGACGAGTTGATACATACCTCTCACGTTTAAATGCGTGCACTCACTGGCTCTGGTGCGCGGCGCAGCTTTGATAGCATTTAGCTAGCCCAATGCATTCATTAGGATCCAAACAGAGATGAAGTTAGAAGCGACCAAACACCTCCATGTTTTCCCTATTAAAAGGCCCACCAGCAATCTGGCAGCACTTGTCCCCTGTGCTTGACTATGTGCGGAGCACATACTCTGACATAATTACAGTGCATTTTTACAGTGATGGTCCAGAATAGGCAGCGAGGCAACCTGTTCTTGGCCAGCACTGAGCTTCTAAAGCGAGGATTTAAAGCAGGAACCTGGAACTATTTTGAGGCAAGTCATGGAAAAGGTGCCCCTGATGGTGTAGGAGGGGCACTCAAACGGATGACAGACAGCACAGTCTACAAAGAACTGATATTCATGGTGCTGCAGAGCTGTATTCTGCACTGGTGAAGAGTGGCACATCTGTAAAGCTGTTTTTTTGTCGACGAGGACGACATCGACAAAGCAGTGGAAAAGTCAGGGATTTTTTATTCCACAGCTTGACACTTTTGTCAAGGGTTCTTTGGTCCTCTGGTAGGGAAATGGACACTGACGTTTGAAGCTAAGCACAGGCTCCTTAAGCAAGTCACACATTCACAATGCTTCAAGACTCATATCTCTGGCAGTGAAACATCAGTTCATGATGGCATATCACTTGGAGTCAGCCACCTTGGGCAAATCTGACTTGATCGTTTATGGTGTCTCAAATGTTCCAGTTGAAATTCTGAATGCCAAAGTGAGGATCTTAAGCTGAAATACCCTGACATAACTCATGTTCATCTAGCAAAGAATGTGTCTGTTCATGGGGTGAACTATAGGAACGTAATGATTGTTGGTTGTGGTTCCTCCAGTGGTTTGCCAAGTTTTGGTGAAATCATGCAGATTGTTGTGGAGAACAATTTGAATTTCATTGGGCGGGAGTTAAATACATGATATTGGGAGCATTTTAGGGCTTTTGAGTTGTATCCCACCTTGGAAGTTTCTTTAGTACAGCTGGAAGCCCTTAAAGATCATTCTAAAATGGATAGTTCCGATCCTTGATTGTGATTGACTGAATCGCGTTCGATGCCGTTGTAAATATCACGACAACCTCACACCTTAAGCCTACCTTACATTGCCAGACTTTGCAAAGATTTGGAAAAGATTTTTGAAAGACTACAGTCTCAGACCCTCTCACATCTAAAGACAATTCATTGAGTTTTTAGTCACAGACTAGTCACAGGCCAGTCTCAGATTAGGATTTTGCAAAGACTGTGGTCACTATTTACAAGACTGCTGCTAGATTCCTTCAAATTATTTCCATCGTGCACTAGGCTATACGTCATCATCAACAGGAACTCACATGATAGGCTACTCATATCAAAGTAATTTTTTCGCGTTTCTGCAGCATTGTTTGATAGTGTGACATCACTAACAGATATAGAGTTGTTCTGTCACGTAGAATAGCCGACTAATAAATTATAAGAAATGAAATAACAAATAATCATACAGGCTACAGCTGTCGCCTATTTTGCCCCTTCCGTTTTCGTGTTCGTCGACCGAGGTCACTATTGGTTTTTAATGTTCACGTCACTATTTGCATGAGCCACGACTGAAAAGACTTACGATAATATCAAACATGTTTGATATTGTCGTAACGGCAAAACTAGAAAAAGACTGACTCCGACAGACTTAAAACCTCTAAGATTGGCACCTTACACTTAACGATTTAGATGACGGGAGCGCGCCGAGATTCTAGTACAACTGGCAAAATTTCCACCCGATTTTGGAAAAGTAGTCGGCGACTGTTAAAACAGACCAAAATCGTGCAATGTAAGCCAGCCTTTAACCGCATTTCGTTCTATAGTGATGCGCTACCACAAAACTAGCACAAAAGCTAGAGTGGCTGTGTCTCAAAAGCTGCGTTTACATGCAAACATCGGAATGACCAATCGGATCGGCGGATCCATGGCAAGGAGTATTTTGGATGCACGAGTTCACATGTCAGTAGCTTCACGCGCATAGTAGCCTGCTTGCAGTTTTGCTCGCCGAGATGGATGAGAGCTTAGCCTATGACGTTTGAGGCGTGAGATATTCCCTACTTCCAACCCTCTGCCTCTGCTTTCTTCTGTTCTAAAGTAACATCAGTATAGTTTTGTTTCTTTTCCTTATAATTAGAATGACTAAAACCACGAAAATATCAACTAAAATTGCGTCCTCCTAACACACTCACTGGCCGCTTTCACACTGCACAGCAAGTCGGCAATCAAGCGCTAACTTCATGCACGGTCATACAGAAGTAGGCTAATTTTAAAGCCAAAAATATAACTGATTATCCTGTAATCTGACGGGGTAGCAAACCACCAAAACGTCTGACTGTTCGCTAGTTGTTTTGCGCCTCAGATGTTACTGATATGATAACAAGTCCCAGCAAAACGAATTCAAACGTGTATGGAAATGCATTCAATCAATACACTGGTCCATGTCTACCTAGTGTGGCATTACCAGTAGGGGGTAGCAGACTACGCCACCCTGGGAATTGCACCCAGGGAGATATCAACCAATAAATACACAATTAGAATTTAGCACACAAGTTCGTTGACTAAGACACCAGAGGCAGAGTTCCAATAATAGGTTGTCTTTATTACAAGGATAAAAATGTCAAACATACAAGACAACAAACAAGACAAGTTTCAATCATACCATGGGAGAGGAGCGTAGACAAGTTTATCAGGGCTGAGGCTTACCAGCAGGGGGCGAATTGCCAGGAGATGGATCCCAAAAACACCAGCCAGGCACTCGTGCTTGCACATACACACCTCAAAAAACAAGATATAGCACAATAGCAAAAATAAGTAGAAATCCCATTCAAGGGGCACACGTGAACCACACGCACAAAGGAAAAGGGGACACCTCCCCCTAGAGGATGTAACTGCCTCCCTGCCTGGAGCACTCAGCACCTAAGAACAGAGAAGAGGTGAAAACCAGACAACCATACACGCACAGCCAACACATGCACAACCAACACATGCACAACCACATGCACCACGAACTCATGCACAACAAACACATGCACAACAAACACATGTACCACAAACACCTGCACAACAAACACATGCACAACAGACACATGCACGACCCACACGCAGACACAATGCCAGAAGGATAGATGTATTGGGCGGCTAAGCGGACCACTGATGATCCGCAGCAAATTCAAGATGGCCTCCCACCAGTGCTAGTATCCAACGCACAGCATGCAGCAAATCAAAAGAAACAAAAAGAAAGAAAACCAAAATATAAGGACAAAGGGTGGCCTGCAATGGGATCACTAGCGATCTACAGCAGTTACAGAAGGCCTCCCACCAGTGTCAAAAACATAAATCAAAAGAGAACAAGACAATGACCAACATACAAGTAGAGAAAATAAAGAACAAAGAAAACCAACAGACAGACATAAATCAGGCTTCAATGGTTACATACGTGATGGCCTACTGGCTATCCACGGCTATGACGGGCCTCCTGCCAGGGGTTTAACATGTAGGTAATACAAGGCTAAAGGCAAAACATTAAGCCAGATTCCTGAAGCTACCCACGTTTTCCCCAGGGCACAAATACACTCGCGCACACACACGTACACATAAATCCACTCACAGACATGCGTTCGTAATGACACCAACAAGTTACAACACACACGGACAAGACAACATTTGTATCGAACTGTGGTTGCCGACGTCTTCGCCGCTATCTTCAGAGTAGTGGCCCGGTCAGGGCAGATATCGCCTCGGTGTAAGCAACGAATATGGCAAAAACAGCAGGAGACACAGATACGACCCGAAGTACCTAAAAAAGGCATACAGGACACCTCATTATTGCTAAACACAATGCTAAAAACAAGGGCAATAGGAATCCATGCAAGGAATACATACCAGGAAGTTGACAGCTTCCCACTTAGTCAGTGGCGAGCTCACGAAGCTCCGCTGAAAGTTTGCCTCTACAATCCACGGACATTGACAACCAGCACCAAAACCACTAACCCAGACCGAACACCGCCAAGCAACAGATGAAAGCGCTGCAAAGCCACCACAGCAAGTAACAAAGCATCAGTCACTATACTACAAACAATTTAACCATAGTCCGAGCATACAGAGGAAGAGTGTACATACCGGTAGAAAGTCGACTGGAGGGGCAAAACAGGAAGTCACATGGAGACCAATCACGGCGTCTGCCAACATAAGGCTACTCCAGACTAAATAGAACGGCAACGCACACCATTGGCTGTGACCGCCCTAATCATTAGGAAGGGCTCAGGCCGTGCGTCTCATCACAATCTACCCCCACCTTTTCAGTCGGCGTCCCGACGATAGGCAGGCTAGCAGCTACATCCGAACCCTCAGGCCGAAGAGCAGCACTGACTAAACTTGAATCCGGGCCGCTAGGACATATCCGCTGCCGGCTTGCTGCCTGGGGTAAATGGTGGAGGTTTGAATGCTGGCCTGCTTTGGCTCTCTCTGTCCGGCGTGGACAGGAAGTGGCTGGGACCACTGGGGATGGCACTGACACACTGGTCTCTGCTTGATCTAAATTATCCACTGCCAGGACAATTGGTGTACCCCCAGTATGGGCATCCCTGCTAGTACTAGGCTGACCATCTAGAGTAGGGGAGGGACCTACTGGGATACAGGTGTCTAACGTAGTGGGGCTCTGTCCAGCAGGTGATGGTAGTGGTTCCTCTGCTGGGGGATCAGTATGCTCAGCCTGGGGGGGTAGGCTGGCGGAGGTAACGGGTGTCTCCACTGGATGCAGCATCAGTGCCGGGGGCAATAATGCCAAGTCGCTATCAAAGTCTTCCTCCCTCGCCACAACAGTCTCCTCAACCGGTGGACTAATGTGAGGAGGACCAACTGGTGCATTGCTTCCCACACGGGCTTTAAGGAGACCTCGATGTACCTGTCGCACTTTGCTCCGATCAGTCACAGGGGCAATGGTGTATACAGCCCCGTTGGCTGGGGGGGCTCTGATAACCTCATACACCACCGGGCTCCAAAGGTCCTGAATCTTATGGCAGCCTCTCATGCTGTGGTTACGGAGGTAAACCAACTGACCTATTACCAGCGCTAGGTCTTTAACCTGGCGATCATGGGCTTCTTTACGTTTACCAGCTGCGGCCTGAAGCCGGCCTTCAGCTCCCTGAAAGGCAACTTGCAACCTGGCTTGGTGTTCCTCAATCCAATCATGCACTGTCCCTGCCACCGGGTCTGGTACTGTTCCTAGCAAGAAGTCAAGCGGCAGGCGGGGTTCTTGGCCAAACAACAGAAAGTAAGGGGATTCACCAGTTACTGCATGCGGAGTAGTGTTATAACAAAACAGTAGTTGTGGGAGGCAAGCAACCCAATCTCTTTTTCGAGACGCGGGCAAGGTACGAAGGAGATTATGTAGGGTGCGATTAAAGCGTTCGCACTGGCCATTGCCAGCCGGGTGGTAGGGCGTGGTGCGTGATTTCTCAACCCCATAAAGCTGGCAAAGTTGTTGGATGAGCGTTGCCTCAAAACAACGACCTTGGTCGGAATGAATGCGAGCGGGGACACCAAACTTATAAAACCACTCGTTGACCAGTACCTTGGCCACAGTAGGGGCACGCTGGTCCTGGGTGGGGATGGCCAGAGAATATTTGCTAAACACATCCGTTAAAACTAAAACGTTTTCCACTCCCAACCGAGAAGGTTCTAGTGACGTAAAATCTATGGCCAGCACTTCATTAGGCCGTGAGGCCAACAGATGCCCCATGAAGCTACGTGCTGGGGGTTTAGTGTCTTTGGCTATTTGGCATCGCTCGCATTCAAGGCACCAACGAGCCACATCCAATGACATGCTAGGCCAGTAGCACCGTCTACGCGCCAACTCCAGGGTACGCTCAGTCCCCTGGTGGCCATGCTCCTGATGGAGCTGAGTCAAAACATCAGACTTCATACTAGCCGGGAGTAATAGTTGGAAATATTCCTCTGCTCCGTCTGGACGAAACACCCTACGGTACATAACCTCTTCCCTTTCCACTAGCCGATCCTACTGACGCAACAGGGCTAATCCCGACTTAGACATACCCTGTCGCTCAAAGGGCCCAGGTTTAACCCCTCGCCTCCAGTGTGGCAAAACCTCCTGGAGAATGGAATCTTGGTCCTGGCTGGAGCGCAAGGTATGAAGATTATTTTCAGGCAAAGCTGTAACTACCGCTTGGGTCACCAGAGTTACTGGCTGTGCTTGCACAGCCTGCTGTAAGGAGGCTGGAAGGGTCATACCCAGAGCCATATTAGCCAAATCAGGGGGGTCCGGGGGATTCTGCCTCGACAGAGCATCCGCATTGCGGTTTTGTCTGCCAGAGCGGTATTTGACCTCATAGTGGAAAGGAGCCATTTGAGCGACCCAGCGCTGCTCTACCGCGCCCAATTTCGCAGAGGACAAGTGGCTTAGGGGATTATTGTCCGTATAAACTACACAGTGCTGCCCTAACAAGTACTCCCTAAACTTTTCGGTCATGGCCCACTTGAGCGCAAGAAATTCCAACTTCATAGAACTGTAGTTGGACATGTTGCGCTCAGTGGGCCGAAGACCACGACTGGCATAAGCTATGGGACGCACCTTCCCTCCTTGTTCCTGAGAGAGGACAGCTCCTAACCCGCTGTAGCTCGCATCCACTTCTAAGATGAAGGGCAAACTGAAATCAGCATATGCCAGGACGGGAGCAGTAGTCAGTTTTTGTTTTAGTGCATTGAAGCTTTGCTGGCAATCTTCAGACCACAGGGACATTATACTCTGGCTTGGGCTCCGCTTTGATTTGTTGCCACCCAGCACTGCCACCAGCTTATGGAGGGGAGCCGCCAACTTGGCAAACCCCTCCACAAAGCGGCGGTAATAACTAGCGAACCCCAGGAAAGACCGTACCTCTGAGACTGTGCTGGGGCAACGCCAGCTAGCCACTGCCTCAATCTTTTGAGGGTCCGTCGCCACACCCTGACTGGAAATTACATGACCTAGGTAGCCAACCTCCCGTTTGAAAAATGCACACTTGCTCAACTTAGCCTTAAGGCCCTCATGTTGTAGACGCTCCAGAACAAGTTCTAATCTTTCCAGGTGTTGGGAAACAGATGAAGAAAAGACCACAATGTCATCCAGATATAGTAACAAGGTTTGACATTGCTGGTCTCCAAAAATCCTTTCCATCAACCTTTGAAAGGTTGCTGGCGCGTTACAGAGACCAAATGGCATTCTCTGCCATTCAAAAAGGCCAAACGGTGTGCAGAAGGCAGTCTTGGCACGATCACCTACCACTACCGGGACCTGGTTATACCCACTGGCTAAGTCCATGGTAGAAAACCAGCGGGCTCCTGCCAGGGCATCGAGGGATTCTTCAATACGGGGAAGAGGGAAAGCATCTTTCCGAGTTTTAGCATTGAGTTGACGGTAGTCAACGCACATGCGGAGACTACCATCCTTCTTTCGGACTAACACTATTGGGGATGCATACGGACTACAACTCTCAGTAATAACTTGTGCCTCCAGCAACCCATTGATATGAGCTTTAGCCATTTCATATTCTGATGGTGGGATGCGCCGGTGTCGTTGTCGAACTGGCACATCGTCAGTTAGTGGGATCTGATGAGAGATGAGGTTTGTACAACCCAGGTCACCATCATGGCTGGCAAAGACTCCACTAAACCGCTGTAACAAAGCACGGACTTGTTCCTGATCTGCAACTGGCAAGACAGAGAGGTCAACCTCCTCAAGCTGCGCCTGTACTGAAGGTGCTGCCATCTGGGAGGAAACGGTGGCAGTCATAGTGTTGACCTCAGTGATATTCTCTGACAAACTCACTACTTGCGCACCACACAAGCTACCCAACTCCGTGCGGGGATATAGCAATACATCTGTCGTGCTTACATTCACTACCGGTATGTAGCTAGTACCATGGGTCACTCTAATCATAGATGGCGAAGCCAACAAGCCAGCTGGGAGCCCTCTGTCAGTGGGTTCAAACAAAACAGGTGTGTTGGAAAACTGTGCTGAACATGTAGCTGCTACCATCACCATAGTGCCACCTGGGATGCGATGGGCTCGACCTCCACGAGCCCTCACTTTCCCTGGCCTAATGGGGTGAGTCTCTGCGTAATGACACTGCTGTAAGGCCTCAACAACGGCACTGTGGGCCTGAGAGACAGAGGGCAGACTGAAAAGGGCAGGACCATATTGCCCAAAGAGCTCATAGTAGCATTTGTTCAGGATGTTCATTCCAACCACACCAGGTGCCTGGAGGCCAACCCCCCCAGGCAGGTCTTTAACAACTAGAACACCACAGCGTGGTACAGACTTTCCACAAAGTTCAACGTCCAGTTCTAAGTAGCCTACATAGGGTATAGCCAGCCCATTGGCGGCCCGGAGTTGTAGCCATTGACAGGAACGTAAACGGTCAGAGCCCCAGGGCTCAAAGTGATTTACAAAGAATGTCTCTGTGATGGTGGACACCATAGACCCAGTATCTATTAAACATTGTACAGAGACTCCACCCATAAGTACATTTAAATGGGGACATGACGACATTAAGCTAGATCTGACGGACAAATTACTCGAGCCAGGCAACCCCCCACCTGAACTTTGGCTCAGCAGTTCGGTGGGTGCCAGTTTCCCGCCAACTGACGAGAAGACTGTCCATCGCCTCTAGAGTGACCAGCCATGGGGCCCTGGGCGCGAGGGGGGACCCGAGGCCCATCACAATCTTGGGCAAAATGGCCAGGCTGCTGACACCGCCTGCATATGACGGGGTTACCCCGAGGCCTGTGCTGAGGACGCTGTAACATAGCCACACTCTGGGACAGCTGATTGAGCTGCTCTTGTTGACGTCTCAACATGTCCTTCAGCTCTGATAACTCAGATCCCTGAGTGGAGCTGCTAGGAACGGGCATAGGGCCTCCCTGTACTGCATACTGGACACCGTGTATAGATGGAACCGACTGACTGCGACCCCTCGTGCCACCTGGCATGCCTTCACGCTCCCACCTGATAGCCTCTGCTCTGAGCTCTAACATGGTCATGGTTGGCTGGCGTCTTATAAGCTGCTTAAGTTCCCTCCGTAAGGTACCATCAATAACATGCTCTGAGAACTGATCTCGCAACAAAACCTCCGCATTCACCAAACCAGAGGGTGCACGATTCTTAACTTTGTCCATAAGATTCATTAAAGCCAAAGAGAATTCCAATAAGGTTTCGCCATCTTGCTGCTTTCTAGAAAAGAAGGCCTCTTGCAAGGCTACATAGGACTGGGAGCACCCATACAGTTCCTGGAGAATATTTTTGATCTTTTTAGGATCATTTCGGTCAGTACTCGGCCGATACTTTATCTCCTGTCTGGCCTCCCCTTCTAAATGGTCGTACAGAAAGAAAGCCTGATCATTTACGGAAAGGTGCCGAGCCCGCATGCAAGCTTCCACCTCTTCAAACCATTCAGTAACCTTCATCCCTGACTTGCCATTAAACATGGGACACTTTCTATCACGGGGAACAAACACTAATCTCTGTGCTACCGGGGGCCCAGGCTCACCAGGCAAAGGTACATTTGAGGGAGAGGATGGGCCTGCATCACCCAGGGATCCTGGCCTCTGCTTCAACTTCTCATTGTCAGCTTTAAGCTGAGCCACCATCTCCCTAAGCTCCTGTAACTCGGCTTCCATATTTACAACAAAAAGAATGACTTACCAATATCTCCACCGTCAAGGAGATGCAAGCGCTGCAAGGGTCAAACTAAGCCTCCTGCTGTTTTTGCCAACACACACCTACCCACATATAGAAAGAACAGGTTAATCAAAATGCCTGAAGTGAAAAATAAGCTTTTACGGCAACAACCACAGTAAAGACAACAATTATCAGAACATGCGCCCCTGGTGTTTGGAAGTCGATCCTGCCCCGACTACGCCAAATGTGGCATTACCAGTAGGGGGTAGCAGACTACGCCACCCTGGGAATTGCACCCAGGGAGATATCAACCAATAAATACACAATTAGAATTTAGCACACAAGTTCGTTGACTAAGACACCAGAGGCAGAGTTCCAATAATAGGTTGTCTTTATTACAAGGATAAAAATGTCAAACATACAAGACAACAAACAAGACAAGTTTCAATCATACCATGGGAGAGGAGCGTAGACAAGTTTATCAGGGCTGAGGCTTACCAGCAGGGGGCGAATTGCCAGGAGATGGATCCCAAAAACACCAGCCAGGCACTCGTGCTTGCACATACACACCTCAAAAAACAAGATATAGCACAATAGCAAAAATAAGTAGAAATCCCATTCAAGGGGCACACGTGAACCACACGCACAAAGGAAAAGGGGACACCTCCCCCTAGAGGATGTAACTGCCTCCCTGCCTGGAGCACTCAGCACCTAAGAACAGAGAAGAGGTAAAACCAGACAACCATACACGCACAGCCAACACATGCACAACCAACACATGCACAACCACATGCACCACGAACTCATGCACAACAAACACATGCACAACAAACACATGTACCACAAACACCTGCACAACAAACACATGCACAACAGACACATGCACGACCCACACGCAGACACAATGCCAGAAGGATAGATGTATTGGGCGGCTAAGCGGACCACTGATGATCCGCAGCAAATTCAAGATGGCCTCCCACCAGTGCTAGTATCCAACGCACAGCATGCAGCAAATCAAAAGAAACAAAAAGAAAGAAAACCAAAATATAAGGACAAAGGGTGGCCTGCAATGGGATCACTAGCGATCTACAGCAGTTACAGAAGGCCTCCCACCAGTGTCAAAAACATAAATCAAAAGAGAACAAGACAATGACCAACATACAAGTAGAGAAAATAAAGAACAAAGAAAACCAACAGACAGACATAAATCAGGCTTCAATGGTTACATACGTGATGGCCTACTGGCTATCCACGGCTATGACGGGCCTCCTGCCAGGGGTTTAACATGTAGGTAATACAAGGCTAAAGGCAAAACATTAAGCCAGATTCCTGAAGCTACCCACGTTTTCCCCAGGGCATAAATACACTCGCGCACACACACGTACACATAAATCCACTCACAGACATGCGTTCGTAATGACACCGACAAGTTACAACACACACGGACAAGACAACATTTGTATCGAACTGTGGTTGCCGACGTCTTCGCCGCTATCTTCAGAGTAGTGGCCCGGTCAGGGCAGATATCGCCTCGGTGTAAGCAACGAATATGGCAAAAACAGCAGGAGACACAGATACGACCCGAAGTACCTAAAAAAGGCATACAGGACACCTCATTATTGCTAAACACAATGCTAAAAACAAAGGCAATAGGAATCCATGCAAGGAATACATACCAGGAAGTTGACAGCTTCCCACTTAGTCAGCGGCGAGCTCACGAAGCTCCGCTGAAAGTTTGCCTCTACAATCCACGGACATTGACAACCAGCACCAAAACCACTAACCCAGACCGAACACCGCCAAGCAACAGATGAAAGCGCTGCAAAGCCACCACAGCAAGTAACAAAGCATCAGTCACTATACTACAAACAATTTAACCATAGTCCGAGCATACAGAGGAAGAGTGTACATACCGGTAGAAAGTCGACTGGAGGGGCAAAACAGGAAGTCACATGGAGACCAATCACGGCGTCTGCCAACATAAGGCTACTCCAGACTAAATAGAACGGCAACGCACACCATTGGCTGTGACCGCCCTAATCATTAGGAAGGGCTCAGGCCGTGCGTCTCATCACACTAGCTTCCACACTGTTCTTTCAGACATCGCAAAATATCTCTGTCTCCACTGTAGTCGTAGCTTTAATAATAGCCGTTTAGCCTCCGAAACATTAACCTGGCTCTCACCAGATCCTATAGTTCGCTGTCTGCTTCACACAAGGATCTGAGACTTCTCGATAGGAGATGTATTTATGAAGGCGGGTCCTTGTAAAACATCCTTGCATGTGATTTCATAAACCACTTGGCTGTTATCTTGAATGACGTGCTAGGCTTCTTCAAGGTCTTGCCAAACCCCGTCGGAAGAAGAGTAAAAACATCTTTGCCACCAATGTCTTCAAAACCATTCTCTGTTAATCGTTTAAAGAATGAATACTCGATAGATTCGACAAAACGGTTGAAATAGCAAAATCAATGTCAGCACAAGACTCCTCGCTGCGTGCCGCCATTGTTGTTTGAATCAAACACTCGCTTCGGCGCTCCTGATTGGTTCATCATTTTTTGCTCCCTGGAAGGAGTTTGGATTGCCCTCGAGTCCAGACCATAGATCTAAAAGAAATGGACAAACAGACTCCGTTGTTCTCAATGGGAGGGGGCTGAAACAAAAATCCGTTTGCCTTAACAATGGTGAGTTGCGTCTCTTGCTGAATTTGTTCGTGGACGTCGGTCTTTCAGGTTTAAAATCCGCTGGGCACATCCAGAAAAAAAATCATAAGATTTGTGCCGTTTATTGGAATCTTGCCAATCTACTAGGTTACAATTCCTCTCTTTCATCTATATATTTAGCCTTACTCTGTCGGTCACATGATGTGTAAACATTCGGGTATGACAGGATCCTAGATCCCTTTTGTTGCAAGATCTTGCTATTTTGGAAAGTCAGGGAATTTTTATTCCACAGCTTGACACTTTAAGGCTGGCTTACATTGCACGATTTTGGTCTGTTTTAACAGTCGCCGACTACTTTTCCAAAATCGGGCGGAAATCTTGCCAGTTGTACTAGAATCTCGGCGCGCTCCCGTCATCTAAATCGTTTAGTGTAAGGTGCCAATCTTAGCGGTTTTAAGTCCGTCGGAGTCAGTCTTTTTGTAGTTTTGCCGTTACGACAATATCAAACATGTTTGATATTATCGTAAGTCTTTTCAGTCGTGGCTCATGCAAATAGTGACGTGAACATTAAAAACCAATAGTGACCTCGGTCGACGAACACGAAAACGGAAGGGGCAAAATAGGCGACAGCTGTAGCCTGTATGATTATTTGTTATTTCATTTCTTATAATTTATTAGTCGGCTATTCTACGTGACAGAACAACTCTATATCTGTTAGTGATGGCACACTATCAAACAATGCTGCAGAAACGCGAAAAAAATACTTTGATATGAGTAGCCTATCATGTGAGTTCCTGTTGATGATGACGTATAGCCTAGTGCACGATGGAAATAATTTGAAGGAATCTAGCAGCAGTCTTGTAAATAGTGATCACAGTCTTTGCAAAATCCTAATCTGAGACTGGCCTGTGACTAGTCTGTGACTAAAAACTCAATGAATTGTCTTTAGATGTGAGAGGGTCTGAGACTGTAGTCTTTCAAAAATCTTTTCCAAATCTTTGCAAAGTCTGGCAATGTAAGGTAGGCTTTAGTCAGGTAAAGGCCTGAACACACCAACCCGATAATCGGCCGTCGAGCAGTCGGGGACTCGAGTCTGTGGTGTGTCCTGTGCCGTCGCCAGTCGTCGTCGGGGCTAATTTTGGCCAGTTTTGGCTGACTTGACATGTAGAGTCGGCCAGTGGCCGTCGGTCTCAATTACCAATCTGATTGTTTGATATTTCCCATTCACTTTTCGTTTACTGTGCTAATATTAGCTAGCAAGCTAGCTAGCTAGGATAACAAGCGAAAAGTAATTTATTCCGTGCCCAAGAGAGTGTTTCGTTGGCATCACACACAAGCAATGGCAATAAAATAATACACACTATATAATTATATTTATATTTTCTTATTGCTTAATCAGAGAAGTCCGAAAACTAGTGGCAATTAGTTCCGCGAATCCTGCATGATATCTACTCATCTACTCGGCTGACCGAAGCCTGCAGTTATGGGTAATGTATCAAACTTCACGCACGCACAGAACGTACAGTCGGCGTCGCTTCGGTGTGTTCTGTGGCACTTTTTTGACTGACCAGGGTAGACGAGAGCCTGACTGATAGTCCGACTGCTTTTCTGCCGACGGTCAGCCGGTCGGGTTGGTGTGTTCAGGCCTTAAGGGGTTTTGGTGGAGCAGAAACTAGCAATTGCAGGCTTCTGGCGTGCCTATATTCTTAATATGTTTTACTCTGTTGGTGAAATTCAACTGCTCTAATCCCCATGGTCCCAAGTTTAAAATCCTTCCGACATAATGCAGCCAGTTTCATAAGCCCTGCTAGGCACCGACCGTAACCAACTTTCCATTCCTTTCTAGCCATTTGTGATTGAACTTTCATTTCGAGTCGAGTAGCTAGAGGGAGGGAAAATAATCTCATCGCCCCTTACTGGTTGCGTTCCTAGAGGCTAGCGGGAGTGGATGGGATTTTCTTTCAGAAAAAATATATCTCTGCCCACAATGGGAACTTAGTTAAGTGCCTTCCATATGCTATGCAATGGGGTCAGCTCTATTGCTTCTAGTGGTCATACTTTATTTTTAAGGATCAGTTTAATTGTTTTGGGTTTTTTTGTAACATGGTGATAACGAACTACAGCAGCATGTGACGTCACCTGTTTGGGCGCTTAATCTCCAACTGATCAAAATGGCAATTTGCTAAATTGGCTTTACATATTTTTGTAGTAACAGAGAGCGATGTAAACCGGGTGGTGATTACCTTTATGGTGGGATAACTTGTGTTGTGCTCCTACACAAGAGCTGGCAGTAAGTGTAATTGTCAATGCTAACAGGTTAAACAAACCGTACTAGGTGAGTAACGTTGAAGGGTTAAGTCACATGATCATCACTTGTAGCTGTTTATGAAATGAAAAGAGCAATTACGTTTTTTGAAACTTTAATATTTTCACAGTTAGATTTTAAGTATGCAGACTGAAAAATATCGGTCTATCCCAGCCAACACTTACAAGCGGGCCGCTTCCGTTAAACCTCCGGCGCTGTCGGCGGAGTTGCAGCATCGGCTCCCTGCTAGAAATTACCCAGATAGCAAGCAGTGGTTGGCCCAACGTTGGTTCAACTGCATCACAGACGTTGGCCTTGCGCCACCTACCAACAATGGGCCAACGTCACTTTGGCTGTCGGGGACACGTAGGGCCAACAGGTTGGCACCACGTTGGCCCAACGGCATAGCAGACGTTGGCATGAAGTTGTTACTGACTATGGGCCCACGTCACTTGCTTATGACCAATTGCCAACGTTGGCTTATTATAACCAATTGCCAACTTTAGCCATGTTTTTTTCCTTTTAAAATTAAACCTAGCATGATATTTGTAGAGGTCCATTCATATGGGGATAAGTCATAGACCTAAAAGAAATGGACAAACAGACTCCGTTGTTCTCAATGGGAGGGGGCTGAGACAAAAATCCGTTTACTTTCCATCGTACTGCGCAGTCTCGTTCTCATTTCGTGACGTTAGCCATCCTGTACATAGCTGTAACTCATCTGATAGATGGGATTTTCCGAACAACTGTCAATCCATTATTAACGTTTGTTTTTATTATTATTATAATGTTTACTTGTCTCTAATAATGCTTTACCCTATCAAACAGTAGGCTACCGTAGGCTACACACTTTTTCACTGATCTTGCGAATGACTTTCCGTCATGGTTTTCGTGCAGGCTGGACTGAGCTTCTTATCTAAACATTACGGGGAATCTCCTGTCGAACGTTAGCTTCCCTCCAACCGACATGCTAATATACTTCTTTACGGGAAACCAACGTTATATACGGGGAAGAAGTGAATTAGTTTTGCCTTCGATACCCTATACACAGAAGCTATAAGGGCGACACAGAGCACATGTTACATGAAGTTATAGGATCGCTAAAAAATCTGCAATCTATGGCCGTCCATGGGAGTTAGCAGAGCGTTGATCACCAGCTCAATTCGTGTCTCTACTTCCGGGAATATGCCTGCCCCCTTGGGATAAGTAAGAAAAACAGAAATGGGAATAATGGTGCTGTGTCCACCAATCACGTTTTTTGGCGCCGACGGCGACTATTTCCAATATCAAATCTATAGCACAGCGCTGAGCGCCCTCAGTGGACAAAATAAGTTCTCGGCGCTGACTGTTTTTTTTTTACCGCAGCGCTCAGATCGCTCAAAAAAAAGATCTATTCAACTTTTAGAAACAGCACTGGGCTCATCAATGTCACTTCTCTTTACCGTCTCTGGTTTTGGTATAGCAACAATATACACTCGACCGAAGCGCAGAGAAAAGGAGGTTGACACAGCATGTACTGTAACTTAAAGGGATTATCTGGAGTAAAATGCACTTTAGATCAATTTACGGATGATTGGGAGTACATACGTTGAGTTGACATCAGATCATGCCATTCGGATGTGTTTTGAGAAAGTTTGATTTTACCAATCGTAGCCAAAACTCGTTAGCCTGGAAGTGAATGGGGCATGTCCTTTCGCCGCTACAAAACGCTATTTTTTATACCTCTTCTATTGTTCCAAACAAGATTACGCTTACATGGTAGTGAGTAGAGAGTCCCTTAAGCCAAACCGAAGTATCCCGAGGTCTTTATGTGGTTGGATAGAGTCCAGAATTAATTTAATCAAGCCAGTACCTTTCCGGAAATGTCACTGCTGCAGCGGAGAAACATTTTAACACTTAAAGTGTAAGTTTGGCGGAAATTGAAAAAACTGTTTTTCTGAATGAAAATACATCATCTAAGCCACGGAAGAAGCATTTTTCGTTGATCACGCAGTACCGAGATAACACGGGCAAAAGCTCCAGCCCAAAATAGCAAACAGTGGGCTAGCATAGGGCCTGAAGCCATACGCTTTCAAATTCGCATTTTTAAGCCACTAACATTACTCGAAACAGCGCCAAACCTCGTCAGCAACTTGCTCTAGGTGTCTACACCTAAAACAAAGCACCAATCAGTCTGTAAACGTCGGAATAGTTTGTATACAGTTAGAATTAGTTCGAGACAGCAACCCCATCAGAAGCACAGAAATGTCACGCGAGATCTCACACGGAAGCACGGGAACTAGGGATGTAACGATACACTCAACTCACGACTCGATATGGATCACGATTTTTTGTTCACGATACGATTTTATCACGATTTTTTTTTTTGATATTGATGCTGTTTGAAGAGGTTGCTCCAAAGAAAATCAAATTGCACCACTCCCTCTCCTTCCAAAGTATTACGTCCTACACCTCTCCTCTTAAAATAAATGGCAGGCCCTGCCCTACAAAGCAGAAAGGCAGTAAATGCATTTTTGGTCGAAAATTAGTTATTATAATTTTCATGACATTAAAGTTGTTATGAAGATTGATAAGTACCAAAAATAAGCTAATGTAAAGTAAAAAAAATAAATAAACCTCCAATAACTGCTACATTAACTACAACCATAAGGCTAAGCAACAGCATGACTTTAAAATGTTTTTTTTTTTTTTCAGTTTGCACTCTGCATAGTTACTGCCTTTTTGCTTTGCAGGGCATATCTTTTGAGCGTTTGTTATGTGTTATGGTTTGTATAATAGTATTGTTTTATTATAATTTGTCCATTGTTAGAATTTTACATTTATTCTGCTATTGTCCTTAAATTTAGCCTTACCATGCTATAGTTATTGTTATTATATAATTAACTGAGTGACTTATTTGATTGCTATTCTCATTTCATTGTTTTATTTCTCATTAGGTTAGTGCTTAATTGATTGTTTTATTGATAATATTGCTAATCTCCCTTTTTGTAATTGTTCACTGTTATTTAATTTGTATTGTTATTTATTTGTATGTCGCTTTGGACAAAGGCGTCTGCTAAATAACCATAACCATAACCATATAACTAGTATATGCTACATCATTATAGTTGTTCAAGTGCACACACTAAATGGAGAGCTAGGATTAAAATTCAAACTGTGCCTTTAAATAGGCAACTTTTTCCATCTATCAGCACAATGCTACAGTAAGCCATTTCCACTAAAAAAAATCAGCTCAATATTATGTGCAAGACTGATGTTTACCAAGCATGCAAACGTGTTAATCTCTTAGCACTATCGTCATACGTTTTCTCATAGTGAGATGGCTATCCCGACATATGTTCTGATGTACATGGGGCGCACGGAGGTGAACGGCGGGACAAACGCGAAATGACAAGGTGTTAACTAAATTGAGTAGACCTAAGGTCGACAGGCTTTGTGGTTAAAACGATGAAAACCAGTAGGTTAGTCTGTCACAGCTAACTTCGTTCAAGCACAGTAGCTTAGACTAGTTTACACGCGCAGAAATTAAAAGTCAATATCAGCATCACAAGATTGCTGTCATTATCGGAAAATCCAGACATGTCAAACTGGACGCGAACGCGTGGCAGAAAAATAAATGATGTCTTTTTCAAACCTTGAAAACACCACATTAAAATTCAAGCATTTTCAAGGATTTCAAGCACCCATATGATACGAACCCTGACACACACACTCTGTTCAAAGTTGTTGCCTACCGTCGTCTTCCCTCGTTCTGTGCCCCGTACCTAGTGACATAAGTCACGTGACTCATGGCGATTCATTTTTTCTATCAACCGGTGCGAATCGTCACGCATTTGTATCGATTTTTATTCGTGTCACGATGCATCGTTACATCCCTAACAGGAACTATTGTCGGAAGGGACTAAGGGTAGACAAAGTCACATTTTTAAACCACTAACATTGCTCAAAACAGCGGCAAACCTCGTCAGCAACTTGCTCTAGGTGTCTACACATAAAACGAAGCACCAATAACTTGGTTCACGAACCTGACGTTTATAAAAGAAGACTGTTATGAACACTTACCCCTTCCAGCTCCTCATGAAGGAAACGCCGTGATTATCACGCAATGCTCCCGTCTGAGATCTCGCGTGACGTTTCTGTGCTTCAGACGGGGTTGCTGTCTCGAACTAATTCTAACAGTATACAAACTATTCTGACGTTTACAGACTGATTGGTGCTTCGTTTTATGTGTAGACACCTAGAGCAAGTTGCTGACGAGGTTTGGCGCTGTTTTGAGTAATGTTAGTGGCTTAAAAATGCGAATTTGAAAGCGTATGGCTTCAGGCCCTATGCTAGCCCACTGTTTGCTATTTTGGGCTGGAGCTTTTGCCCGTGCTATCTCGGTACTGCGTGATCAACGAAAAATGCTTCTTAGTTGATGTATTTTCATTCAGAAAAACACAGTTTTTTCAATTTCCGCCAAACTTACGCTTTAAAGGGATAGTTCGGGTTTTAAGACACGAAGTTATATGGGTTCCCCGTCAGCAACGTTGTGCATCAGCACTGACTTACCCCGCAACAGCGTCCTGTGAGCCGAGATCCAGCCGGTTTTTGATGCTGAAGAAAGCAGTCCGGCAAGTTTCTGGGGTCACGAAAGTAAAGTGTTTTTCTTCTCAAAACCATATGCGTTCAAAAGAGTGATATATTTGCACCACAAAAACGTTGTCCAGGAAAAATTCAAACCTTACTTATTTTTCGCGATTCCTATCACTGCGCGCTACTGACAGCTGGACAACGTTTTTGTGGTGCAAATATATCACTCTGTTGAACGCATATGGCTTTGAGAAGAAAAACACTTTACTTTCGTGACCCCAGAAACTTGCTGAAGAAAATAGTCCGGCATCAAAAACGATCAAAAACCGGCTGGATCTCGGCTCACAGGACGCTGTCGGGGGTTAAGTCAGTGCTGATGCACAACGTTGCTGACAGGGAACCCATATAACTTCGTGTCTTAAAACCCGAACTATCCCTTTAAGCAACATTTCCGTAAAGGTACTGACTCGATTAAATTCATTCTGGATTCTCTATATGTGCCACTTTGGCATAGATGTTTTTAGTTAGATGAAAAACTTCCGGAAATGTCACTGCTGCAGCGGAGAAACATTTTAACACTTAAGCAACATTTCCTTAAAGGTACTGACTCGATTAAATTCATTCTGGATTCTCTATATGTACCACTTTGGCATAGATGTTTTTAGTTAGATCAAAAACTTACAAATCTCAAGGTATAGCTGACTGCCTCAAAGTGTCTGAAAAGGCCCCGGACCTTCAAGTGTTAAATGGGAATAAGGAAGAAAAACAGAATAACCTACAGGTAGCAATATAATTTATTCACAAACAAAGAAACAAATAAATGAATGAATAAATGAATTCGTCGTCCGTGCTGCTGCTGTCGTCCCTGGACGCTGGATCATCACCTGAAGTGAAGAAGATGTTCATTAGACCTACAGATCGGCAGACGTTTGGCTGCAGGTAATGTTTGTTTGTGCCTTCTAATAAAGTTGAAGGGAGCCAATTGTAGCCTGACTCTCGCCAGACCCTTGTAGTTCCGCCATGCTCCACCAGAGGCTGAGCTCCACACAAGGGTCTGGACGCGAGGGCAATCCAAACCCCTGTGCCAGTGATCAAAAAATGAGGACCAATCAGGAGCGCCAAAGCGAGTGTTTGATTCAAATAACAATGGCGGCACGCAGCGAGGAGTCTTGTGCTGACATTGATTCTGCTATTTCAACCGTTTTGTCGAATCTATCGAGTATTCATTCTTTAAAAGATTAACAGAGAATAGTTTTGAATACATTTATTGGTGGCAAGGATATTTTTACTCTTCTTCCGACCGGGTTTGGCAAGAGCTTGAAGAAGCCTAGCACGTCATTCAAGATAACAGGCAAGTGGTTTATCAAATCACATGCGAGGATGTTTTACAAGGACCCGCCTTCAGAAATACATCTCCTATCGAGAAGTCCCAGATCCTTGTGTGAAGCAGACAGCGAACTACAGGATCTGGCGAAAGTCAGGTTAAGCCAATTGGCCTACTTTTCAATTGTTGGATGTGTTTGCAAGACCATGTTGAGAACACAGTTGTAAAGAATGCATGTATTGAATGATAAGGCTGTCATAATGCATAGCTACAATGTTGTGAAGTTGAGGACAGAAAATTATTATATTAGGTTGATTAGAATTTCTGTGATAAAAAGAGAAAGCGCTGTAGTTTTAGCTTACATTGCAGAGCTAGACAGTCAGCGTGTGCACAATTGCGTCCTGATCAGAAATGTATGATTATTATAAAAAACAATAGTCTAGGCACATAAACAAACTAAGTAATAACTGATTTTATATATCTGTATATATATATATATATATATATATAATGTATTATTGCAGTATCAAGTTGTTTGATTTTTTTTTATTCAAATAGAACACCCAGTGCGGGAGTAAAACATCACAAGTAATGCACGGCAACACCTGCATGTCATGACTCATTGTGTCTTCATTTCTTAAAAGCTGAAGGATCATGAAGCTCTGGCTGTGCATACCTCCTTGCTGTCTCCCAGCTCTCCTCTTCCCCCTCCACTCCTGTCAGCACTATATTTTAGCCAATTTTTGATGACTGGCGGTCACTCTTTGCACAGGTGATGCACCTGAACAGGTAACATTTTTTATTATTTTTTTGAACTGTTGGCAATGCAGTACAGCAGAATAAACCTCATTAGATGCACAACAACAAGATACTTATGTCAGCAATAGAGTGATTTGGTAACACACCTCTTATCACAGCTGTGACCTTTAGGGCTGCAAACGCCTTATTCCTCCCCCCTCGCCCCAGCCAGTTGAATCTTTGGGCAAACTCGTCATCCAAAATATGCCTTAGCATCCTCCTCACCACATCCCCAGGGTTGCAACCTCCCAGAGTTGCGAGGTATGCAGTCTACAGATAAGAACATAATGGATACTAGTTTCAGAAAGAATAACTTACTGTGATATGTAGTTAAAATAAGGTGAAAAATGAACAGTTTTAGTCATTTGTTTTATTATAGTGAAGAATTAAGGAGAATTATTAACAAATTGTGACCATACCAGGGCTTTCTGCTGTTGTTTGTTCAACAACTCCTCAACTCTATTGAGGTCCTCCTCACACGTCATTGTAAATTTGAATTCCTCCGATAACTGGCTGGAGTTAATCACAGGCTGCCTGCTGGCAAGAGCCAAGAGCCTTGGCAAGAGCCTTCATGTTCTTGATATGTGTGGAACATCAGCGATGAAAAGGAGGAACCTGCCCTCTTCCACAGGGTGCGGGATTTTGTTGACAGTCATGCTAAGTTTGGAGCACACAATTCCAAAACTCAGCCAAATTGCATGATTAGAAGCCCCCATGTCAAATTTAGCTTTTTCCAAAATTTCAAGAATGAGTGGCTTTAGTTTTGTACCATCTACAGAGTTGCCAGTGAAGTGGTATGCAACGGTCTGTTTCCATCTGGTTGTTACCCCTCCCAGCATGACAACAAGGGCATGCGTTGTTTCACCACTGTGATCAGGCAAAGTCACATCTCCTCGCATACAGCTTGCGCCTTTGTCATACTGTGGCCAGCTTGAATGGACATCTCATCAAGAATGAGGCAACACTGCTGTTCTTCTCTCAGTACCTGGATTTTCAACTGGAGGAATGCAAAAACCTCATGAAGGATTCCCGGATGTATGGGGACCACTTTCAAACGTCTCTGTAAGGATCTTTCGGATGGCAAAGGCAGATTTTGGGAAAGAAGCAAACTATCCAGTTGAACCACAAGCAAACTTTAACTGCAGAGCTTTTTTAATGGTGTCAGCTGACCATTTCGTCCCCTGTGGGCTTGACTGGGTTAGTTTTTTGAGTTGATTTGGATTGAAGACGGTTGCCAAGGTTTTCTGATGGGCATCAGAAAAGTTCTGAAGTTGTGTGTTTTGTCTGATCACTGACCACTTCTGTCTCCTCTCCTTTGCAAGTGCCCGCTGGAGGGCCATCACTTGTCTCCTCAAGACTTTCGCTTGTTTCTCATAGGCTTTGACTGCTGACACTGCCCCTGGCCTCTGTATCCCCACATCATGATGGTCAACTTCACTATCTGGAATATATTGAGAGGAAAGGAGAAGAGAAGAAGCAACATGATTAATATCTTCCTTTTGCTTACCTCCTCGGTGCTCGGACCATAGAATACATCTGCTGCAGTTTAAAGGTATTCGGAGAAACACTATACTATACTATACTCAGAAAAGCTCCTCTTGGGGGTCTTTACCTCCTCTCCTGGGTCTAGCTTTTCTTTTTTCATGAAGTGGTAGAGGGTTGTGTGACATCACATGTCAAAGTAATTTGCCACAGACCTCACTGTCCTGCCTTTCTCCTTTACTGCATTTGCTGCAAACGTCCTCTCATACGGAAAAACTGGTAACTGTAGGCCTAGTGTGGTGTCCTGGCTGCTCATATCGTCCAGGCTGCTGAAGTGCTGGTCCTGAGGATCTTTTACTTTTTGGACCTGGCTGATGCTCATCCCCTTCTTCAAATTCAGTGTCAGACTCTGAATTTTCAGAAATGTGTGGGGTTTTTTTGTAAATGCTATTTACTTAAATAAACAGAGGAGGTACCTATATAAATGGGACTATTTAAAATACTTTGTTTATTAACCCATAATGTTGGGCTATGCCACCACCACAACTAAATCTCTGTATTTGCTCAAGCAGCAGCAAAGAAAAGACATTTAGCACCAAATAATTAACCATGGGCTGTGCACAGCAGCCCCATGTAGTCTAGCTTATTCAATAAATGTCATGTTCCATGTAACCTTAACATTCCTTCATAATGCATATTTCCAATACAGTAATAGTACCTGTATTAATGTAGCACTGGCAGTGTCGCAAAATGGTACTAAGTATTATTCTGACACAGAAATGTAGGATAGCGAATATCATGCAAACCCAAAATAGTTGCAGAACAAATGACTGATGTCGAACAGTTAATTTTTTCAAATTATTTATTCTCTAAACGCTTTCTTATCTTTGATAAAAGGCCTAATATCTCAATCAACTAGATGGAAAACAATCCAGCCATAGCATGCCTAACACGTCACACACACATTGAAACTGTAGTGGATAACAAAGTGGAAAGGTAAAATTGAACCATGTTCCAGACCTATTACAGGCCATGGCACACATATAACCACACAACCAACCTATCTAAAAATCGACATTTGAACTAGGGAGATTTAAGAAAATCTACCCAGTACCCACAATGCCAAACAAAATGTAGCCCTAAGTTTTCCAAAAAATATTCTTGATTTGAAAATGACCATGGCCAATATGCTTAATCAGAAGCCAGGCCATCATCCACTTGCTATTTTTGCTGAATAACTCCCTCAGTCTAATAGCAAGGCCACTATTGCGTCCAGCAGATTTGTAAAGCCTCATTATGCTTATGGAATTGTCTTGATCATAATCCAAGTTTAGGGTGACGGCTAAAGTTTCTCTGACGTAGATTTGGGGATGAAATGGATCTGCAAGATCTGGAAAAAGTTCAGAAACTCAGAGCATTGTCATGTCTCCATTAACTCATTGGCTGGCAGCGATTTTCAGTGCAGAGCGCTCCATACTGCCAGACGTTTTACTGCATTTTGACTGTTTTTCCAAGATCCACCGAACGGTGAGCTTTATGACTATGTAAACACCGAAGGTACTAAATAAAAGAGTATACTCTCTTCTTTCACCAGGAAAAAAAACGGTTTGTTTCTATCGTTTTCCGTTCTTTAGTAATTGTCAGTAGAACATGGGTTAGCTTTGCTAAAAACACCTGTTTTTGACCAAAAAATGGAGAAAACGTTCTTTTTGTGAAAATCAACTTTTTAACGTTGGCGTTTCAGTAGTATGTCAACTACGATTGCACTGTTATCTCGTCAGTCTCGTCAAGGTTGCTAGGGACTCTGATGGTCGCTATAGACTCTGAACAGGATGGTAGACTTAGCAAGCTAACACTAGCAAAGTTGTTGTTAGTCTATATAGCAATATCCAATGTAAATGAATCATACCGTTCACGTGTTTTCCATCCTTGATGTAAGAAGTAAGCATATTTATTCCCTGCATCGCGTGCAAACTAGATCTACTGTGGTCGATCTTCAGTGTGTTTGCCTGTTGTATGTCACTGTGTCTCAAACCGCGCACTTCTGCACTTAAAATACTTAATTTGAGTGCGTGAGGGCGTTTACACTGAAATTTCGAACGATACGAAGGGCACTGCAAGTCCCCAGATGGTGCACTCATAACGGTCAAAAAGTTGAATGTGGAACGCTGGACACTTCTCGCCCTCAACGGACGCCATGTTGGCTAAATAACGGAAGGGGAGGGAGTATTTTCAAACTCGTAGAAATCGCGGTAGAGAAATCTGAAGCAGCAGCGGTGGAAAACACACTTTACAGAGGTACAAGCAAGTTACAACATAAACTGTTCATGTTTTGACACAGTACGACCATGTCACGGTGGAATTGAGGACACCAATAAAAACATATTTAAACGTTACGATCGTCATTTCCGTGAAGTGCACGGAGGTTAGCGTTTGATATGAGACGACACTTCTGTTAAAATGTGCACACTATGCCAGTAAGCACACAGGGCACATAGGGTGCTGTACGAAAGTGTACTCACGGAAGTAGTCGGTTTGAGACAGACTATGTGTCTCTGCATGTGCACTCTAGGCAGATACTAATCATCCAAATGGCACTGCTGCCATCTAGCGGTTCGGATCGCTAGTACAGTCTGTTTACAAGCCTGAAACTCTGCCAGATCGTTCCCAAGCCCACCCAGGAGCCCTCCCCATTGAAAAATACAATGCAGTCAACGTATGTGTCTAAATTGATGTTTAAAGACGTCAATGGCAGTGAATGAGTTAAGGGTCAACTGGATGATAAATGACAGCAATTCTGTAGGCAAGATGGGTGTGCCATGCATTCTGTCAGATATTATTATATTATTGGCTAAGTTAGCTGGTGTTGACATAAGCTAAGCTAACCGTAAACTGAGCTAACACATATTAACATAAAAGGTTTTCTTTTCAAGTTCATTGAGGACACAGTATCTCAGCCTAAATCCTGCTTAGTTTGTAGTACAACAAAACAAAATTAAAAGTAATAAATATAGCTGCAAGCGGCGATGGCGGGCCCGAGCACCTGCAGTGCGGACCTGTGACATTTCGGAATCTAACAAAGCAATACGTACTTGTTGGTGGGCATGTGCATGAGCAACACACATGCCCACCAAATTTGGTTCATTTTCATCAATGTTTATGTCAACCACAACAGATAACAGACTAGGTGGCGCTGTAGAGTCCCTAAGCCACACCCTAGGCCAGAGCTCTGTCTCTAACTAGCTGCAGCAATAACATACAAGCCTACCTAATTGTCGTGAAAGTATGTATCAACCATAATAGAAAATGTGTTAGGTGGCGCTATAGAGTCCCCAGGCCACACCCTCGGCCAGAGCTGTCTCTGAATAGCTATAGCAAAACACATGCCCACCAAATTTGGTTAATTTTCGTGAATGTTTGTGTCAACCACAACAGCCAATGTGCTAGGTGGCGCAACAGAAGTGCTAAGCCACACCCTAGCCCAGAGCTCTGTCTTTGACTAGCGGTAGCAATAACGCACAAGCCCACCACATTTGATTAATTTTCGTTAATGTATGTGTCAACCACAACAGACAACACGCTAGGTGGCGCTATAGAGTCCCTAAGCCACACCCTAGGCCTAGAGCTCTGTCTCTGACTAGCGATAGCAATAACACATGTGCCCACCAAATTTGGTTCATTTTCGTGAATGTATGTGTCAACCACAACAGACAACACACTAGGTGGCGCTATAGAGTCCCTAAGCCACACCCTAGGCCAAAGCTCTGTCTCTGATTAGCAATAGCAAAAACACACATAGCTGCCAAATTTAAAGAGTTTTAGAGCATGCCAGGTTGGTGAAAATAGGCAAAACGTGGGCCGGAAGAAATTTAATCTGAGCAAAAACAATAGGGCCTTGCACCTACGGTGCAACCGCTTCAGCGGCCGCACCTTGTTGCTCGGGCCCTAATAACTTACGTTTAAACATTGCCTGTCCACTACAGGGCCTAGCCTAGCCAGTAATAGACACCATGAGTCCCAATCAGTACCTTGCAGGAGGAGCAATATCAAGTAGTGGCTTAGGCTAAGTGAAGAGCATAAATCAAATGGAAGAGGCATTTCCCTCCATATACATATACAGTATAGATATAGTTTGGCTATATGTGTGTTCTCATGATCTCATGACTAATATGACTGCAAATATTAATTGAAAAGAACCCCTTGTGCGTTTAAATGAGCACAACCAAAGTTAAAAGGTGGATTGTTACAATGTAAGCTGAGCGATAGTTGACATACTGTCCTCTTACTTATCATTTTTGAGTAAAATACACATTATAATGCTGATTTTAATCAATGAAAATGTCAATTTTGGTTGGTTACTACATATTGCACCAATTGTTACATTTGGCAAAAGAAAAACACTCGCATTATGTAGTAACAACCGCAATATGTAATAACTAATTACACAATGCAGTAAAATATATTACATATTGCGTTCAAGAAGTTTATTACATAATGCGGCAGATTATTACAAAATGTGGCAATTATTACATAATGGTGTGCAAATTTATTACATTATTACATAATGCGGTGTTATTGCATAATGCGGTGCTACAGAGCATCGAGGAGATGTTGAGAGGCACCCAATATTGTACGTGTCACGATACAGAGGCTACAATATACACATTGATTATGAATTATGTCCATGAGTTCTGTGAAGCTGGCCCTCCTTGTCATCCAAAAATTATTGAAAACACTGTTATTCGTTTGTCCTGTGAAAATGATTGTTTGTTTGTTTTGTAATTAAACTTCATTTTTTTTGGCCAGATTGGAAACCCCTGTAAAGCATAGTGTAAATAAATGATGAGGGAACTAGGTTCTCAGGCAGAAAAAAGTTATACTCGGCTACGCCAGAAACAGCATAGCGTAATGTAATGAAATTGTGAGAAAATAACTTCCGCATCTATAAACCACTAACCGGAAGTGAGGTAACAGAGGACAAACAGGTCAACTAAGTTGGCAGTTGAAATTGAGAAAGTGTTTATTCTTTCTGCATATCCATATTACTATTCACATGTACAGGAATGATGACAAATGGATGAAGCAGGACTGATGGTGTCGTGCCTCATAAACTGGAGACACTCTTCAATGTCCGCCGAAGATCCGGTTTAGTAGAGGTCTGTCTACTGTCTTATCCTGTCTGTTTAGTAGAGGTTCTTCTGCACGTAGGAAGCGATGTACTTAACAGCCAACATGGTCTCCTCACAAGTGGGCTTGATCTGGGACTCGGGAAGCAGGAAACCATAGCGACCGGTGTCACGCAGCTCAAAGGTGTAGGAGTACTTCACACCCAGGTCATAGGCCCAGTCATCAGAGCCTCCAGCAGCAGGGTCTGAGAGAACACACACACCAATCAAGAATGGCTTTCAATCAGCAGCACGACACAAAAGACTACAATTAGTTAACAATAATCTGCTAAATCTATCCAGTGCCAACTTTCTTGAAGATGGCCCATTAAGGTTACTAAAATGCCATCACATTTTTCAAACATAATAATAGCAGATTAAAGATGCAGTCTGAAATTCTGGCGATTAAACTTCTAAGATCAACACTCTTTTGCCAATCAAGTCATACCCTTACCTTCCGCTCCAACTTGTTGAATCGCTAGAATTATTCTTGGCTCAGACTGAGCCAATCTGCACGTTAATTTGTTATTTCCCAAAAAGACAATTGTAGACTGCACCTTTGACTGAAGCTAATGACTGATTACCTCCGCCAAGGAGGCTATGTTTTCATCGGGGTTTGTTTGTATGTTTGTCTGTCTGTTTGTTAGCAAGATAACTCAAAAAGTAATGGATGGATTTCGATGAAATTGACTGAAATGACCCAAGGAAGAAACTATCACATTTTGGGAGTGATCCGTATCACCGTTGGGATTCAGGAGGCGTTAGGCTTAGTGGTGTAATGGCATGGTATGGCCACGTGTTTGCGATCTGAATAGTTTAGGTTCAAATGTATGACAACCTAGGAAGAACAATACAGGCGGAGGTCTGCGCTCTCTAAGTGCTTTTCTAGTGGACTAATATTCTGTTCTTTGTCGAATAAGGAACTCACAGATGGTGGTAGCGCCGGGGCCGGGGGTGTACTTGGTGCCGTACATGCTGGTCAGGGCATTGGTGGCTGCCTTAGCAACACTCATCTAAACAGGAGAGATCGACAAAATTTAACACAGACATCTGAACTGAAATTATTAATCAAGCTGAGATTACTGGGATATACTGTACATCTTCCCAACTGTACATTGTAATGCTTCAGTAACTGCTACAGTTCAACATTGGGGGGCTAGTGTTGTGTATCACTGTGGCATTACTCATGTCAGGTGTAGGATTACTGTAACGTGACTGTACCAGCTCAGCATGGTCAGCAGCCAGGCTGTAGGTGTAGGAGTAGGGGAAGAGGAGCAGCTGGGAGTAGGAGTGGACGGTGATGTAGGCCTTGATGGTGGACTTGTTCCTGCGGATGAAGTCGGCCACATTCTTGGCCTCGATCTCAGACTCGGGCCTGGAGCCGCAGTAGATGTCGCTGCAGGGGTTGGAGGAGGCCCCAGTTTCTGTGACCACAAACGAGACACGAGAGTTAAGACGAGACTGGGAAACAGCATCTCCTGTTGGCCACTTTGGGAAGTAAATATGAAACCATCCATGTTTTTTTATACTATTTTGTGTTAATGGGAAGTTATCTGAAGTTGACGTTGAAGTGAAGTATGAAGTAATGAATGAATGAAGTAAAGATTCCGTTGGAAAGAAGCAAGCATCAAAATGATCCACAACTTACGGCACCAGCCAGCATCGAAGTTTCTGTTGGGGTCAGCGCCAATGCAGCTGGTTCCAGAATTCCTGGAGCGGGTCTTCCTCCACATCCTGTCCTATAAGTCCAAAAGACAAGGAATGTTTGCAAGGCAGATCACAGATGCCTGTGGTTTTGCATTAGGAGGAATATTCACATTTCACAAAGGTGACATACTCTCTTCCAGGTGTAATCGTAACCGTCAATGTTGAAGACAGGCAGAACGTAGACATCCATCTCGTTAAGCAGGCTGGTCATCTGAGCATCACTTCCATAGGTGGACACGGCCTGCAACCGACACACAAAAGGTCAGTATTCAAAAAGCAGAAAATCAGAGTAGACAATGGAATGCCGTTGCTGTTTCTAATTGGTGTGTTGTACTTGTACCTCATTGACGAACCACTGGCAGAAAGCAGTAGAGATCCATTCTCTGGAATGGATACCACAGTCCAGGAAGATGGCGGGCTTGGTGGAGCCAGTCTGCTTGCCAATCTGTGAGCAAATAGCAAATTTGTGCTGTTTACTGGGGCTCGGTGGAAAAGAAAAGACCATTTTGAATGTGCAGAGGCGGACATTCCAGGTTCCAAAGAGTAAGGGCACATTCACACTAGGTCCGCTGGACCGGACCCGGGTTCGTTTGGGCCGATGGTTCGGTTGTTTTTGATAGTGTGAACGCAACCGTACCGAACTCGGGTGCGGACCCGGGACCGGATCCGGGTCCGCCTGAAAAGGTGGTCCCGGGTCCGGTTCGCTAGAACGCTGGAGCAGGTTGCTAAGCAAACGTTCTGAAGAATCTAAAGAATCTTTACCTTTGTCTTCTTCATTGCACTGCCTTTTGCTGTGTTGCCAAGTGATATTTTGTAAACAGAATTCTGGAAGTTCGTGTTGCTTATGACGCAAACGGACCCGGGTCCGCAGACAAACATGTAATGTGAACACAGACCAACTACGGCAGAAGTAACCGCACTCGGGTCCGGTCCAGCTAAACGGACCTAGTGTGAAAGCAACCTAAAAGTCCTGCCATACTGTATATTTGTTCTACCTGTGCACGTAACACAGGTGATATCACTAACTATCTGATCTACCTGGCAGTTAATTAGGATGAGCTTATTTCCAAAATGGTTGGATCAAATACTTGGCAGGACTTTTACTTTCTGAACCCGGGATGTCCGCCTCTGTGAATGTGCCAATAGGCCTAACTACTAAACTGGTGAATTAAATCTCATTAGAAATGAAAATACATTCCCATATTCAGAGCTGAATGTATTAGAGCACCATTTTGACAGCGAGTGAAGAGTATACGCCATCTGTAGTGGTGTGATAAGGAGAAGAGAGACCTCTAGTGGACAGTGTCTGTACCTTCAGCAAATTCATGGGACGGCCCTCGTAGGTGTTTCCGATCGTCTGTCTGCTCATCAGAGCAGAGTTGGCAGAGGACACGGAGGCGATCCAGGACTGGATCTGTGGAGAGATTGACAGGGGAAGATGTCAGCCATCCAGCAGATGCAGAAGATGATGAGAGGATGATGCAAATCGTGTAGGTGAAGAGCAAGATGGTGGAAGAGTCAGCTTGAAGATGTAGAAGACATAACGAAATAAAGGATGAAATTGACGCTGAACGCAAATGCATAAAGAGAAGCTCACCGTGTCCCAGCTGTTGTACTTGGTGTAGGTGTGGGCCCTGGGGCTGACCTTAGGTCCGTCCATCTGAGCCTCAATCTGGGCCTGGAGATCCTCAATCAGAATCCTGCAGGGAAGCATGAACTTTCTGTACAAACTCTACTAGTGGTGTAGTTTACGGTTTACTATTTGCATGCACCATTTGAACTCTTTGTTGGTATATAATGTGAAATACAAATAATTGTGTGTATTAGTGGGCACAGATAAGGATGATTGAACTCTGATGACAAACAGGATTGCCTTACTCGTGTTCCATGTCACTCTGGTTCAGGATGGTGTAGACCATGGAGGTGTGGGCGACGGGAATGTGGATGTCCACATCAATGTCGATGGTCACCAGCTCAGGACTCTCGGGTCTCCAGAAGTCCACCTGCAGAGGGCGCCAGACTCAAACTTTTACAAAGACACACTCCAAAGTGAACCTCACCTGAACATATGCTTCTCTCCCACACTGGCACAGGTACAAACATGCTGTACTGATACACACTCTGAATAGTACAGACATCACACACAATTCTGAATCAGATCTCTGACATGGGCAAGCATGAGCAAACGCAAACACACTGGCTGATTTGTTCATATTATATCTACACGTACTGTAAATCATATAAACAAGCATATATGCACCGTAATCCATAACCAGAAACAAACACAAACATGTACACACAGACAGTTATAGTGACTAGTTCAGCACTTTTAAAAGAGACATTCAGACCTAATCAAATCCATGTCTACAGAGGTTGTATTACTCATATGTGGTAAAACTGTGAATATACATTCTCAAATCCTAAAACACGACACACTTCTTTAAATGCGTTTTCATCGGTCAGTTAAAAGGTCTCATTGAATAACATTGTTTTCTTTTTTCATGTATTTTTGTGAAAGGATCTATTTGTGCGTTTAGACCAACTTCAACAAGGGATATTCAGATTGGTAATAGTTATAACATCATGTGTCATTGTACAAATACATTTTTATTGGAAACAGTCACTTTGTACACAGGCCTCAAAGAGAATCACTTTCTGGTTAGTTTTTTTTTTTAATGGGTGACTCATTACTCCAAATGTTTGTTAAAATATGAGGTAGGATCCCTGCATACTGGAGAATAATGTTTTTTTTTATATATATGTTTTATTGCTCAATTGATTTTAATCAGTGACGTGGAGGAATTTGTTTGAATTATAATAGTGCTGTGGACAGTGACCTTGGTAAAATTGGCTTTATTGTTTCATGTTGAATGAATAAATAGATTATGTAAATGGCACAAAAGACAGCAGCAATATATTCTATGACGTAAATCTGTAAATGTGTTGCCTGTTTCCTGTAAACTTGATGATAAATCAGTATCGAAAGCATTTCCTGAGAAGGCTACACTCACAATGTCTGTGTGTGTGTGTTGATCTTCCTTGCATGTAGGAGATAAATGTTCCCTAAAAAAGGACTAGACTTCTAGCTCCCACTGGCGTGTGGCGTGCACTTTACCTTCATGTTGCGGGCCAGATCCTTGATGAGGGTCACATGTTCGTCAGTGGTGGGTTTCAGACGGAAGACCTTTTCCCTGATGCACAGAGGGAGAGAAAGAGAGAGAGAGGGAACACTCACTACACCTGAGCTACATACTTGTCATCGGAACATAGAGAGCACTGGACACTGCGGTTGGGTGACCACTGATAGATAGATAGGTAGATAGATACTTTATTGATCCCCAAGGGAAAATTCAAGAGAGAAGTATAATCTTTTTACCCCTCAAATCTGGTCAGCTCGGCCAGAGCGACAGCCACCAATCCGAAAAGCAGAAGGACCTTCATGTTTGCTGCGTGACTGGTTTGTTACTTCTCACCAGCTTTTATAATCCCAGTGTAGTTCAGGCTGTCCAATCCAGAAGAATGAGTCACATGCTTGTTATGTGTCATCTGGAGTAGCATATGCGTGAACCAAACGTGATATATTTTTAGGTGTTTCTAACGGGTGGAGAGTGAGTGTATGAAATGATAAAGCTTCAATGATTAACTGCTGATATTTCAGCATGTCCCCCTAAGAATAAAGCCTTAACTCAAGGCCGCAAGGTTTGACATTTTGGTTTACACCAGTTCATGCACAAGGAAGGAACATTATGCATGATGCATGTTTGTTATATATTTAGTCTTTTATTCATATACTGCTTTTTATACATATTTCCATATGAACTGTACACATACAAAAAGACACAGACATATATAAAATATTTTGTAGACTTCTTTTTTTTTTTTACAAATATTGCAGACAGAACTGCCAACTTTTTTTTATCAGTGTAAATAGCAATAGTCTCATTCACAAGAGTATGATCATGATTATAGTTCTGTCAGCACAGCAGATATGGACACAACTAGCAAATCTTTCTCCCACATATTTCTTTTCTGTAAATATTTCACCCATACTTGTCACAGTGAACAAACAGTGAACACAGAACATAACCACAGTCAAAATCATATCAGACACCAAGCATTATGAAATACACCAACGTGGCAAGTATTCAGTAGCCTGCCTATATACGAAACATTTCCTCTTCACCACAACAACAAAGTGTTTCAAAAGTTACAAAGGAGGATTATGTGTAATAACCAGAAATTCCCAAACAAAAAT
This sequence comes from Sardina pilchardus, assembly GCF_963854185.1. Lineage (NCBI taxonomy): Eukaryota > Metazoa > Chordata > Actinopteri > Clupeiformes > Clupeidae > Sardina > Sardina pilchardus. Next base: position 10,776,458 of record NC_085012.1, read on the forward strand.
ATTCAACATAAGTTAACCAAAGGCTGACTCGAGCCCAGACTGAGCTGTTTGGGTCTGATTGACATCATGTGAAATTGACACATACGTGACGCTATAAGCAGTATGATGACTGGTGACAATAATACCAGTCTAATAGACACTTGCACACATGTCTGTAGAGATCCTATCATAATCAAATAGAGATCCTATCATAATCAATGTCTAAAATATATCCAAGAAATGCTTGAGAAAAGTGTTTTAAATTGAAACATACTACCAGGCCTTGTTTTCATGCTGTATCGGTGCAGAGAATTTGGTTTCAATATGTGGCCTATTACTACGGTGTATAATTCTCCCAGATATTTCACTATTCGACTATTTATTGTGCTACAGATGCTGGCTCGTGGTTTGAGGCCCATCCAAGGCTTGTAGATTTTTGATAATGCGCTATAAAATGCAGAATTTCAGTTTATTCCACTATACATTTGTCTTTGTCTTTGTATGAGTTTGTTTGAGTTAAGGTGCAATTCTTGTCAGGAAATTATGTTCCAATTAGTCTTTGACAGATACAAAAGATGTTTCAAAGCCTCAATCCAAGAATTGAATGGTGAATACACACTCTTGGGGTGCTATGCAGAACCATGTAGGCTTTAGAGAACTCTTGGGGTGCTATGCAGAACCATGTAGGCTTTAGAGAACTCTTGGGGTGCTATGCAGAACCATGTAGGCTTTAGAGAACCCGTAGGGGCTCCTTTGATGTGAAAAAAATGGAAAAAGGTTCGCACACTTGAAGTCCTTCTTTTTAGTTTTATTTTCTTTTCTTTAGCACAGAATAATGACGTTTCGACCGTGTGGTCTTCTTCAGATTCACCTCTGAAGAAGACCACACGGTCGAAATGTCATTATTCTGTGCTAAAGAAAAGAAAATAAAACTAAAAAGAGAGATTTCAAGTGTGCGAACCTTTTTCCATTGTTTATGATTTACCCTTGTTCTGCACCTTGACCTGGGATGTGCACAAACTTTTTTACTATAACTCCTATGATGTACCCTTCAACATGGTTTAAAGAACCATTTAGGGGTGCCATGTATGAAGTATGCAATAGAACTATACTTTTTTTAATTGTGGTCCATACATTTGCTGTAGACTTTTGAGTGTGTTTTGGAGGATGCAAAAGACCTTCTCAGAGACTTTAGTTATATCAAATTACTTCAGTGTAAAAAAGGCACCGTCTAATCTGAGGGGTGTGCATTTCAGTAACCGAATGCATGCTATAAACATGGGACTTTTTTGTCATTTTTTTTTTTATCCATGGAGATTCCATGGCATAGTGCTAGATCAGGGTTAAAGGGTTTTTTTAAACCTCATAAAACATATTCCTCCCCCAGCTGACACAGCATCAGTGGGTATATCTAAGGGAGTGTCACTGTCAGTGTAATGTTTGTGTGAGGGCGCTTTTCTCATTTGACGTCGGGCGCAGAGGCCTTCTTGCTGGAAGCGAGGTGCAGGGCCTCGGACGCCCGGTACGAGAGCGCGCTCATCTTGGAGCTCAGGCTGGTGTGGCCGGCCCTGGAGTTGGGCTCGCAGCGCAGCAGCCGGAACAGGTTCTTGCGGAAGTTGTTGCCGACGAAGCCGTAGAGCAGCGGGTTGATGCAGCTGTTGAAGAAGGAGACGCAGATGGTGAAGGGCATGGCCGTGTCGATGATGTCCACCACGCGGCAGTTCTCCACCACGTCCAGCATGGCCAGCATCTCCATGAAGTGGAAGACCTGGTGCGGCACCCAGCACAGGAAGAAGGCCAGCACGGCCGCCGCCAGCATGCGCAGCACCTCGTCGTCGCGGGAGCGCGTGGAGCGCTGGATGCGGCCGCGGGCGCCGAGCAGCGTCCGGCCGATCAGGCAGTAGCACGTGATGATGACCAGGAAGGGCACCAGGAAGCCCAGCACGCTCTTGAGCACGCTGAGCGCCACCAGCAGGCCCATGTGCTCGGAGCGGTGCCACACGCCGCACACCGTGCTGTTCTCGATGCGGAAGACGTCGCGCGTGTACGCCGTGGGCACGCTCAGCACGAGGGCGAACACCCAGATGAGCACGCACGTGAGGCGGGCGTAGACGAGCGTGCGGCGGCGGCGCGAGCGCACCGGGTGCACGATGGCCAGGTAGCGGTCGATGCTGAGCGCCGTCAGGAAGAAGATGCTGGTGTAGAGGTTGAAGATGACCAGGCCGGCGCTGGCCTTGCACAGGAAGCCGCCGAACGGCCAGTGGTAGCCCGTGGCGGTGAAGGTGGCCCACATGGGCAGCGTGAGGACGAAGGTGAGGTCGGACACGGCCAGGTTGAGCACGAAGACGTTGGCGACCGTCTTCAGCTTCATGTAGCAGTAGATGACCGCCACCACCATGCTGTTGCCCACGATGCCGATGACAAAGTTGCAGCCGTACACCACGGGGATCAGCGTGAAGATGATGGTGTGCCGGCCCGAGCTGTTGCAGTTCAACCGGACGCTGGTTCCCGATGTCAGGTTTTCCATTTTTTTCTCTTCTCTCTCTCTCTCTCTCTCTCTCTCTCTCCGCCCCACTTCTTTACCTTCTTCTCGTATTCTGTTTTAATGCTGTATCCTGTAACCTTAAACCGGGCGCCAAGCTCCACACGGGGGGTTCGTTTGTGGCAACCAATACCGGCCTCGGGGGCTGAGGCCTCAGCGTCTCCTATAAAAGAGAATGACAAAAAATGTCACAGACAGTCTAGGAGAGGAGTGATCATTACCAAAGGCACGGACCATAAATGCTAGGCCCGAATGAGCGGGCCTTAAAGTGTCTGTGCAGCACCGTCTCATTAAAAGCTGCACGTTAAAGCCACGGCAAAATGTTTATGTTATTTCTGTAAAACAAGAGGCCATCAAAAACAGATGTTCAGTGTTATTCAATAGTGGAAATGCCCAATGAAAAGTTGTTACAAGGGACAGTGTGCATGCTATCTCGGTTCCACCTCAACCCAATATTGCCATACTTTACAAGCGGCTTTGCTGAAAAATGGCAACAGTAAAAATGTATAGTGTTTATCAAATGGGCCGTCCATCTGGACAAACTGTCAGTGGCCGGAAGGGGAGCATTCAACGTCTAGTGTTATGACCCATGCTAATGAAGACTGCATGCCAACCAGCATGCCTGTGTAACTAAGCCATTAACTATAGAGGGAGAGAGTGTGTGTGTGTGTTTATGAGTGTGTGTGTGTGTTCAAGAGTGAATGTATATGCACATGCGTGTGTATGTCTGTGTGTGTGTGTGTGTTTGAGAGAGGGAGACCCTTGCAGGAGTCACGTTCTATGCTGCACTGACTGCGCTCCATTGGACACAGCGTGAGAATTCCTAATCAGTGCGCACCTAAACACACAGGACTGTAGGGGGCCAGGACGGTGGAAAGTTTCCCTGTGAGAAAATCAAAACCTGTGTTCTCTGGGAAATTAGCCTGCGGCTCTTTTTCTAAAAGGCATTACTAGGGACATAAAGTGAAGGGGAGATGCATGTTTAATGCCTCCGCTTCCCTATGTCTCCCTCTATTATTTTTAAGTAGGCCTAGAATTAAAATGCACGCCATTAGCTGTACCCTGCCACGTGAACTAACAAGCGCAGACATGCGGTCAACAGCTAAACCTACGTAATGGATCTGTACGGAAGAAGCATCTTGTTCAAAGACAGCAAGTCGTTCTTTACTGGGCACATAAAAAGGCTTTTATGATATTGTGGGCATCTCATCGCCAAACTATTGCATGACCTCCGTTCCACATTTTGCAGGTTACTTTTTTGGCCACAAGATGGCGACCTCTTTATGTCACATCCTCTGTCCTCTGTCATATGTTTGACGATTCCTCTTGTGAGATAAATGAAATTGCGCACAAAAGAATTGTGTCGTTGACCCTGTATCTTTAGGAAGGACACATTCATCTCAGCCCAAAAGATCTCATTACCTGCCATCAGCCCATGCCCCACTTGGCATTTATTAGAGACTTTATGATCACCCCCGCGCTGCTCTGCCCTCGTTTAACAAAGCCATTCTTCTGCCAAGCATCACCCGTTTTTTTCTCTGCGTTCCGTGTTTGATGTGGCGGAGGTTAAAAAGTGACTTCCTCTGTTAAAGCATCGGCCGCATCAGTTGCAGCTGTAAAAATTATTGAGAAGCAAGAGGCCGTTTTGCGGTGCCAAGGGCAACAGAACAATGAAATATCACTGTGCGTTTCCCCCTGCAGCAGTGGCAGCATACAGATGTCACGGCTTTAGATTTAGATGTGTTTTCTTTTGTTAATGACTCTAACAGTGGGTGGCTGTAAATTAGACCACATGGGGGGACACAAAGCTCAGAAATGACCACGACTTGCGCTCTCTCTCTCTCTCTCTCTCTCTCTCTTCATTGGGAAGCTGAATGTATCTTTTCCTTACGATTCAGGCAGCTAATTCAACCCCACTGTTTAGTGCGATTTGCCAGAACACACATAAGTACAGTATAAATAATGACGATGTTTGTACACGGTTTAATTACATCTGCACATTTAGACTCCCTGTGCATCTTTTTTTTACATTTTAGATTGGCTTGAAAAGTCCATACAATAAATTAAATTGGAAGACATTTGAAATGTTCTGTTTTTACTGGGTATTTTTAGCATGTGTTTGTGGACTCTTGCCTACTTTTCATTGAATGGTCAATGAAAGATAGACACACACACACACACACACACATATACAGTATATGGATTGATAAATAGATTGATAGATAGATGGATGGATAGATAGATGGATAGAAGTTACAGAGAGTACAAGAGAAGCCAACAGAGAAAGAGAGGGGGGGCAGAAGAAAGTGCATTAGAGAGATGGAAAAGTAAGAGACGTGATGTTTCAGGTCCCAGTATTGGCAGACCTCTGTGTGCTGGGAGACGAGACGTCCGAGTGATTTAGTGCTGCGAGTGACCCTGAGAGGTGAATGACGTCTGCAACTGGATGCCACATCACGGAACAGTGGTCATAAAGCCCCGGTGACCACAGACAGGAAGTCAAACAACCCACCGTGCCTATGAAGGGCCCCGCCACCCACACTCAACCAGGGGGGGAAAAGTACCCAGAGCCCAGTGAAATTACCCATCCGCATTATGAAGCGGAGATATGGCTCGGACAACACTCGGGCAGCGTTCCATGTCTCTGCTGGACAGATCAACGTGTCACTTCCACGATTATAAGATTTCAGGTGACATTTTCGGGGGGGGGGGGGGAAGAAAAGAAAAAAAAAGCAAAGCACAATCATCTACATCCTCTGAAAAGATCTTGAATTGCTGACTTAAAGTGTTTTTTTTTTTTTTCGACCAAAAGTTGCCACCAAAGCAGCACTTGGCATCTCAGGGCGTTTGCAGCCGTGTATAGCGTCGAGGACGGGAGCATCTCTCTCTCCCCATCAACAGAACTATCTGTGTGTGACCCATAAAGCTGTGGCGTTCACATGGGCTCCACCATCTGGCGAGTGTGTGGAGGCTAGGCCACTAAAGCCCTAAAACCCGGCACCCCGAGTTAATGATTCATTTCATCCCGCTCTCCTGGGGTCGAGCCGCGGAGCTGCCGCGGCCAGCCTGGAAATGTACATCATCAGCATCTCTGCGCGCACCATAACGCCCTGCGTTTTCTCTTTTTTTTTTCCAGCCGCTTGCCTTTGCCCTCTGCTTCACGACGGAGCCTGCACAGAGCAGGACTAACTGTTGGATGAACCAACACTGTGGTCTTAACACAGACGAGAAGACAACCCCAGTGAGACGTGGAAAGTCGAAAAGAAAAAAAAATGACCAAGTCGATGAAAAGACAAATGCTCCAATCTAAATAACTATTTATCATGCTGGACTTAGCTGTGAGGACATGATAAGCCTACTTTCACATAACTACTACCTAGTAAATCTGTGGAATCCTCGCTTTTGACACACAAGCTGATTTATCGAGGATAGCCTTTCACTTTCGCTGATGACACTCTTATTTCAGGATGTTTCCACAGACACACGAGGAGAATATTTTCCACAACTGGTGTTCCTTATTGAACAAACCATTGGAATTTTTCAAGACAAATGTTACACCGCTCATTAATTTGCTTTGACCCTTGAACAACTGCTCAGAAAGTTATGGCTTCCACATGTTCTAAAGGCTGAGACCAATCCAGATGCCTTTCTGACACAGAAACTGGCAAGTAATTGAACAGAAAAAGTGATCAGCTTATATAGGCAGCAGCGGGTCAATTAAGGAAACTGCTCTCTGAGTGTGTGGAATGCGAAACAGCCGGTACTCTAAACAAGTTCATCAAGGAGGAGGCAGCCTGTGACCACTCTCTGTCAGCAATCTCCTCTTGTCACTCCCTTTCTATCACAGACACACACACACACACACACACACACACACACACACACTCTCTCTTTCCCTCTCTCACACACACACACACACACTCTCTTTTTCTCACTCTCTCTGACATTCTCTCTATCTCTCCCTCACACACTCACACTTACTCCCTCTGTCAACCCCTCTTTCTTTCCCTCTTCCTCCCTCTCTCATCCACTCAACATACCTCTCCCCCAGACCCCCCCTCCCCCCCCCACCCCACCCCCCCTCTATGCTCTCTCTCACCCCCAGTGGGGTCCCTCTCCTGCATGTGAACTGCCTCTTTGGGGGGGTAACACGCCGTTGACTGGATGCTGATCAGGAAGTGAGCCTCCTTTTCCCCAGCGGGGAGCTTGCTGGTTCTGCATGCCTGCCTCGCGCCTTCGCCTGTGTCTCTGGTGGCACAGACTCGCTTTACACAAACACAGTGCCTGTTTTGACAAGAGCCACACTCACTGACCATGCCTAACTATTCCATGAGCGCACAAAACAAACACACGTCATGCGTTTGTCCCTGCAGACATTTATCAAGCGCAACAGTTGCTCGCTAAACGTAATTAGCAGGCCAGCCTCTACATTACAAATGTCTAAACAAACTTTCAAACACTTGCTACTATTTACTTAGCATGTTTGTCGGATTGGTGTGATATATATGCGGATGAATATTAACATGAGTGTAATTAGGAATGAGAAATCACTGGGTCGCACCAAAAGCTTATAAAAGTCACCGTGAGACCCAGAGGCTATAATATAATCTAAGTGGTGTGTGCGGTGTGGGCAGAGTAAGGGAGAGCTCTTACCTGTGTGTGGTGGTGAGGCGATGAGCTCTGGCCAGTTTGAAGGAGGGAGTGAGAGGACGCTCAAGACCTCCTCAGTGCGTCAGTGATGAATGCTGCTTCTGATACTGGGAGTCCACTGGAGCTGTGAGATGAGTGGTGGTGCTCACACACACACACACACTCTTACGCACACACACACACACACACACACAGTGTTGTCACTACAAACATACACACAGGAACTCACAAACACAAACCAGAGAGCACCCTTCACCCCCGCCCCTATCCCATGTTTAAACATCATCTTCATGTTCAGATACCCCCCTCCTCGGTTTACAGCCCTCCCATCTCTCTCTCTCTCTCTCCCTCTCTCTCTCTCTCTCTCTCTCTCTCTCCCTCTCTCTTGTGTGTCCACCTCCAGAGGTCTCTCACCCGGAGGCTTCCTCTTCCTCCCTCCCCAGATCCTGTAAATTGAGGAAAGTGGCACAGCTTTGATTTGTCTGCTTCCCCGTTGCCTTTATTAATAGCTGTGCCCTTGGGTGAAGGGGGAGATGGACAGGAAATTGTCTGGGGTGGTGGGGTTTGTGTGTATGTGTTTTGGGGAGTTGTTGTCGGCCTCTGTTGCTACCGACCCCTTCGAGACAGGTTTTTTTTTCATCCATTTTGTCATCCAATGTATAGATGAGATGTGTAACAGTGTAGAGAATATGAGTACCTTGACCACGGGGTCAAGAAACTGTATGATAATGTGCTGAGAATGTTGATCAGAAAATAAAGGGCAAGGTTTCATATCAGTCAATCTCAGAAAATTCACTAATACAAAACATGTCGATAACCTGAATATTAACTGCTCAATATTCAGATTGAATCACTGTAGCATACTCTTAAGAATCTACGATGAAGTTACATGACATGAAATTCTTCCTGTTTCAATGTCAAACCAGTTCCTCCTTTGTCACTTTCCCCAGAATCGAGGGTTGCAGAGAGGGAAAGAGGCCCCGCAGATCCTCGGCTGAGATGGATGGTGATGGATCACCTGAGCAGGTGCCTTTGTCAAAACGGCCTCTTAGTTTCAGTGTCCACACTGAAGCAGCTGTCTTGTGCGACTTGACGGCCGAGGACAAAAGAGAGAGAGAGAGAGGGGAAAGGAGAGAGCAAACAGAGCGTGTGACTGGAGGTCCAGTTGGGTGGGTTGAGGCAGGCTTGGTGGATGTCGTCACTTTTGTGACAGTGTTTTCACCCGCCGTGGGGTTAGAAACGGGGGGGTGTTTGGTCCCATGCTTGCAAAAAGCAAGTGTTTATATCCAATGAATCAGGCTCATGTTCAATGGAAGAGAGACAGATGGAGATCTGTGGTTGAAGTACTAAATTACATCTGTGAAACTGGCTGTGAAAAATGCAATAAAAAAACCTCCTTTGGAATCGATTTACTTTGATTTTAATGCAGGACAACAGAGACGTATCTGTGTCGGCAAATAGAAAGCCTTGCCAAACGTATTCCAGAGCTCAAATAAAATGTCCACATAAAGGTCCATTAAATTTTGTTTTATATGGAGCAGATATGTTGTGGAGAAAGTCCTTGATTAATGATAAACATATGCTTACACAGACAGGGAGACGAAGCATGGAGCACTAAGCATTGGGACATTTTCCCAGGACGTTGATGTCAAACATGGTATTGTTGATTTTCAAACATGACTACATAAAATCAACAAAGGTCAAAAGTGCTCTTTTGCTACCCAGTTATACCTCAAATAACCATGCTGACCAGTGAGGTCAATGAGCTAGAAATGGAAGAAACAGCTTGAGCAGTACACACTCTTAAAAAAGGGTATGGAATCATACAATATATAGAATTATGCTATAACCAGGCTCTATGTAGCCCTTTTTTTTTCTAAGATTGCATGTATGTTGGTGCTGACAATATCGTTGAATTCCCTGTGGAACCCTTCACACCCTGGTCACTAACAGAAAGTGAGGCCATGGTAAATCAAAAGGTCTATAACATAATGAGGACCTGCCATGCTCACATCAAAGAGAGGTTATCACTGGCAGTAATAGTGCGATTAAATGGACCGTAACTGTTGGTGATTATGTCTGGCTCTTCCAGCACTGCTAGGAACGGCTGGTATTCGTCCATTGGCAGGGGTGAGAACGCCCACAGCGGAAGGCCATGCCTCTGAGATAGCCACCTGCTAGAGTAAGACAATACCCTGTTACAGGAACTGTATGCTGGAACTCTTAATTGCCCTATGGATTCAGAAAATGGCACACATTTCAGTCTTTATCTTATCATTAGTCATAAGACTGGCCAGCCTCGACAGCAATGTATTTTGGCCGAGACAGTTGTTCTTAACATTCACTTGTCAGTGGTATAATTTCTCTACGGAATAACCAGAGTAAACCTATAGGCGAAGAGTTACATTTTAGTCAACTCTCAGCGGTATATGGAACAATGATAATATCAGTTACTTTCTGTGGTGATTTCCACTCTCGTTTGAGCCGCTGAGAAACAAGGTCATAAGTCTGCAATCTTCCCTCACTTCACTGCAGCCAAGGTCCTGAAAATATTTACAATGTCTCTTGAAGGGAAGTGCACTAGCGGATTTGTTGGCTTAGCTACCACCACCTGGGCGTTATCTGTGGATGCCAACGAGTAGGTAGGTTTATTGTGTCATGCTAAAATAATAGAAATGCATTTGCCTCAGCTGTTTCATATAACCATGAGTGTTATGATCCATGAAGCGACATAAAAAGGCCATTAGAGAGGCAGGCGGATTGGAGAGGAACGACAGCAAGGAGAAGGACAGTAGGAGCTGAGAAGACAAACAATCAACAGCAACTAGATACAGAGAATACATCACATTAAATGGTAAATCAAAAAACCAATGCGGCATTCAGCTTATGTGTGATCGTGGTTGTGATCCTTCTCTTTCTCTTAGGACATTTGTCTCTGTGTCAGAGTTGAATGAAGTCCCTGGTGTGTACGCATGCACAGGAGTCAGACGTACATTCGCTGGCGATTGCAGACCCCTGTGCAGTGACCATTTGTCCAGTTTGTCCTCCAGTCATGGAAATTTGAGGCACAAGGCTAGTGTTACCACCACACTCCCACTCAGCGGGAAAAATAGACATGAATGTCAAAGATGAAAAAATAAACATAACACAAACAGGAAGTGGTGTAATATGGTGGATAAAGGGAAGAGGGGGAATAGGGGATCCTCTGACAATATTTTGCTTTTCATTCAAAAGGGGCTATGGGGGTCTTTGCGACCTTCCTTGCAAGGATGGAAAATTACTGAAACCACTCCAAAACATTCCTGCAGAATCTTGTCTAAAATACGCCCTGGGTAATTTCAGCCAGTGGATTGTCTTCTTGATAATAGAAAATGTATGAGAAACAAAAAACCTTTTACGCACACACACACATACACAAAACATTTATGGTTATAGGGGCTATCAGTTGTAAACATCAGGAATAGATTAAATCAAATAATAGCGAAAAGTTAATGTTTCCCATACGAGAGCAAACCCAGTATCACTGCTCCACTGCTACTTCTGATTTGGGTTATTACCCTTATTTGTCAACCATGTTTAGCATATGAGGGCGGAAATGGGCTTTTTTTTTTGTCATTGCTCTCACTCACTGATATGAGCAGACTGCACAAATGCAAAATCTCACACAGTAGCGAGTTGCAGGCTAATATTCCGATGGGAGATAATTTTGCATCTTTTCTTCCCACACTGAATTCATTTTAGATCATCAAGCAGAAGGGCAAGATTTCTCAAGTAAAAATATCCTCCAACTCCTCTGCTTGGCTTGTTTGTGGAGTTTTGCCTCAAGGAAATGCATGCCCCTCTGGTACAGTATGTGCTGTCTTCCAAACATGTGAATAAATGGATAAGTAAAAATGTGTGCTTGAACAGATACGTAAGGATTCCTTTGGTACTGTTTATGCAAGTATGTGAGTGTCTTTAGAGTAGAGAGAGAGAGAGAGAGAGAGAGAGAGAGAGAGAGAGAGGCTTTGTGGTTGAGGAAAGCAGCAGAGTGCACTAGCAACTAAAACCTGTTCTCCCTCTCGTCAGCTCAGCCTTTAGTAAACATGCCGCCAAGGACACTGAGTCTTCACCCATGACCCTGTCAAAACCCAGAGCCCAGCAAGGCATGGCCTGGCACTCCCCCATGGGGGCTCAATGCCCAAAAATGTCAGGGCCCGATGGTTGGATCTCATTTTTCCAGCATTCAATTTCTCAGTCTGTTTGGTCTGAATGTGTTTTTTCTCTCTTTTTTGGACTCTTTTTGAATTGAGGGAAGCTGAAGCTGACGCCTTTAGGGTTACCCAGCTGGTCACCCCCATTCTTGCTGTCCATGCAGCTGCCCACTCTCCCACTGTAGGAGGCTTGGACGCTGCTCTGGAGACCAGCTGTATCAACAGGACCCCAAACCCGTTCAGGGTGAGAGGAAGCCCCGAAAGCAAAGCCCACGTCAAGCCCACGGAGAGAGAGAGCCAGTGTGACTCGTCTGGTGCCCGAGCTCTATTGGCTGGGCCTCTCCTGTCATCTCTCCCCGTTCTCGTAATAAACAAATCTTTGTGTCCTCCTCAGCAGATGCGCTCGAGATATAGCGACTTCTGCTCAAGAGACGGATTAGTGTTTCGTTTTCCCCTGGCCTCCAACTGATAGAGAAATAAACAGAGAGCCCTCATGCAACCGCAGCGAGCGATAAGACATCTTTAAAACCCCACAGAACAAACATGGGGATGCCATATTGTCAGCGATATCATTGATATGAATACTTTAATCTCCCCTTTGGCACAGCTGCTCTGACATTTTCATAACTCCAGTGCTTGCTGTTTGACACATAAAAGCAGTCGTAATAATGGCTTGATGTAATTTACATTTGAAGACATCTGAAGTTATTCTTTGTGGAAATGTTTCAAAGGCCATATGTTCTTTGAACATGTGTTTTGTGATATATGCCGTTTCAGAGGAAGTTGGAGGGAAAATGAGCATGGTTTTACAAAGGCAGCTTCAAAGGACGCGACGTCTATGTAGCCTACCCCCTAAGAGAGAAGATAATAGTGTGGTGTGTGGCTCAGGGTTAGGGTGACTTACATGTTCACAGATGTTATTATAAGACAATCGTGTGATAAGAAGTTACAATGTTATAAAAGGGCTTCAATTCATCAATAACTGGGCCTTTAGGAAATACTGTAACTTGGGTAGGAAATGAAGACAATGGCTTCTTGCTGGCCCTTTTCCTGAAAAGACTTCTGAATCCTGTTGACTGAGCCTTGACTAATCAGTCCCAGAATGTCCTGCAGGGTCAATCCTACCCGTTCCCACCAATGACCTTGCTGAGTAAAATAACTAACAAGTGTTGCTGTTAGCACTGATTTGGACAGTGAGGAGCCTAAGAAAAATGACTATATGTACCAGTGAGGGGCCTAAGAAAAAAGTACAGTATATGCTACCACATACATACAGCATGTAAATGTAGGTCAAACACACACACACACACACACACGCACACACACACCTACACAAACTCACTCACTCACACACACACACACACACACACACACACCTAATTGTACCTCAATTTGTTACATAAATCCCATGCAAGTGATATTGATAAATTTGAATTCCTTCATTAAATATTTATTGAATATACCGCAGTCACTGTTGATGGTGATGGCATCCAGTTTCTAACAAAATAGGGGCGTTGACATCAGAAAATTCTCTGTTGATCTCCTTGGCAGACATGTCCAGCTCTCGTGGTCGTGATCCTGGGGATGTCCAAATCGAGTGTTTATGAAGCTGGAGTCGGCTTGGTTAACCCCTGCTGAGGGAAAAGGATAGGAAAAGAGTCACAGGAAATAACAGACACCATGGGATGCCAAACATAGACCATCAGCGAGGAAGTATCACTACCCCAAGTGGTCTTCTCCTTCATCGTAAGGCAGACAATGCCATGTCTAAAGCTCATCCATTATTATTAAGTTACACATTTGATTTTACAGGTAATATACACTCCATTATTGCCATGATTTGCAATTGACATTATTTGTTTATCCTCCAAGATGACATTCAACACCAGGAGTATTTGTAGTACGGGTTCTGTTGGCTTTGTGTGTGTGTGTGTGTGTGTGTGTGTGTGTGTGTGTGTGTGTGTGTGTGTGTGTGTGTGTGTGTGTGTGTGTGTGTGTGTGTGTGTGTGTGTGAGAGAGAGAGAGATTGAGAATGTTGTTTAGTGTGAATTTGCGCAAAAATGAGACACCCCATGGTTTCTGTGGAGGCTCTGACATCAGAGGCGTCCCCACACAGGGCTGACCTGGTGACTGGGAGTCTGGTGCTGCTGGGGAGGGCCGTGGTCACTCTTAATGAAATGCTGTCCCAAGTCCTCTGTAAACACACCCAGACTCCCCACACCAGCCTCCACCATGCTAGCAGAAATGTGCACAGGCTCCACACAGTTGAGGAATTCTCTCTCCCTCTCTCATTCTCTCTCTCTCTCCCTGCCTCTCTCTCCTTCTCTCCCTCTCTCTCCTTCTCTCCCTCTCTCTCTCTCTTTCTCTCCCTGCCTCTCTCCTTCTCTCTCTCTCTCCCTGCCTCTCTCTCCTTCTCTCCCTCTCCCTCCTTCTCTCCCTCTCTCTCTCTCTGTCAGTTATTGTAATCATCAGCAGTGGGAGGTGCGGGCGGTCACGGTCAAGGAGAGGTGGACAGAGGAGTGCGTGCTGTCCTCCAGCTATTGGGGTCCAAAATTATATGGACCTGCAGATGTGCGCCACATGTGGATTTTTTTGCGAACAGTCAACAATGTCAGCCACACTTTTGTCACAAAACTTGATTAAGCCCCAAGAAGCTTTAATTCCAAACGAAACGAAGACTCGCCTCTGATAACAACAATATTTATGAGAACATCTGGCCTATTGCCCTATAAATGTAACACTGACTTAGAAGGGAAATTAAATGAAACAAAAACTAAATGAGGGTTAACCGAACATGACTTTGAATACCATCATCAAAATGAGTTACTCCATTCAGTGAAAAGGTCTGTGGTCAATTCAGTCTTAACAGAAAGGCAAAATGAAGGCAAAATGTTGAGCCATCCCCTGTGCAGACTGCAGAGAGATATCTGTGATATGTTGTTAACTCTTTTGCTGCTACTACTCTGTAGAAATCCTAATATCCTGTTATTTTACACTAAACCTACCACACTCAACCTGGCCACTGTAGATGCAAACACCCTTGCTTACACGCACACTGCTTACCAAGTGGAGACTCATACATGTACACACACACACACACACACACACACACACACACACACACACACACACACACACACACACATACATAGATCGCCCCCTACAGGTAGACGGTAATATCTGTGCCCTCTCTCTATTGAATAAAAGGCCCCACACCTGCTCAGGGAGATTAAGTGATATTGCTGCGAGACAGGACCGTGTGCAGGCCCTGGGAGGGAAGAAATCACATTACCGCTGCACACATCACCGGCCCTGGACCACCCTGGTGATCGCACACCCAGCGTTGCACAGAAGCCTTATTGGGTTAAAGTGGAATCTCCATTTGTCAGTTTCTCCATTTGAGGCTCTGGGGGCTCCTGTAGCCAAGTACTCCTTCTCCTTTTTAATGGGCAATGCAGCATGACGGATCAAAGAGGGTCGCTTTGGCTTTCTTATGGACTGAGCCACCGTCCCCTGAGGGATGAGCGTAAGAATACAGTATGCCCCTGAAAACACGAAACACTATCTACTGTATGCAACCTACACACTTCTATGGTGCACAGCCTTTCGGCAGCCATTGCTCGGTAAACAGGACAGTGCACTGCACACGTTTCAGGGTTTGGCATCTACAATCCATGAGGAGCAAAACCCAGGTTGTTATGAGAGCCTCGCATGACAAAGAATAAATGTCTTTCAAAGGCCACGTCCTTGGACTTCATAATTTATAACAAAGTGTGTGCTTGTCTTTGCCAGATATTTCCCCCTGATAGCACTATTAAGAGTCTGTAGATATTCCTTGGCACTCGGGTCGCATTCCAGTCAAGTAGTTTCGGAAGAGACTGTCAACATTTTTCACCTGGAACGGACAGAAGTCCATCCAAGCATCATCTTGCTGGAGTTTATTTTAATCAGGTGCGTCTAGACAGCGGAGTTAAAGTGATTTAGCTAGCACCCCACTGTGGCTGCTTGTGTTCGGGATTGGAGTGCAGCACTGGAAAATAGCTGCTTCTCAATCTAACGCCCCAGCACCGTCCAGAGGAGCAGATGGCTCGGCAGATTAACGGTATATTAAACAGCCCCTCTTCTTTCCCCCTCATCCTCCACAAACAGTTGCATTCATTCTTGAATCCCACGGCTGTTTGTTTATGCGACCTGGAGCGCAGTGTTTGGCCTTGGCGAATAACGACCCCGGAGTAGCAGTTTGCGTAGTTTCGTTCCGTGGCAGTTTTGCTGATGCCAGAGGCTCCCCTCCTCGCACATCATCACAGTAATGCAGCCGAACAGGCGGTCACCTTGTTCCCTTTTCACCCCTCCATTTCAAAACGGCACATTCTGTATCGTGGAGGTATATTATCCCTCATTAAGCCTTTCTATGCCCATCTGCAGCCTCGTCACTGGGTCATTTGGCTCCTTCAGAACGCAACAATAAACCACCGTGCTTGCGCGCTAAAAGGGCCCTTATGGCTTTCACACATAAAAAGTGCACGTCCCATTTCTCTGTTCACACCTTACTGCCCTCAGAGCCCTCGCTGACCTTTTAGCAGATACCAAACAAAAAATGGGATGACGCCAGCAACAGGCAGAGCTATCATCTTGTCCCCGTTTAATCAGAGATCATGTGACCAGAGGGCCAAACGGGAAACAGAGTAGAGTACGCTTCACTTCCTCCTGGGGGGGAATATCAAGAGAACATACAGACAGGTGTGTCCGCCACCTACAGACATTTTTTTCCCTTACAGCTGACGATCAAGAGGAGAAACACTTCCTTGTAAATAACGGGAAATGTCTCATGCAGGTGTCTCATAACCGGAGGACATCTTTTGTTTGTTCTAGTTCAGTCCGATTATGGACAGGGACGGTAACTCCAGAAGTAATTCTACAACAACACACACTCATACTGCATGTACGCATGCAACCCCCACCCCACACTCCCCCACCACCACATACACACACTCACACAATCTTACTCAGATTAAATGAAAACCATTATTCGGTTCATGTTCCATAAAACTGAAACGTTTTACACATTTGGGAGCGGAGTACAACTCTCATGTCGACTTGCCCTGCTTTCCCAATCCAAATGCAATACAGACTCTTGTACCACAGAACATCATGTTCTTCCCCACACAGGCAAGATAAACCCT
This sequence comes from Sardina pilchardus, assembly GCF_963854185.1. Taxonomy (NCBI): domain Eukaryota; kingdom Metazoa; phylum Chordata; class Actinopteri; order Clupeiformes; family Clupeidae; genus Sardina; species Sardina pilchardus. The sequence goes on from NC_085012.1 coordinate 10,793,005, forward strand.
AAACATGTTGTCCCTCCTACTAAGCAGTGGTGTTGTTTTGGCCTACAACATAGTGTTTCTGCCCAGAACAGAGATAGAGAGAGAGAAAGAGAGAGAGACCATTCCATTTGAGCTGACCGTGAGTGCGTACGGACATATTTCGTAACCCATATCCTGTGTTATCTTGCACTCGCCCCATGTAGCCACACTCTGCTGTCTCCTGCACTGCTTGAAAGGCTGGACTTAAAGGCACAAGATCCAGTGCGGGAAATAAAGGTATATAACCACCCTGACCTTTCTAAACAAAGCATCCGGAGTGATCGGGTGTATATATCGGCTTACTGTCATCGGCAAAAAAAAATATCTCACCCTGGTGAGAAGAGAGACCATGGCTGGTGCTATTCTAAACCTCATGTCAACAGTGGGCACTTCAGAGAGGCTTGCCTGTAGATCCATGTTGAGTGAGGGAAGCTTGGCTGCGAGGTGCCTCAGCGCTGCCCCTCTGTGGTGGCTTTGCCGAATGGGCCGAATCCTGAAGCGGGAGCCAAAGGGGAAGAAAAGGATGTGAACAACAGAGGCCGGATCAGCCCATATCAGACACAGAGAAAGAGAGATGAACGGTGCTGACCCATCAAAGGGAGAGCTGGACGACTATGTGACAGGTTGCATGCCTGTCTAAAGCCTCACTTTATTTTCATTCCAAAGTTTCTGCATTGTTTTTGAATATTTCAACCAGAAACCCTCATAGGAGAAGATTGAGTTTGGTCCTTTGGCTAGCCCACTTCTTAGCATGTTCTAATTTGAGGCTGGAATGAAGATACCCATCTTGCAATGAAATTCGTTGCATAACATGCAAAGGATATTTATACAAGAGCCCTATGGTGGCCAGTAAGTCTCCCCTCTGGCTATTCGTCCACTAAAAATGCAGATACAAATATATTCTGTAGCAAACACAGATGACTAGCAGTGATTTATGATCACCTCCTCGACCGCAACACCTCAAAGGGCAAACCTCCTTAGATGAAGTTCTGCCAGTAAAATCAACACAAAATGTTAAAGTGGGATGACTGCTGCCCTCTTCTGGGAGAGATTTGCTATTGCATTGAAGACACAGGGCACTGTGATGCACCGTTTTGTATCCTCTCTGGATCATAGGCTTTCACGGAAAGTATACGTTTTTGTTTCATATCCAAATGCAGCACAGTCACTGATTTGACTCCACTCTCCATATGAGGCTGCTATCCCACATGGAAATAACCCACAGGTCCGAAAAAAGGGGGCGAATTCTGAGCGTCCTGAACACACAGCCTTGCCTTTGGCTGTGTACAATCCCAGAACCTATCTCTGTGGAATCTAAAATAACATGGGGGGAGGCTGTGGATGACGTGAGGGGAGGCTTTTTAATGGTGAGCGTGAACGCTGCTCCGCGCACACTGAGTGAGCGAGCTCGGCTCATCAGCACGGCTCGCCTTGGGCGCAGGAAGCAAGCGGCGGTGTGTGCGATTCAGTTTGCATTTCTAATGTCAGAGCGCCCAACAGTCGCCCGCCGGTGACGCTCAACGCCTTACCCAGTTATTTATTTATTTTCCCCTTCTTCGTTTCTTTGCCCCCCCTCCACCCTTCCATCTAATCTCCTGTTCCCAAATTAATTACTTAATTAGCATAGTGAATTAGCAAACGATTATGATGCATGGAAAAGTTCCAGCGACACCCGGTGCTAGTTTGGGCCCTCACACATGCACACTCTCCTGCACACACACACACACACACACACACACACACATACATAGATATGGAACACACACACATACACACACAAACACACACGTGCACACACACACACACACACACACACACACACACACACAAACACACACACAGACACACACACAGAGTGGAGAAAAGAGAAGCGAAGCTGGGTGGCTGGAAGGCTTGAAGCCAGCAAATTAGGAAGCCTGTAATAAAAATAAAGCATTTTAACAAACAGCCATGCCAAAGTGCAAGTGATACCACTCCCTCTGTGTGAGACATAATAAAATCTGCAGTGTTAATTTATTAGCAGAGTATAATTGTAGCAATGAATTAATTCTTTCTCCCGGTGTGAAACTCAGATATGGGCTTTTTTCGGAACGCACACCACGACCAATCATAGTTTGGCTCATTTGAGATTGAAGGCCCCTCTACAGTGGTCCATTGATGACTGCCGTGCTGAAGTGTCTGGGAACAGTGTGAGGCAGATGTCCTAACTGGGCACTGTATGATATCTCGCTCTGCTCAGAGAATCCATCCATGGGCACTCCCTCTGCCCACTTTGAACTTTGTGGATGACATGAAAAACAATAAAACAAATGCCACTGAATGGGCATGGGTGGAATGAAAGATATGTGCTATACCAAGCCATCCAGTCGAATGTCAGAGATGTTTATGACATAGACATCGCCCTCTTAATGACAGCGGAGGCTCCTCGGAGTGTCCCGGTGGACCTCGACTGACACCTCTCTCTGGTGACATTAAGTGCCCCGTGAGGCCCTCTTAAGTGCTCTGGCCCCGCCCCCACGAGTTTGCCTCTGCTTCCGCGAGTAATTAGCCTAATTAGGCCTGTCTGCGGAGACCGTGGCGAGGCTGCCTCTCGGAGCCTGCTCTGGGGCCTCGGGTGAAGAGACGCATGCCCGGAAGAGTCGTCGACGAACTTGAGTGACAGCTCCGCTCCCTGTGGATCGCACCTCGGAGGGCCCACGAGGGACCCTCATGGTCCCCACGGTTAGGCGGCAATGACACGAATGATGATGCTATGGAATGTTTGTCAGCGTGTGCTTGGGCTGTCAATAGGGCGTCCTCGTTTTCAGGACTGAGTGTAAACAGAGCGTGGGCTCTTTCTTAGTGTTCCAAAACTGTAAAAGCTTAAGGAAAGTTTCTTCTTTCTCGTCAGAGAGATAGCAGCAGCTGTAACGTATATAGAGGAAAATAAAAACTCAGAGACTCCCCCGGACAGCTGAATCACATGCATCAGACATGTGCTTCTCTCTCCCTAGACAACCTGGAGACTCCTCTCCTCTTACCCTCAGAAGCTGTGACATGTTCGACGGTTTTTCTTAAGCAGGCCCCAGATACCTGCAGTCGCAACAAAACCACCGCTTTGTTACCAAGACAAAAAGCTATTACTTTTAAACAACCTTCCCCTACCTTACTCTATATTTTACAGCAATCATTTGCCCGAGGGAACACGGGTATTGCGATGGCTGAGCGCTGTGAGCAGATGTAACCATCAGCACAGTCTATTCTATATACACGTCAGTCACTCATATTTTGTTTCACGGCCGATTTGCATTTATGTCAGCAAGGCATTTGAGCGTCATTCCGATGGTTAACAGCTCTGGAAATATTAAACAGCCTGCCCTGATGAGAACACATCAGAAATCACTGGGAGCAATCTGCTTGCTGTCATGCGGTGCTGGAAATCGACAGTCTGTTTGGGTCTAATTTGAAACCCATCTATTTCAGTAAACTGTGTTTTCAATACGAAATTGAAAATATATTGCATTTTTAAGGGGGTGGGGGCGGAGTGTTGTGTGAAAGGGAGGGAGCAAATTGCTGAAACTACAAACATTTTCGCCTGTCAAGAATGTCACAGCTGGACCCCATCCCTTTTGTCGATTAAATAAAGAAGAGATCGGGCTAATTAAAATACATTTCTCTTTTAATATTGGCGTGTTTGGAGAGAGATAGAGGAAGGGAGGGGGTGTAATCAGCTTCTTGACAGAACGTGTGCTGGCGAACAACTGCTCTCCCCCATAGCGACTGCAGCAAGGGTTAAAATGTCAAAACGTGGAGGCAAGGCTGGGGGTCATATGGTGATCTGTTTAGAGGCAGATGACAACATGGGCTATAGAAATGGGCTGCTAAACACAAAGTCTGGAGTGTGTACATTTTTTATATCAATTGTATTTTGTCTCATTCTGCAATAAAAAAAATGTCTCAGAAGAGCAGGGAAAATGGGGAGAATTGCTTCCACAAACCCTCGGTGCAATTGAGAACCCTCTGTGTTCATCTCGAGAAGCAGACAGGTAAAGTAGTCAACATATTTCTGTATTTGCTTTATAAGGAATGTCCAGACCGCCTGCTGAAGTGAAGAGCTGTCTCTGGATGTCTGTGTCCGATGTCTGTGTTTGAATATCTGTGTACAGTATGCAGATCATGTGCATGCCAAGACAGCCAAACTTGTGCTATGAGTGATAAGTTTTGCTTTTTGCAACTCCTGAACTAAGATTTTGTGGTGTATATTAATTATGTTGGCCTGTGTGCATTTGTGTGCGTGCGTGTGTGTACTGCATCTACCACCACATCGTCTTGACAGGGGCTAAGCTTCTGAAAGCTGATTTTTTTTTTTTTTTTTGGTGAGCCGCTGATCTTGATCATGTGACCCTTCAGGCACAGATGGCGAGGGGGGCGGGACAGGACGGCCCTTAGGCTCATATGTCAGAGTCACATGCCCAGTGGGGGTGGAGTCTGGCGACAAGTGAAGCTGGTGGTCATGTCTCATGTCCAGTTCTCAATGTTCCCTTTTGTATTTTGTTCTGCCTTTTTCTTAACAGAGAGGCTTTTGACAAAGAATGCAGAAACACATGGATACAATCAGATCATATGCAATAATAAAGATTGCATGTAAAATTGCTGGCACCCTTCAAACCAACTATTCAGTAGGCTTAATCTATTCTAGATGACACATCTTTGCATGAGATTTTTTTGTGGGGTGGATTATTAATGTTCCTTCTCAAAACAGACGTGAACATAGTTTCAGCATACCTCTCCCCTGAGATAAGAGCACAATGCACCTACTCGGAGCAAGACAAATTCAAAACAAATGGAGAAACCCAGATGCTTTTGTTTCAGAGCAGAAATATTTGGGAAACAGAATATTTGGGGTGAGGTCTTATTTTAACTGTGGGGGCTTGCTGTGGTTTCATGGCAGTTGGACAAGTGTATTCATAATCATCCCCATTAACATGAAGGACTAATGAGTAGAGAGCTTCCAAGGGAAAGAGAGTAATTGCAAACGCGTTCCAGCACAGTTCTTCCCTTCTAAAACCTGCCAAAACTCAAAATATCACCAGCGAAAGCACAAGTGCAGGGAAAGCCCCACTCAATTTCCATTAAAAATTGGATGAAAGGCATCACCAGTTAATGGCAAAATCACATAATCTGAATAAGTAAACTTTACACACCCTGACATCTATACTCAAACTGCAGACACAAATCCAATACTGGGCAGAAACTCTCTCACAAACATGGACGTATACGTATGGGGGAAGACATGTTTACACAGTGAAAACCATACTTCTGTTGCAGTGAAATAAGAGTAAAAATGATGAATGGCATTGTTAGATTTGACCTTTGCCTTTTCAAACTCTTCGTCTTAAACTAATGGCAGCTCAGCCTCAGAGGTCGTGGGTTATTGTTGCCGCAACGATCAGACCCCCCAATCATCTGTACATGTGATGCTGCCTCATATGAATCCTTCCCTCACTTTCTCATCCCTTAATGGTCATTTATGTCAAAGAAGGGACATTAAAATGCCTCTGAAACATGAACTCAATTAGCCATCACTCTTCTAAAGCATTTTGAGAGGAATGAGGTCGCGACATTGTGAACCCAACAACAACAGCACAAAACATTAAGAGTTGAATTAATGGAAGGAAAACCGGGCAAGTTCCCAGCTGGGCATGGACTAGGCTATATGAGTCATCAAAAAAAAAAAAAAAAAAGTGCTGATGTCAAAGATATTCTAGACTACTTTTATCATTGACAAGACTGTATCTTCTCACTGGTGTCTGAGGGAAAATAGAGTTATAATCAAATATTTTTCTTCTTACGAATTGAGATGGCATTTCTCCGTCACAATGAAAATAGACATGTTATATGGTTTAATGCGATAAATTTCGCCTATCAATTGAGTCTACAAAGCATCAAGACACAGAGAAAATATTGACAGACTAGGGAACTAAGGAGGGCTACACCACAAATCCGCAGAGCGTAAATAAACCTGCGCGTACTGAACACAGTCCCCTAGAAGTTAATGGCAGCTTTGTGTGGCCGAGTAGTTTTATGATCTTAATTCTCTCGCATACTATGCCAACATAAATATGGTGCTTCTCGGCGGGAAGCTCCACCGAGTGCAGTTAGGGCTGGGCTGGGCTGGAACTGCAACAGGTTCAAATACACAACTTTTACTGCGCCTCAGGAGGGGGTTTTCTCAGCATTGCTTTTGCTCTCTATAGCCTTCGGTTTGGGGAGCGGTCAACGAGATAGTCCTCGCGTCAGTCAGTCCAGCCTGATTTATGGCTAAGGATAAGCCCAGTACAGAAAGTTGAGAAGTAGAACACGGAAAAGAGGAAGATATCTCCCACCAGCGCGTATGCGCTACAGGCCTATGAGGTAAGGAGTGCAACGTTATGGCCAACAGTAAAGTAGCCTACAATCAAAGTGCTGCCTTTGTAATTCACACCAGCAAACCATATGTCAACAACAAAGCAATTGTTTCATCGGTCAGATGTGCAGATATTCGCACCAGCATGTCTCACCATGGATACACAGCAGTGGATACACAGGCCAGTCGCGCTCAATTTAGCATTGCTAAGAAGTAGCTTCTCCGACTAGCTAATGTAGGCCTATGGACTATTAATTATAGCGGCAGGCTACATATTTCTATTACCGCTGCACGTCATAGGGCAGGCTATTCGAAGAAAACAAATAATTCCTCACTTCTCTCCATTACCATACACCTGCAGCTTTTGCTCTAACCTCGGTGACTCAATGATCGGTATAACTCAACATTTTGTAGGCCTATAAAAAGCCACTCACGTGGTCCCAAACGTGTAGGCCTGCACTGCCTCACAAGACAGTCCGCAATAGTTAGCTGTTTGTTGCATGCGCACCTGGCCTGCGTATGCATGCGTGTCTGTTCAGACTTGTGTGCAAAGTACAGTATACTACTTTGGCGACTCCCAAATATTTGCCTCCATCTCCATTGCAGAAGTACACTTCTGCCCTTTTGCGGTGGTCAAATTATCCCATTAATTGTCCATTTTTACTTCAACCTATGAAAAGGACATTCATACAATTGTGCAGCATTCCAACAATGTTCTTGTTTTGTAATTTGATTATAAAAGTAACCATGTAAACCATGATTATAGTTTTGCCTTAATTGAACAGCCTGTGTGTGTGTGTGTGTGTGTGTGTGTGTGTGTGTGTGTGGGTGTGTGTTCTGTGACAGTGATTCAGTGTGTCTAATTTAGTCAACTTTGAACTTTTACATCACAGGATATTGACATGCGTACAGGAAATCTGAATCTGGATGTGAATGTCATAACATCATTCCATACTCTTTTCAATATAAAAAATATTGCTTTCTACTAAATATGATCAACACTACTAAATTCAGACATGTGGCTCTCTTGTCTTCTGTCAATCAAGTGAGATCCAGGTCCTAGCAACACACTAACCCAGGCAAAAAGCTCACTCAATTAGAGTGGCTCTGTTCCTCAGTCAGTCTTGATGAATGACTCGGGCTCTGAGAGAAATACCGATGCAGACTCTTCAGCCTGTGCAGCAGTATGTATCTCCGTCCCAGTGCATGGCGTAATAGCTTTGGCAGGATGGATGGGGATGGGTGTGCAGGAGGCCTCAGGTGAAGAGCTGGCCCCAACCCTCTCACAACAAAACAGGAGGAAATGCCTCCCTACACCCCCCTCCTCCCCCTTATGCTAAGCCCCCAAGCAAACACATCAGCACGCTGCTACGCCTCGACATTACCATAATTAAGCACTCTGATGTTTCCTTTGCATGCCGGCTTGTGTGTGTGTGTGTGTGTGTGTGTGTGTGTGTGTGTGTGACCATGTGCTTGTGGCTGCCATTATTCCACAGTAGCTAAACCAATGTAATTTGGGTAAAAGTAAACAGACTGGTTGTGCAAAGGGAAACCTTCAGGGTGAAGGAAACTTTTGGGAAAGTGAGATCGAGAGAGAGTCATCTTTGGCGTTTGCCCTTGGTGTTGTGATGGTGTTAGTTAATTATACTGTCAAGAAATTTTGTGGAAAATAAAGAAAAAAAATGGGCAAGTGTCACTGCCTCAAGCTTATCAAGAAATATGCAGGCAACTGTATCAGGGCATGATGTTGGCTTTCTGTCTTCTTTTCACAGAACATAGAAACAGACAAAGTGACTCAAGAGTTGTGTGTGTGTGTGTGTGTATATATGTGTGAGGGAGAGAGAGGGAGGGAGAGAGGGAGGAAGAGAGAGCTCTGGAGAGATATAGCAATAAGAAGAATGAAAGAAAAAAAGATTTGTGGGTCCAATCTACAACGAAGAACCATGCATGCCTCAGATGTAATTAACATTTTGATTTGAAGCGCATTTTCCCGCACATAAAAGCATGCCAATTAGTTTATGTGCCGATCATGTGACAGTAATGATCCTCAATGGCGTGCCACAACCCTTTCTAATCTGTGCTCACACAGACACATTACGGTGCCCTTGTCTGCCCTGATGGAGAGGCTTGTGCCCTCTAATGGCTGGCGATGGTTGTGTGCTGATAGCAGCCAAACACTGTGGGGCCTCCCATGCTGGGGCCGTTGAGAAGTCCTTGATTTCACTGCAGTTAGGTCCCCTCTCTTTCCCCCCCCCCCTCCCCTTTGCTCTTTCAGTTTCATTTGTGTGTGTGTGTGTGCGTGTGTGTGTGTGTGTGTGGGGTGTGTGTGTGTGTGTGTGTGTGTGTGTACGTGCGGCTTATCTATATTATGAAGCTTGTAAGCTGTAGTGCGCTCTGCATTTGTTGTGTGCACGCTGACAGTCACTGTTGTAAGTGTTCATTTTGCTGTGTGGCGGAGACATTGAGAGCTTGATCATGTGCCACAACTGGAATGCCAGAGGCTTGAAGATGTATGAGTTATTCTGTTAAACATTTTTTTTTTTTTTTGTCTGTGAAGATGTGTGAATATTATTACTCTATTATTCTGACGAGATGCAAATGAAAATCTCTTCTGGTAATGGCAGCAGTGCCCTTTCACTTTGCCTCATTTTTTAGTGGGGGAGGGGGGTAAATTGTGAAAAAAGTTGAACTGAGTGTAAAACTAGAAGAGTGGATACCGACCAGAATGTTCTGTCCTGCAGAGTAGTCTGGGTGAAGCGTAATGAGGCGATGCAATGCGTGCGTGCACAGTCACACACACACACACACACACATACTCACATACACATACACACAGGCAGACATACACACACAGAGCCCTTTGGGCTGAGGATCGCCGTGTTGAAGAATAAGATATGAATGGAATAAACGCTTAGAAACCAGAAGGATGCACTGAAGCGTTCTCTCCTAGCTATCACCATGGATGAGGAAACACTAGCTTGGTAACTCAATGTCTTCTGGAAAGAATTCTCTGCAAATGCGGCCCAAGGGGCATAGGATGATGAAATGTTCCATATCTTAACAAAATCTCATTTCTGCAGCATCATGCATTTTTACAACTTAATATTTCACAATATTGCTCACGTTTTCATCGCTGCATCCACTTGAACTCCAGCTTGAACTACCTGTAAGGACATGAGTAAAAAGTACCCTATAAATAATCACGATTACAAACGCCTACATGCAGTATTTCAGTATTGCTGGGTAGCTGACGCTAAGGAACAGACAAAGATGTTGACTCAGTGTCTTAAATCTGACTTACAATCCAAATTCCTTGGAGGCGAATCTGCCAGTAGATGGCAAGGTTTTTTTTTTCTTTTGTACTGTCTGGATATTCAAATCAATTGAATAAGAACTGAACTTAATGGCACATTGGATCTACTGTAACACATTACAGTTTCAGTGAAGTTAATGAGTTATGATTGCGAGACTGTCATGATCTTGATCTTGATCTGACCAGAGATTGGCCAGTGTACAGCTGGTAAGGCCAGTGCCCATACAGAGGAATTCAGCAAAGGTTTTTGATATGTATTCTCCTCTGCCAGGCCCTGTGTGGATTACCCGCCTGTCTCGGAGTATCAGTGCCATTTTGGTAAGGTCTCACCAAGACCAGGAAATTGTCTTTATTTCCACGGACCTCTTTACTGTAAAAGCCATTCCTCACTGCACATTGAGTCTGAAGGGCCCCTTTATCTTGCAGACAATATCCTGCTGGGACTTTTAAACATATGCAGCCCACTCTGGGCAGCCTGCTAAGGTGGACCCATAATCGCTGCTAATCTGGGGCGTGTTTAATTGATTGATTAGTCCTGGTTTAGGCCCATTGCTCCCGGGCAGGGCCATGCTGTGCTGCTGGGGCCTGAGGAGGTGTGCAGGGCCTGGGGACTTGCTGTCTCGCTGCCCCCCCCCCCCTTCTTCCCCACCAACCACCCCAGCAAACGCTCTCTGGAGGACTGGAGCTACCATCGCTATTCTCCAGAGAGAATCCTAGACCTATGACATCATCTAAAGGAGATTCTGATAGACAGGCCTGAGAATTCCACTGGGAGCCCACACCTGAGTCTACATTCCTCAGAGATATCTTTCTCTCGCTCTCTTTCTCCCTCCCTCTCTCTATCTTTCTCTCCCACCCACTCACTCTCTCTCTCTCTATCTCTCTTCTCCACTCTCTATTTAATCTTCCAGACAGATTCCTTTTATTCGGCACAGCTTGTGGTCGGTGCATTTCCCCTGCATTATAAAATCAACAGAAAGTGGAGGCAGATAGGTGACGGGAACAGAGGCGTCAGTGTTAGCGGCTCAGCATACCGGCAGGACCCGGCCCACTTTGCACCGATTTCCCCCAGTAAATGTCAGATCCGCTAAACAGCCTGGATTATTGTCCCGCTCCACTATATGTGAGACTCCCATAAACCTGACGGGTCTGTCGGTTGAAGAGGATTCCATGTCCTCTCTTTGGTCTATTATCACAGCGCCACTCCCACCTACATTGTGTTCGGGACGAGCGTTGTACCATCTGAATGTGTCTGCCGTTCGAGAGTGGCGCGCGGACATCGCACCGAAACGAGTCGGTTGTTATTATAGAAAATGCAGATGCTAGGATATGTGCACGTCATATATGTCTGAACTCGGTGAACTGCAGTGCCGAGTGTGTTTTTCTCTTTTGCTCAGCTAGACACAGAGGGGGTCCGCGGCAGTCGCTCCGGTGTTTTTAAACACATAAACAGCGGAGCTATTCTTATGATTCTTATGAGCAAACATGCGCTCAGATGCGAAATGTGGATTGTGTTTTTTCGGGGTAGGGTGGGGGGGTGGTTCATTTGATGGTTTTGCATTGTTTTTTTCCAAGTACCCCGATCATATTTTGTCTCGCCAAAAAGGAAGCCCTTTGTGCTTTGTGCTATCGACTGATAAACGCTTGACCGAAAACATTCGCACACTTACGTACGGCAGCAGTGGTTCTGGAGGGAATGGAATTTCACAAGTGGAATATGGGAGCCACTTGGAACATCAAAGCGTTATTCCTCCTCCAGGTCACACTGCTTGTACTGTACCTCGTGTCACCAAGCAACAATTCCCATGCCCTCCCGTAATATCAACACACAGCACGCAGGCCACAGGGCGAGCTGAGCACGCTGTACCAGTTAACACCAAAAGGCCCTCCGCTTCATCTCGTGAACTAGCTAAACAAATACCCAATGGGTTCATTTTGATCCCAAGGAACATGCCTTCTCTATGTGCAACGTCTAAATGTCCTGCCGGGAGAATGTTTTCGTTGGCTATAGGCTTGGTGTCCATTAAGCGAGACCATCTCTGAAACATCAAAGATGCAAGCCTTTGTAGTCCTCTTTTTTTTTGTTCTGGACCTTGCCCTCTCCGAGATGTTTATCTGCTGTAGGAATCTGGAACCCATACAGCCGAGGGGGCAGCCCGACGCACTGCTCGCATTCTCCCAGCATCCCTTGCAAGCCTAAGCGCACGGTCTGTGGCAGTCAGTAAGTGTCCCAGAGTTCATTACTAGTGCTATCATTAAACCGAGTCACTTCAGGGAAGCAGGCTGCTGGGTTGAAACGGCACACGCAGTCCCTCTCATCCATAAATGGGTTGAGGGGAGCGAAAAAGAAAAACTTCCTTGTCTTCGGGGCTTCAACTAGGTTTCCAGATGTGCCGGGGGTCAAAGGTCAAAGATAAAAGTACTGAGATTTGGCGGAGGCCTAACTAGTCGCTGGTTGTTGCCCCCGCGTGTGCATTCCTCACCAGAGGGGGGCAGCGATAGAGGGCTGCGTCTCGTTTCTCCTCTCCAGCTCGCTCAGCGAGCGGCCTCATTTCGAGGCCAGTGAATTATGACACCGCAACTTCTTCCTCTGCCGCCGCCGCCGCCGCCGTTGTGTACCGATGTCACCCGGGCGAAATGTCAAGCCTGTTAAGCTTTGCGGTTGGTAGTCGTACGAGTTGTACTAGTGATGGAGAGTTTGGGGCTCAGTGTGTGTGTGTGTGTGTGTGTGTGTGTGTGTGTGTTGGGGGGTGGGGGGGAGTTGAGGCTTGTTTTCAAAGTCTCAGGCATCCTGGGGTTTTGGCTGATGACCCCCATGGCTAGGGGAGAAAAGAGGACGGGAGTGTGTGGGGGGGGCGGTGGATGTGGGATGTGGGGGGGCAAGGGGGCTAAAGTAGCTTGTCACTTTTTAACGCTTTTAAACATGTATCTCATCACTACAGTTAAGCATAGTTACCACCTTAGTATCAGGTGTTTAAATACAGTACTGTAGGTGCTGGCCTTGCAGCGTGCCCTGATCCCTTGATTGACTGGTGGTGGCGGGCGGCCCCCCCCCCCCCCTTCTGTAGTGCTCCCCCTGTTCTCTCCTGAGCTCTCGCCAGAGGAAATGGAGACATCACAAGTTAGGTGTGAGGGCGGCCTATTACGAGCAGAATCGCGGACTTCTCTGTAACGAAACAAGCTAATTTGAGCAATACGCTAATACGATTATGTTTGACTGTGTCAAAGGCTTTAATAAGTGTGGAAATTGCCCTGTCAAATAAGACCAGCTCCCAGAGGCAAATTACATGATTATGAGAGAAAAGCCCCCACGTATTGTTTCTTTTACATGTAGTAATCTGATAAATTAACATGAAGCGAGACAACTTCATTAGAATTTGTGGAAAGTAGGGGAAATCAGTGTGACAGCGACAACTTTATTGTGGCATTAGGATAAGGCAGAGATTTAGTGGATGGGCAGAGCTTACATGCTGTTACAGATAGGGCTCGTAATTATTTCCATTCCCAAATAGTTGTCATCCCCCCACCTTCCCTCCCAAACCGACGAGCTGCTCTGCCTGCCGCACCAGCCTCGGGAATCGACAGAAACGCACAACTGAGCCGTTCAGGGGTAAATAATATACGCGAGTGGTAAAAAAAAATACACATTGTTTAAGATTGGTGGTGAAGGGTCACAGTGAGTAGAAAGTGGTCTCTCTCTCTCTCTCTCTCTCTCTCTCTTCAGAGTATGCAGTGTGTTTCTGGCCTAGTTGTTTTCCACTGGTGCATGGATGGAACGGCTGGGGCCACTAGATGGAGTCAGATCCTGTTGAAGTGCAGAGAATAAGAGAGCGGACACAGAGAGGGGGAGACTCGTAGCGAGAGAGAGAGAGAGAGAGAGAGAGAGAGAGAGAGAGAGAGAAAGAAAGAGAGAAAGAGGGAGAGGTGGACACAAGAGGCAGGAGCAACCTCCTAGACGTTACACTGACCACCAGCTCACAAGCCCTCATGTTGACATCCTTTCACCAGTAATATTGTGTCGAGTTTTATTTTTTTCATAGGATAATATTGCCTGAAATGGTGTCGGTGTAATAGATTATTAGTTGATTAATTGAAATACTCTGTTGGTGGCTGGCCATTTATACTGCTTTTAAATTGGCTTGAATGGTGCTGTTGAGAACTAGAGTTGATAATTATATATATATAGCAGTCTGTTAGCAGTAGTAAGACGCACTTGAAGATAACCACCCTTTCATTGAACTAGCGTTTTATTTACATTAACTCTTGTGTATGTAAACTTAATCTTCTGAGCTGTACAGTGGAGTGTATTATCTGCAGAGGCTTCAGGATGCCCCAAGTTATTTGGTATATGCGACAAATACAGGATGAGTGGCTCTCGAAGCCAGACATTACCCATCATATTACGTTTTAAGAAACTAAGTGGTTGTCATAGCATCAAATTGAGAGAGGGTGAGAGAGAGTGAGGGAGGCAGAGAGAGGGTAAATTTTGAATGCACGGCTCACTGCATGGCATGATAATACAGATAGCATGTGCCCTAATGGAAGGAAAATTATATAGCCAGTTGATACGAGGAGAGCAGGAAAGTGACATGCTATTCTGTTCCTTGTGGCCTGATTTCAAAAGACAGTCCCTCTGTATTAATGGCACCTAAAAGCGCAATTTCGGAATGAAGACCAATCAAAGCATATTCCAATTGAATATATTTAAGATCCTGTTGTCATTTTTTCAACATCCTTGGAAACGACTGATGCTTTCATATGCACAACATGCAAACGTTCTGTGAAAAAAAACATTTTTGAAGATTTTTCTTATCATTATGTGGTATTATGAAGATGTTTGAACACATTTCTGTCAGCAGTAGTTCACAATAAGCTAAACAAATGACTCTTAACAACACTTGCATAATGGAAGTGTTCAGTATCATCCAGTTGTGACAGGTGATTGATTCATCTACCTTAAGATGATGTTTAATATTGGTGACACAGTAATGGCTTGTTTTGGGAGATGGCATTTCCCCATGATGAATAGGCAATTTAGATGATTTTTTTTTCCGATTGCAATTTATTTATAGAGCAATACTCACATTTTAAGTTGACTGTGGAACAACTGCACTGTGATGCATTTTCAACAATGCTTACAAGTACTTATATTTGAATCACAGTGTTTCAGAAGTCGAGTGGGAAAATATGTAATCCTTGAGCAATTCTCTTCCAAGACAAGTCTGTATGGCGTCTCAATCCTCTCTTTCTTTTCCTCTAGAAACTAAGTGAAGGAACGGAGTCAACTTCCGATAATGGCGGCACAGCTGTGGAAGTAAGTACATTCTGTCACATTGCACCCTGCCATTTTTTGGGGGGATTTCTTATCCAGCTTTCTTGTTGCTCTGTTCTGTCATCTTGTCTAATTTTTTTTTTTTGAGAATGCCATTAACACTCTCATATCTCCAAGCGCTATGAGCTGTCAGAAGGCATTTAGGGTTTGCTGGATGTCCTCTGTTTATTTATTTATTTATTTTTTGTTAAAGGAGCTTTATTGGCACGAGGAAAGTTTTTTTTTTTTTTTCTTTTTCTGCTGCTTGTTGATGTAGACAGCCTTTCATGGAAGTGGTTCTCAGATGTAATCAGTTTGTCCTTCATCAGTTTTTCCCCCTAATGTTTTGAAATGACCCAACATCCCAATGTCTTTATGGCCCGGACAGCTGAGCTGATTAAAAAAAAGAAAAAAAAAAAAAAAAAAGCTTGGCTTTTGAACGTTAATTTATTCCACGCCATCATTTTTCTTTGGCCAGAATTGTTTCATTTAACTCTCTCACTATGTGTGATGGAAGTGGCTCTAATTCAGATTCCTTTTAGTGAAGCTTTTTAGGATTGCAAAATATGATTAATCTCATTAGTCATTCATCCAGTCCTCCTCTTTTCTACGTACATTAACTAACACAAAGAGGCCCCCTACAGGTTAAAGTTTAAATGTGGATTACCCGATAAAGCCATCACTGATTAGGTTACTTTGGTGCTAAAAAAATTGGATTTGCTTTTCACCTAATTTCACAAACATCTTCATTCTATTCTTTTTTTCTTCCCCTCCAAACTCTTCTGTGTGAGAGTCTGTATGTTTTAACTTCATTCATTCTCATAGTCATTGAGAGGATATCAATTTTGGGGCAAAATCTCAACAATTATGCAAATGGCTGAAAGGCACAACACAATACAGTGTGGAAATGGGTGGCTGAAAAAAAATGGCCTCATTATGGACAGATGGCAAAACTGCTAAAAGGCATTTGTTACACAGAGAGGGGAACATTTCAGACAATGTCGAGACCAGGGAGACATCTGATATGTTTACTACACAAGACACTATTAGCAGTGGTGGTGTGGTCTTTGATTATGCCAAGGTGGTATATATATATATGTGTGTGACTGCAAATGAGAGAATGATATTATAGAGATAAGTGAATGATTGAAAAAGAGATGGTTGGAAAATGTTTTACAAATAATTTAATTGTGAAAACTTTAAAAGATCACATTCTCAGATCTCATGTAACATAATGGATTAACAATCAAAGTAGGATGAAGAAATACACTGATGTCGTGTCAAGTTGTAAGACATTAGTGAGTAGTGTATAAAACATTTCATGTAAAATGAAAATAGATGTTAGGTCATTGTATTTCTTTTACACTGACCTTAAAACGGGCACAAGATATGAGATTAAAGCAACATAAACATAATATATGGTATGATAAAGACTGACATGGAAGTCTCAGTAAAATGTCTTTTAATAAAAGAAAAGATCAGAAAAGCAATAACGCTGTAAGGCAAGGCAGAGGAGGCCCGAGAGCAATTAAAATAATCTGCTCAACGTGAAGTTGATAATGCATGCATTTCAAATGGTCTCATTTCACCACTGAAATCCTGCTATAATATAGCACCCCCCACACCCCTCACCCCCCAATCCAATCCCCTACACCCCTCCCTTCAAAGAACTCGTATGGCAGTTACATTTTACATAAATTCAAACATGCTTTGAGGTAACCGCGTGCTGAAACCAGACAAAAAGCAGGGACTCTGAGCATGCACAATTAAAAAAAATATTAAGCTTGTGTCGCCTCATAGTGTTCTGTTATGTCCTACGCCGATAAGAATTGGCATGTTCGTTTATCACTAGGACTTGGAGTTAACCAAGGGTGGGAGGAAATTATTTGCCCAATGGATTATGATTTAAAATCTCTTGTCCATACAGCACAGTGTGGGAGACATGGTAATGTAAACCCAGACCCACGATAAATCCACGTGACAGTCTCTGGACGCACCTGACCAATGTTGCACCTCCAAAGAGAGAGAGAGAGTGTGTGTGTGTGTGTGTGTGTGTGTGTGTGTGTGTGTGTGTGTGTGTGTGTGTGTGTGTGTGTGTGTGTGTGTGTGTGTGTGTGTGTGTGTGTGTGTGTGTGTGTGTGTGTGTTGGTGGCGTGGGTGGCTGGTAATGTGTTTTTTGACGTTGGGTGCCGCCGTTTATTTTTCCTTCATCGCCCCACTGCGGACTGTGGACTTCCCTGATCCCTCTGCCTGAGACTTTGATGTGGCCGTGTTCATTGTTGACTATTCTCTCCGTCCTCTGCCCCAAACCAAATGTTCAGTGGAGATTGTTATGAGAGAGAGAGAGGGGTGGGGGGAGAAGGAGAGTGAGAGAGAGAGAGAGGGAGAGAAAAGAGAAAGGGAGAGACTGCCATTTAGTTCTACACTAATTTTCTCGCCTTTGTGATGGATGGCTTTCTCATTGTGCCATTTGGGCCTTTGATGAATGTTCTGCGGAGTAGAAGAAATTGCTAGCTTCTATATCATGCTATCAAATCCTCCACTCTGCCAGCTCAATTGCTTGACTGAAGACTCCATTTGGGACTCTGAATCGTTATTTAATCTTGGCTGCCATGAAGGTATTGCCACCTCAAAGGGTTATCTCAGTCCAAACAATTAACTGATAAAAATGTATTGGTGTATATTTTTAATCATAGATTTCCATACATAATGTTTCATGTAAGTTATTGAAAATCTGATTAATTTGTCACATACAAAGTATAGTTCTTGCTCGAACATCAACTCAGTGTAATCTCTCCTGGTTTTTCCATACAAGTGAATTGATATTAATTGGCATAAACTTTATGCACTTGAGCAAATTCTCTTTGTGTCAAAGTTTCAAAGTTCCAGTATTGGGTATGAGGCATGTATATGAATGTGATTAGAAATATAATGTAGCCCAGAGAGGGTCTTGGCCAAATTTTATGGAATAGGCATATTGGAAATATGTGCACTGTTCTTATGAATTAATATCCGTGCAGTGTGCATTATAGTCAAAACTATATTTATCTATGCTAATTTTGAAATGTGTCATTGTAGAGTGCAAATTCTTCAGAAATTAGATGACGTCATAGATTGCTTAACACACTTTTCATGACCAGAGTTGGACCTGCGACCAAAATATTTGTACACAAAGTGTGTCTTACCACAAAAGTTGCTGATCAAACAACTGAGGGGGGAAGTATGGTGTCAAAAGAGGCAAAAAAAAACTTTCATCTAAAAAGCTTGATTCTTTCATGTCCCTTTCATCCTTTCTTTTAAGATTATGCTGGGCCTTTATGGTTACTGAAGAGCCTTGGCTTCTTATTAAATTATTTCTGCTTGAAATGGACACAACCTGAATAGAATCATTAAACTTCAGTGTTGATGGGGGGTGGGGATGGGGGGGGTGTCAGAGGCACTGCCATCCTTGCCTTGAGATGAAAAGACACACATTTTCATGCTCCTCCAAAACATTTAATATGCCATGAAAAGATATGACATCAATCCTAGCAAAAACACAAGAGAGAAATGAATGACGCCATTGTGGCTCTAAACATCAATCATGCTCAATACTTTGGCAAAAAAACAATGAAGTTTTGTTTGCATTTCAGAGGTGACAAACAACACTTGTGACTGGCTTAACATTGTCAACATCCATTACTCAAGACCTCAAGTAAATCAGAATTAAACTGTGGCCCGGTTGCTAGGCAGCTGAGTTCTCTTGACATGGTGGTTAGTTTTTCTTTCATCGCTTGACAAGAGCGAAGTGAAAGGAGTTTTGAAAAAGTTGCTAAAGCCGGGCGGAGGAGGGGGATAATTGGTGCGGCCGGATTGTGTAGCGCCGCTTGTGTGGAAACTTTCAGGCCGGGGGAGAGAGGGAGTGGGGCGGACGCGAAAAAATTTATACCCTTGTACACAAACTTGACCTGAAGACTTTGTTGGGTTTTGGCAGTTCATTTTGTGGAGTGGCGTGGCACTACACGTACCACTATGAAAGCTTAAACAGATAGGTGAACACCAAGAGGTGCCCTCGCATCCTTCAGCAAGTCCAAACCAAAAGGAATGCTGTTCTTCCAGACGTGACTTTGCAGAGTCAGAGGGAAGACTGCACATAGAGTCCAACAGTTCTGAAAAACTAGGGACTGCTAAAGGTGCTAACATGCTACTGAAGCATCTGTTGTTGCATCTTACAAATTCACATTTTTTAACAATGTGCGGCTTAATTATCTTTCTTATACTGACAGTGCTTTACGCTTTATTACTTATACAGGTAAAGGGCTGGGGTGACTTCAGAGCATACCATAATAATCTGTCATTATCTTTTTTTTCTGATAATTTTATTCACAAAAATCTACCCTTGGCCTTGTTAAGTAAACAATGAGGAAAAGGGGCTATCCTTTTAATGACCTACGGTGGACCCAAAGTCTGTGAAACTGCACACCCAGTTTAAGAGGGAACCAATTAATGCTGGATTAACATTCATGCTTATTTACAGTTGCTTTTGTGCTTGCTCTTGCACTCTGACTTCCTCTGTTGCAAAAAAAGAAAAGGGGAGCGAGAGACACACAGAGTAGGAATGAAAGACGATAGAGAGACAGACAGACAGAGAGAGAGAGAGAGGGAGTGGAAAGGGGGGAGGGCATCGAGGAAGAAGAAGAAGAAGCAAGAAAGGGGGGGAAAAAATTCACAAGCGGCAGAGCCGAGAGAATAGGGGGTTGTTTAGACGAGAGAGGTGCAGCGAGGTGGCTGGGTCCATTGTGAGGACACCACCTCTTCCATTATGCGCTCTCAATCAACACTCCTGCACACAGGAAGCCACTGCAAAGCCCATCTGCCATTGCTAATCTACGGGCAGCCCTGCGCCCACGTCTAGGCCTGCCTCCCTCCGCCGCATTATTCCCAGATCCAAGGCTTCGCCAGGGATCAGCCAAAGCCCATTAAAGTAAATAATAGCCAGAAATGACAGGCTTAGCGCGGATTGTGGAGGAAGTTGAAGACCAGTTTTGAGCTATGAGCTCTAACTAATAGAGAAAAACCATTGGAACGGGCGGAGAGAGGGAGAGAGGGGGTGGGGGGTGGTGATTTGAGGTGAAAGAGAGAGAAAATATGACCTGGGCCTGCCGCAAAGGATTCCTTAACCTCTCGGTTGTCAGGGCTATAGCACCTAACCTCTGAGGCATCGGCAATCCTTGAGCACCTTTCAGTCTGATGAGGCACATGGTATGTGTGTCAGTGTCAGTGTCAGGGTGTGTGTTTGTGTGTGTCTGCGCGTGTGTGTAGGGGGGTGGTTGGTTGTGGCAGAGGAGGGGTCCCTGTTCCACACAGAGACCCCAGACCTCAGCTGGAGAGGGACATGGACTGGACCCTGGGAATGAGGGATGTACAGTGTCCAGAAACCAAATCTCAATTAAGATTGGTCTGGACACCATGTCAGTGACATGGGCCATTGTCTGATATGGATTTCTCTTGTCTTCAGAGTTGCTATGCTATGCTTTGCTTCGGGATTACTTTAAAATGTGAATTAAATATACATAAAATGTGTATGGTTGATGCATGGAGGGTATGATAAAAGTAACACCTGTCTATGTTTGATGTGCAAGATTCGACATTTGGTGCTCAGCAGTTGTGCGTGAAATGATGCGAGCACCAGAACACCTTTGTGGTATTCTATAAGCAGCCTTTTCAAGCTCGTAGCCACAGGCATGTTTATAGTCTTTTTTAGATTGAACAGCACGCTATCAACTGTAAACGACGTTTATGTGTGAAGACAACACTACACCTTTAAAGTAACACTAAAGCACTTTTCCTCTGTCGCACAAACGCTATTTTTTTTGTCCAGCAAATAACGATGTCCACAGACTAGGTAGAGTATGTTGCATGATTTTATGAAAGTATGATTTAGATGAACCGCTGAAATGATTTTGGAAACATTATTTTAGGGTACAAAAAACTCTTTAGTGTGGCATTAAAGATACAGCGTATGCTTCCTATGTTGCATTTCCTCTCAGAGATCCCATACACTGGCTCATGATCCTCTGAGGTTATGGTACTGGATGGAGTGGGGGGAGTGGTTAAAAGAATCGTGTTCAGACTCTGTTGTTTTTCATCATACAGACCCCCCCCCCTCCTCTCTTTCTTTCTTTCCTTCTTTCTCTTTCTTTTCCTTTCCTCTCCTTCGCCTCTTGTCCGCGCTTGAGTTCTGACAGAGATTTAATGTGAACTGTCACCAGGCCGACGGTAGAGGCTGTTTCCGCGAGATTATGTCAAGCAGTTCCACCTCTGCCTAACTACTGTTAAAATTGCTTATACGTCTGTGAATGAATTGGAATGCGCACAGGAAACAAAGGCTTGGGGCTCACGGTCAGCACCCCGAGAAGATGTCTGATTGGTTGTTCATCGAGCGGACCATGGAGAGGAGTGGGGCAGTTATGAAATGCAGAAGTGTGTGTGTGTGTGTGTGTGTGTGAAAGAGAGATATAGAGATAGAGAGAGTGTGAGGGGGGGGGGGGGGTAGGGGCCGAAAGAGCAAGCGAGAGAGTGAGTGTGTTAGAAAGGAGTCTGTTTGACTCTTGAGAAATCTACAGTACTTCTTACTTCAAAGGCACACACACTCATGCACATACACATACTCCGAGGCACCTAGACAAAGACCCATTACCTGGAAAAAAAAGAAAAAGAAAAAAAAAACATGAAGATATTGGAGTCTAAGACGTAATGAAGTATTTAAGATCCTTGGAATGTTTTATTGACAGCACAGTTTAAAGTATGGAACACGGGAGTCCACAGACTCCCCAGAGAAAGGCGTGCGTTTGTTTTTCAGAAGTGTTTAATGGTATCGATTT
The DNA here is from genome assembly GCF_963854185.1 of Sardina pilchardus. NCBI lineage: Eukaryota > Metazoa > Chordata > Actinopteri > Clupeiformes > Clupeidae > Sardina > Sardina pilchardus. The sequence continues at coordinate 10,814,895 of NC_085012.1, forward strand.
TCATTGTTCAATGAACCATGTGAAGTCTTTGACAGGTTTATTGAACAGATACAGTTCTGAAACATGTTGTGAAAGTTGACTGATTTAGACCCCAAGTTTTTAATGAGGAAAGCTTCTCTGGCCATTGGAAAAAAGGAAAAAAAACTGTAGTTCTGGGTCCTGTTTGAAATCACTAGTCAGAAATTACAGTAGGCTGACTCACTCATTTTTTTTGTCTGTTGTTTGTAAGGATGTGATCTGTCTTTTAAACAATCCTCTGTTTCACTTTAGACACCTGGTGTGTCTAAGAAATTCCACTTTAAATACGCAGGTTGAATCTGAGGAGTGGGTTAATAGCTATCAGGTATGTGTGTTTCCCTGGTGACACTGGGGATGTGAGGACCTTAGTGGCCAGCAGAGGCCTCCCATGCTTTGTGCAACTTTGCACAGACAGTCCCTGGATACATGTTGCACATTAGCCTCCACGCAGACATTTGCACTGAGTGCTTAATTCCCAGCTAAACCACAACAAACAAACAAACAAACAAACAGACAGGCAAACAAACAAACAAGTAAAGAGAGGATCTCTGGTCTCCCTGTCTCAAGGGAAATGGCGTCAAACGCTCCAGAGTAGGTGTCCCTGCAGTGGGTTCTCAGTTGGAACTGGCACACTCCGTGCCTCACCCAGCGGTCTGACCATCGACCCGCAGGAAACAGGGACACACGTCTGGATCTTGTCCTTTGACTCACTGTTCAGATGCGCAGACAGTTGAGTTTTGTGCTTTTTTTTTGTCCCTCCTGCGTAAGCCATCACACTTATTCCCGTCTTTAGCCCGATTGTCTCCCGTTAACGCACACCCTTGACAGAGAGCGGTTCCTTGCGAGCGAAAAACTCCTGGCCTTCGCGTATCGTGTGTGTGTGTGTGTGTGTGTGTGTGTGTGTGTGTGTGTGTGTGTGTGTGTGTGTGTGTGTGTGTGTGTGTGTGTGTGTGTGTGTGTGTGTGTGTGTGTGTGTGTGTGTGTGTGTGTGTGTGTGTGTGTGTGTGTGTGTGTGTGTGTGTGTGTGTATCACCTATTCACCCTCCCCAATGCCACCCCTGTCACCTTCTAGTCACTCCTGTGATTTCTACATCCGTTGTCATGGTGACACAGCAACAGGGAGCAAAAATGGAGCGCTAACCTCTGGCTTTCATTGGTAGCCCAGGCCAAGCCCCTGGGCTAAGAGGTTATTAACCCTCGGGCTGTAAAGCAGCTCTCTGTCTCGGTCTGTCTTGCTCTCTGTGTCTGCCTCTCACTCCCGCCCTCGCCGACACCATTGCTTTGTGTTGTGGTGGTCAGTACATTTCCTTTAAATCCAGAAAAGAGGTCAAGGTCATGGCATTAGACTGTATTAGCGGAGATTAGATTTGTTAAGGAACTTGAGCCTGTGTTTGTTCTGTGGACCGATTCATTCACCCTTCCCAGCCGCCACCACTTCAAACAAAAAAACCCTTGGAAGTTTCCAGAAGCAATGAAATCGCATAGAGAGGTTAAATATTTCTCTGCAGACGCAGAGGTAAACAATCGCTCTGCTCGTCTCCTGAGAGGCAGTCGCTACAGCACAAGTGAGAAGGGTTATCAAAAAACACATTAAAAATGTGAAGATGGAACCTTTTTTTATGAGAGAAGCACTACATTGCCTCTGAGTGACAACGGGCCTTTGAGCCAGCATGCCAGGGACACCTGATAGCCCTTGAAGGACATGTTTGTGGCATTTTCATGACAGTCTCACAAAGGGAAGGAAAAGGCACCGTCACATCAGAGAATGATTGTGTGTCCGCGAGAAAAGCTGGAGAGGAGGAGAGGAAAAGACGAGAGAGTAATGGTGAATATCTGCCAGCGTTATTAAAATCTAATCCCCCCAATATCCCGCGTGCCTGGCCTAATGACGAGCGAACAGCATGGCCGACTGAGGGGCGAAGAGAGGAGAGGAGAGATTTTCTATTCATTTGGCACGCTGCCCAGATCCCATTCATGCAGAACTCTTCCCATAGCAAACTTCCACCCTGGCAATTGATGGACTATTTCACCCCTCCAAACCGCAAGCGTGGGCTAATGTCACAGAGATCACACGTATGTAGAAACAAGACCGTAAAATGTAAACTTCTTATTTCAACATGCAAGGGGTTGTGCAGAATATTGGACCAGAGGACAAATATAATGGGACAACCACCATTTAATCCATGAACACACATGGGGCAGAATACAAAGAAGGACCCGGAACCATTTTTTGAAAAGGCATTATTAATTGATTAAATTAGTGGCCAGGGCTGTCTGATGCACCACCGCGTGGCCCAATGCAAACGTGATCGATCTGTGGGAAAATAAAAATGTATTGACTCAAAGTGTGGTGTTTAGTATTGTTTCCTGCTCCCCCGTGGAGCAAGTGTAAAATCTAATAAAGGAGATCTGAGGCAGAGCGCTTTGATCAGAGACTCTTCAAACAAGCAGACGACCGCTTGGGAAAGGATTCAGGCGCTGAGAAGCCCATGTCTTCGCTGAAAAAGGGGGAGGGGGTGGCTTGACTTTAGGTGTAAAGTAGATCCATACAGTCGAAACATTGCTTTTTTTTAAGTGCCAGCCCCTAAATCTGTGCTTTGCCTTCTTTTCTCTGCCGCAAGCACAGTAATGTGTTTGGAACAGCTGCGTACATTTTAAATTTCACCCCAAGGCAGCGTTTGTTTACCCAAAAGATATGTCGGGGAAACGTGGCTGGTATTAGTGTTTTTCCCCTATTTTTTTCAGAGGGATTTTCAGCTGCTGTATATTTTCGCACGTGGAGACATCTTCAGCTTCTTTTAGAGGCCCCCAGACACCTAGAGCAACTGCAACAGCTTTAACACAAGTCGACAGAGTCCGTGGAGACAACACCATGCCAGGGTGCTGATGAAGTCTAATGCCTGATTACCGACGACAAGTCAAACAATTTAACGCTGTTTCTTCGCACTCCAGATGTGGCTCCATCTCACGTATAAGCCGTGACTGGCTACAGTGGTGCGCTTCTCTAAAAACGACTTCCCGGGTGTTATTTCTTTCCCCCCTCCGTCACAACCCTACCTGCTGCAGCTTCTCCAGGGGAACATTAGCGACACTTACGATGCACTGGGAGATACTGTACATGCAGGGCCCAGACATGACTTGGAGGCAGCAGCTATTTTGGCCGGCGTGGTTTTTCGCTGGCCTGTGGCAGACTGAGCTGCCTTGACCGCTTGAGAGAGCATGTGGCATGAGGTGATGAGAGGAGACGCGGGTTTCATTTGAGGAGGTGGTGTTGGAGGCGAGGAGGAGGGGGCGCAGGGGGGGTTATTGGGGGTCAGAATGCAACATGGGGGGTTGGCGGTCATGCCTGGCGTGACATGCCACTGGGGAGTTGGTGGTGCGCTCACCTCATCAGAGGGCAAAGTGGTAATGATGGCGGGCTCGGAGAGGCTGACATGCCTGCTGCATAATTACAACAGGAGGAAGCAGCCGCGCCACTCCGCTCCGCGCCGCACACAGCGTCCCGGGGATGTCACGCCCTGGCTTTCCCAAACAAAAACAAGCAGGAGGAGAGGAGAGACGGAGAGAGATGTAGCCGAACAGGAGGAGGACGAATACAACTGATGTGGAGCTAAGGCCAGAGACAGGAAGAGAGAGACAGGCTCATATTTACAGCATCTGGTGTTTTTGTTGCACACAAAGGCAATTTCATTAGTTGTAACTGAACTGATGACTTCATGCCATAAGTCCAAATATTCCCTCAAGACAGACACATAAAAAAAATAGTAGTATCTCTGTCTCGAGCAGAATGCTTGTGAAATCCACATACTGCTGCTCTGCCACGACACACTGAGCTTCGGATGTATTTTCTTCCAACCGCCAGCGTACACACTGCACAAGTTCTCCGCTCGGACACATTTTGACAAATGGCCTGGCACTATCGGTGCTTACGTGCTGCTCCTCAGTATTAAGGGGAATGGCCCTAAGGTGTAGGGAGCAGGACAGGTGCTTGACTGATGGCTCCATTAGAAAAGAGAGCCTCTCCCAGGCATCCCATCTTGAACTATCTGCCGGTCTGATTGCTGACAACGCAGGAGGAGCTCAAACACACACACACACATATATATATACACACACACACGCACGCACGCACGCACACACACACGCTACCACCACCACCACCACAACACCACCAGCACCGCCAACCTCCAGCCACACACATCCAAGGATAAAAAAGCATTAAAAAAAGGATTCAGCCAAGCATCACCTTTTGTGCCTGGACGGAACAATGGCTTGACTACACAAGTACAACACGGGCTGATCCTATCCCCTCCTATTTCGCCTCTTTGGTGGCTTGCTCCTGGGACCACCATGAAACACAGAGGCCGGTGAAAGGCTGGGGCTCGATAATCAGCTCTGGAGGAGGTGGGGGCATTGTGGGGGTTACAATTCATATCTCAGATTTTTTTTTGTTGTTGGTGATGGTGGTGGCGGCGGAGGAATAGGGGTTGGTCGTGTTTGAAGCAGTCAGTAGAGCAAGAAATGACACTGGATGTTTTAATCTTAAAACAGTGGGTACTGTAGTCCCTCAGGCTAGATGGCACAGTCTGCTCAAATGTGACCGCGCAGCCTGCTCTTTTAGCACAGAACACACACGCACACACACACTCGCTTTACCAGCTGTACAAAAAGACATCGCCCATTCATCCCGTTCCTTAATATAGTGCGTACAAAGACGGTCCACAAAACTTCTGTTGTGCACGCTACTTCAAAAAAGGAATCTGTTTGTACGATGTGTGTTTATGTATTTCCATATCCACACGTTTATCTATTTCATAGTGGATAGTTTTACTGTGGGATAGTGCCATTAGGCCTCTCTCTGTCTCTCTCTCTCTCTCTCTCTCTCTCTCTCTCTCACACTCACACACACACACTCACACACACATTCTCTCTCTCTCTCACACACACACTCTCACACACACACACACACATACTCTCTCTCTCTTTCTCTCCATCTCTGTGAAAAGCAGACACCCGGTGTCTCCTGAGACCCATGGCCCAGCAAACAGGCGTCCCTGAGCGCACCCCCACTAACCCGCAACCCTGGGCGCCTGTCAGGCGTGGCTGTCTGCCTGCCTCCAACAGGACTCCCAGGGCTCAGCGAGGCTTTAAGCAGGGGGGGCCGAGAAATGACACGACAAACAATTATATCTCGCCTCGCTATTTATATCGATGCCCTTTCAGATTATTGTTCCTCTCAAGACTGACATGTCACCCTAATCCTAAAGATTTGGGGTGGGTTCTGGGGAGGGGGGGGGGGGGTTCAGTTTGAGATCATATGTGGCTCACAGGCAGAATTTGGGGGGCAAGAGAGAAAAGGAGAGAGGGGGAGACAGGGAAGACAAACGGAAAGGGAAGGGGAAAGGGGTTGGGAGGGGGGGCTTGAAAGCGACATTCAACAAAATGGAGTGTCTCGAGGACAAATTCTGCCAAGATGAGCACAATTTATCAATGTCAATAACATTGGGCATATGCAGGACTGGATGAGACATGCATATTAATTGAAAACAATCCGATTAAATCACCACAGTTTGACATTTGCGAGATGGGCACTTTATCTTGGAGGCATGTGAGGAGTGAGACCGCTCATGTATTTCACCGATTCCCTAATCTGAGAACACAATCTTAATTGCATGTTATCACCTTCTGATTGTCCTGGCATTATATTAAATGGTCTGGTAATTACTCTGGAGATTGTGGTGTAAATAGCCTGGGGGCTGCTGCTCTTGTAGGAAGTCGAGGAGAGTCCTTGTGGTAGGGCAGAGGGCTATCTGTCCAGTTGATTGCAGGGGCTCTTAACAATGAAAGACGGAAAAGAGAATCAAGGGCAGAAAGACGAGAGAACAAGCAAAGCAAAGTCCGCCGCATTTCGCGAGTGCCGCGCCGTGCCGCGCGTCTGCTCCAATGTCACCTTGCGCAGAAGGTGAGCGTTTCGGAGTGAACAATCTTCAAACGGCGACGTTAATCCGGCCACTTTCCGTTGCCAGCCCTTTCATTTTTTCCGCTACACACAGAGGCGGAGGGGAGGTGCCGCGGAGGTACGGTCAGGTGGATGAGGGGGCGCAGCCAAACCCACGCGCACCCTCAGCCAACTGGAGCCCCGGCCCTGGTCCCTCACCACCCTGGAGCCAACATGGCCGTGGAAGCAGCCATCATATGTTTCCAGCATTTGTACACGGCCTGATAAATGTTCTGGGAGGCTTTGAGTGAGGGGGGGAGCAAAAAGGGGCGCCTGCGATTGCTCGTAATAACTGACTAATAGAATAAGGCAATAACCCAGTGCCTCAGGGCGAAGGGTCTGCTCTGACAATTTCATAGAAGAGATTTATTATTATGGGGGACGTTAACATTTCAGTCAACACACAAGCATGGGGACGGAGTCTCTTAATCTTCCCCGCTTACTCAGGGGAAGACTCATGAGAATATATAACACCGCTCAGCTGATGCAACATTACATTGCCGCAGATTTGTAATGGTCTTAGTGGCATAGCCAACTGACATAGTTACAGTAATATTCATATAGATGACTGGCCTATAAATGGCTTGAAGTGCTGTATAAAAATAACCAGATATAAAATGATTAATTTAGTAAGTATGACATTATCTAGTGTCTAACACAAGTAACTTAGAAGTATCAATTATTGCTCATTTTCATTTAAAATTGAAATTTTCATTTAAATATTTATACTTTCAATCAGACTTAAGTGCTAGGAATTCTGGTCTTCTTTGTTTATGGTGTCCGAAAACATAAATCACGCATAAATATTGCATAAATGTTGAAAGACCGGTGCTTAAAAAGCACATTTTATGTTTAAAAATGATTCAGTTAAGTTTAATATGTACCATAATCTTTGTTATCCTTTCTCTAAACATTTCCATTCTCGTCAGCCATTATTTCATTGCATGAGCTGAAAATAGCTAAGAAAGATGGCATAAAAGAATAGTTTGGCGGAAATGAGAAAACCAGAGAGGAATGGGAATGGGTTGCAGTTGCACAGGCTACTATTATTTCACAATTATAACACAAATGCAGAGGCCAGTGCAGGGATCTCCGGCACTAAACTATGGGTTCATTTTCTGTGTTCAGAGAGTCAAAGTGTTTGTATGTCAGCATGAGAGAGACAGAGAAAAAAACAGCAAGAGTGAGAGAAAGAGACTGAAAGACTGAAGAAATAGCACTCTGTGGATAATTTTGGTTAAAGTGTTCCCGCGGAGTATGATTGGAATAATAATTAGGCCCATCCATGACTGTCAGATAATAACAATGTCAGGGGGCTGAATGGAATCTGTGACCTGTAAAAAGCCTATTCACATTCTCCAGTCTGCCATAGTTCATTCTTTTGGCCATGGACACAGGACTTTTTCACACTCCTCCTAAATGTCCCAATTGTGCCTTTGCGAGGCATTGTGACCAGAGTCTGTAAAAAAACACATACTTATTTATGGGGAGTGAAAGTTAACATTCACAGCTCATTTGGAGCTTTTTTCTTGAATAGGCCAATTTAGGTACCTCACTTGTGAAGGTTTCTATCAAGGGGCCACAATAAACGTATATCTTACTTGGCCTTTTAGAGCACTTCCCATGTTTGGGTTATAATTACTTGACATGGACCACAAACACCAAAGCAGAGGGTATATTGAAAGCCGCCCACCCTTGCTAACTGCATCCTCTCCGCCTCAGCACTTAAACCGTTTCGTCTGCCCGCAAAACATACAAACCTGTAGCTTCCTGGCCTGGCACCTGACTTATGTAATTTCACTTTTTAATATAAAAGCAACTACTGAAAAATATTAACTTAAGAAATAAGATATGTTGTCATTGATAAATGAAATTGCTCATTGTTGAACATGATTAGAATTACTGCATGACTGACAATTTTGCACTTTTTTGCTACTGGTGCAGTGAGATATTTTTGATGATCGAGAAGAGAAAGTTGATAACTGGTGCATGAGAAATACGAGTAACTTTTAAACGAGCGTGTGTAATAGAACAATACTTAACACATGCAAAAAATGACAGCCAGAGTAAAAAGAGAGATCTACTAAACTTTTCATCATTCAGATGGAGGGAAGAGGCACAGCACTGTTTACTTGAACACCTGCTGTATTGGATGGGTGTTTTCAGGGTAGACTGCTCACAAAAATCCACTCACACACAACTGAAACACAGTCAATAAAAACGTGACAAGAAACATCCTTTAAACCTTATCAAAAAGGATTTTTGGGGTCAGTGGATTCATTGTGTCCATTGTGTGACGCTGAGAGAAAAGACTGGCGGAACTTTCCTCCTCAGTGACTGAGCAGAAGTCAGCCATCTTGTTCTCTGGCATTCAGCAGACAGGCAGTGCTTACTTGCTCAAGCCATTCATTTCAATGGCATTAAAGTTAACTTACATCCTTTATTTTCTACCTTTTTGTCAAACAAGTTGTGACTGCCGACCAGAGAAAATGGTGTCCTTAAGATTTAAACGTACAAGGCCCTGACAGCACAACAGCTTCTGTGCCTTTGAACAAGACAGCGATGTCTTTGAGTAGGAGGCCAGGAAGAGAGAACATCACTTCTTCTCTGTGGCACTTCACTGGGAAGAAACACAGACACGGTCCAGGATCGAATGCACCCCTGCAGTTTTAGGAGACGTTAAATTTGGAAAACAATTACATTTAGGATCAACATGGCCGCTCCCTCTGAGCTCGCTCAAAGCGCAAAAAAGGGGAAAAAAATGGAGGAAGGAAAAAAAGTCTTTGCAATATACATTAGCATGCTGATTCCTGCGATGGACCTCCTTCGGTTCCAATTCAAAGCCTCCTACATGCATCCTTCCTGCTGCAGACATCAGCAGCTGCCCAACCCCCCCCCCCCCCCCCCCTCCCATTTGTTTTTGTCGAAGGTTCTTGTAGGGTAGAGACAAGCTAAAAAAAAACTAGCACACCTACCCAAACAACTCTTTTCATTTCCTCATAAGCAACTGCTCATTAGCAGGGAGAAAGTGCTCCGGGCTAAATTGCGGTGTGAGGATTAACGCCCTTGGAAGCAGAGGGATGCAAATAACCACATCACCTGGGAAAAGACGTAATCTCTTGGAACAGTGGAATGGCGGGCTCTTTCTGTTTACTCTCCTCACAAACACTTAGCCCGCTCTTGAGAATGGGAAAAGCTGACAGGCTGCGGGGCGAAATAAGAGGAGAAGGAAGGGGGGGATAAAAAAACGCTGATAACTGCGGAGAACGAGTTAAATCAGGGACGCCCCAACCCTTGGCCCTGCTTCGTCACAACAGGAGCGAGGCCAGAGCCTCACGCGATGGAGTGGGAGCCAGTGGGGAGACGATGTGGCAGCCATGCTTCCCGCTGCTCCCCTACAGCTCCGATAAACTCCAGCAGCAGCAGTATAGGCTGAAGGGAGAGGAGAGGACAGGCGAAAGATGGAGGGAACATATTTCTGTGGCCAAGGCCTTCCACGGAGCCATCTCTCGCTCCCAGTTTAAACTCTGTTTATAGTGCCTGTACTCTGGCACACTCTGGGTTTGTGAGGAGTATGGTTTTGGGATAGCATACCTCCTTCCCTCTTCAACTCGTATAAATCCTGCAGTTTGTGGCCCATTTTATGTTTTTATGTATTATAAGCATCTGAAGTTCTGGTTTATTAAAACTCCAAACCAGTCTTGCAGTTCCTCAACAGTGATAGTCGTCCATGCTGTGATGCTGTGTGTATGATCTGAGCGAGCAGTCTCATATGGATGTCATTAGCAGGCAGGAACATTACCCAATCAAACAGAGCCCTGACTTAGTCCAAGCTGACCCTGTGTCTGAAGAGGAGACAGCAAAGGAGAATGTCTATGTGGTCAATCTGTTTGTGTGTGTGTGTGTGTGTGTGTGTGTGTGTGTGTGTGTGTGTGAGTGTAGTTGCAGGAGGCTAAGACCACCACCACCTGCTTTGCTTGTTCACGCTGTCACTGATGCCCTGTTTTGGGAGGGCAGGGTCTTTAAGAGTTTAGATATGCCTTTGAAGCCTCCTTTGATTTTCAAGAATATGCATGCGATCAATAAGGAACAGAGACTTCAAACGCATTTTGCGGGCCTCACCTGCTGCTGGTCACTGTTTCTGAAGTGTTTCCAATCACACACAGAGACCAAACACAGCACTGGGAGGAGCAGACTGACACCAACTTCAGGAATGGGAGCTAGATAAACACAGCAAACACGGGCTTGTTAAGTGCAGGCTTCTTGTCATTAAAAAGCAACCATGCTTGTGAGCACAGTTGCGCTAATGCGAATGTGAAATCCGCAGTGACGCTTCTTTTTTCTGTAATTGTGATTAAATGATCTGTCGGGTATAATGATGTGAAGCCTGACAAAAAAAAGAGAGTCAAAAATTACGAATTGTGTGGAGAGAGAAACAAAAATTCTCTTTTCTTTGTATTCGGTGACGAGCTTAGTGACATGGAATAAGGCGTTAGAGAAATCAAGCCATTCGTTTTCCATCGACTTCAAAGAGCCCTTTGATTAATGAATAATATTTGACATTAGCCTTAATGTCACGATATGACACTCACATGTCTTGCAGCCTGAAACGCTAACGATTCTCTGAGAATAGATTTCTTTTTGTACAGATCCTGAAGTCTAAAGTGCCACCAAAGTTCAAAGAAGTGGATTGTAATGGTTATTATCTAAATAAACTCAAAGAGCGATTATCTCTAGAGCTTTGGCTTCCCTGTATTAGAACCATCTCACTGCAGTGAGCATTCTTTATGTTATTCACCCCTAATCCCGAACAATTTATTAAAAGGGAGCGGAAGGTGGGTTGGGGTTGGAGTGGGTGGGTGTGTGTGTGTGGGGGGGGGGGGGGGGGGGGGTCTGTATGTCATTGTCCAGCCCCACATACCCACTGGAGCTTTTCATATGAGCTCTCCCACACACTGGATAGGCTGGTGATTTGTTTCTGGTGCCTTTAGGTGAAATGTGGATAAATGAAAACCATGGCCATATTTCTACTTTTAGATCTATGAAGACTACTTAAGAAAAAAAGAACAAGAAACAGTTTTTGACTTCACCTACATGTTTATTGCCTATTCGTGTGTGACAGATAGATAGATAGATAGATAGATAGATAGATAGATAGATAGATAGATAGATGGATAGATACTTTATTGATCCCCAAGGGGAAATTCAAGAACTGACTGACTTTAGGGTTGTGTATCTCCATACGTCCTCCTCTTCCATTCTAGATGAATCACATCTTAAGTCAGCATGACTTCTACTGGTCCTCCCCTTACCTTAAGATAATCACCCCTGTGCAGGTGTTCTTATAATTGAAGGTGTGGCACCGGCCTGCTACCCTGGCCAATGCACAGACAATAGCTCTCTGCGGTGACATTAGCCAGGTACATAGACCATGCCATCAATAGAACAGCAAGCACTCAATTTGCATTTCACCCATTCAGGAGCGGTGGCCATGTCCGTGGCAAACATTAAAAGGGCCCTATTCTAAAATGCTAATGGTCGCCTGTACATTACAATGCCAGTGGACTTCCTGTGCTCTGCAGTCGGCTGCTGGCTGGCTGTTTAATTACATGGTGCAGAGTGTTCCCCGTTCCACGAGCTCGTTAGGTAAACCTCAAACGAGAGGGAACAATTTTGGGTTACTTCATTCACAAAGTCCCACACTATGCCAGAGCAGTCTTTTCAAAAATAGGCCCTCCTCACGCTGAACTATGTTAAGTGAAATCACCCTCAACCCCAAATTATAATCTCCATCGGCACCATGGGTTTATGGGTTTATTCCTTCAAATGGTTTGAATCTTAATTAAGGGCAGCAAAGTGGAGTGCTGTATAGCTTTATGTTTCTAAAGTCTGGAGAAAACAAAAAACAGACAAGGTAAAAAAAACAAAAGATAAAAAATGCACATTATTGCAAACATTATTGCACACATCATTGCATTTATTTATAATAGCACAGCTACTTTGTTTAATATTAAGAAAAATCGTCACCTGATTTATAATGGCTCTTGTTCCCTCACTGCATTGTGCCTGTTAGTTGCTGTTTTTGAATGCTCGTTGGCATTGCTGTTCTTGAACTCGCCGGAAGCTCAAGGCCCTTTCTTCCCATTGTGCAATTATACCCTTTCACAAATGGGACCTGAGTGTTCCTACACAGGGTATTTAAAAGTGAGTGTCTTTAAAGAGGGAAATACTCACCGCAAATTCAAAATGAGAGCAAATTACGCATCAAGTGATTATGAAACTGTTGGTATTATCAAAAATCAGGCCAGAAGAGGGAGGGGAAAAAAAAATGATGGCAATTTGCAGGGGCCTTTGGAAAGGATGTGGTAGCAAGGGAAGTCCTAATCTTAGGGTGGGGTGGAGGGGGGTCCTTAGAAAGGAGGGGTGGCAGGGGATGTAGTCTTTGGTAAAGATAATTCCAGTTAATAGGCGGTGCACAGAGGCTCTCTCTAATGCATCGACTGACACTGTGGCTGCAGGTAATCAGACTGACATTAATACAGCGGCCAGAAAGTGACATCTCGTCATCAGGAATTTTCTTCATTGGCACGGAAAATGCCAGGCTGCTCACCTCTGACTGCGTGGGCCCCACATCTATTAACCTTATTGATTTGGAGCCCCGCTGATCCCCTGCAGATCCTGAGCCCCCCCGCCGACTCAGTGAAGTGGATCAATCCAACGCCGGGGGCCAGTGCTGCAGCCCGAAGACCACTGTTTACAGCACAACATTAATACCTAGATGTGGCTCAGGAAGAGCTCACAGTTTTCCATTCAATGCTTAAAGAAATGGGCTTCTTTTTTGGGCTCTTCTGCTTGAGCTGGCTTTGTGTAAACTGCTCCAACAGGCATGGTTTTGGTATTTTAGTCAGTTGACAACATGAATGATTTTTTAATTTTATGTATGTAAGAAAAAAATACTAACAAGTTGTGTGAATGGTTTATAAAATAGCCTACAGCCAGTAAATAATTAAAATGAGCTTGATTTATCTGAATAAGTCTGCAATTGACATTGCATTCTAATGTTGTTGGGTTGACTGATTCGTCATCTTAAATAATGCATTCCTCATGGAAATGTATAGGCGTCTTCAAATGAATTGCTTTCCTCTGTTGATTTGATGTAACTCGCTCCCCCCAAAAAAATGACAATTAAATCCGAAGATTACATTTACATTTAATTTGTAGCTGCAATACAAATGGGACTTTGTATTACAAATTCAACAAACGCCAAATACACAGTCAGTTAATAAAGTGTTCTTTGTATGGAGCAGTCTTTTGGGTTAGAGGACTCCCATTAATCAGTAAAATTCATGCACACTTGGAAATGTGAAACTTTAATAAATGCAAATTGAATGCTGTAAAGATGGCTGTTTAGGCACATTGCCAGGTCTACACCTTTGATTGTATACCTCAATCAGGGCAACAGTCACATCCTATATACAGTTTGTGACCAACATAGCACATTGATTGAAGAAGGAAGCAGGGAATCAGCATCTCTTCCACTGTGTCCTGTTTTACTAGTGCTGTTCTCCTCTCTTTCCCCTTGCATGGGTGCACGCAAGGAGTTACATGAGGAGTCGTGTTGCAGGGAATGGTCCCGGAGGGACAGGCTCCTTCCTTGTCTTGTGCTGGTGGGAGACCTTTCTGGGGAGTTCACAGACCTGTGTGACTTAACATTCCACACAAAACAGGTGTCATCAAGGACATGTAGAACTGATGGGAAGGTCCCCCCTTTGGTGTTACTTAATTATTTAAGATTATTTAATAATCTCCAATCACAATCAAAAGTGATACATTTTTGCCCTATGCCCTCTTATCATAACGGCCTGCTTAGCCCCCTGGTAACGAATACCGTCTGTTGATAAATTTGGTTTCACTCATTTAAACCCATTGAATAAGCACAGCCTGGGTTTGTATTTCTGTTCATGAAAGTCTGCTAGATTGAGGTTGTGTCATTAAGCAAGGGACAAAGGCGTCTCGATGTGTGAAAAATATTTCAAGTGAGCAAATTTAGTGCCGTGTGAAGGGTAGCATATCGTGGCATACTTGTATTTAGGTTTGTATATTTGCCCACAAAGGAAATATGTGTTTGTCTATAGACCGTTTTAAGAGAATTCCATTATCATATAGTTGTTCCCACAAGGTTTCCGTTTGAACATTCCAAATGTTACTTTAATGCAGTGTAAGTAGTTTGGGAACAAAAGGAAGTGTTCAAGCATTGTTTTTGTTTTTCTGAAAGGGTCTGTAAAGAAACCAACCATGCTAGTACTGCTTTCTTTAGTCAAAAATAAGAGGTTGCAGGGTTAAGATTGATTGCGTTATTTGTATACTCGATTGGTAAATTGAGGTTACACCACTTGTCACTATGAGTGAATACATGTATTTTGTTCAGTAATTACTATTTGCTATTGTTCTATAGTAAACAATTCAAATTGCACTCCAGATGATTCTTTCTAACCAGACCTTCTTCATATGTGTGTTGATGTGCACACTACTGCAACCACTGAATGATTACTTAGCCAATCACAAAGGAGACGGCATTTTCGAGGACATGGAGGAGGCCCTAGTTTGGTTCAGCCCATAAGATCTCTGGATGGGTACTGGCCATGAATAATCCTGTTCACTGTTGACACGTCTTTTATTCTTGTTTCTTTCTCCCTTCTTCTTTCTCCACCTCCTGCCTTTTCTTCTTTACAAGTTATAGTGGTTCAGCTGATTTCTATTGGTTCACATGAACGGCAACACTGGTCTGTGCGGCAAGTCAAATTCCAGTCCCGTTTGAAGTGGACCCTCAGGAAAAAAAAGAAGCATCTGTGAAAACAATCCCCAGTGACTTTCAAGTCCAAGCACTTTTTTTTTTTTTACAGTCCAGCTGTAACAACCTCTGCTGAGCACGAGCACTTTCAAAAGCTCGAGACCAATCAGCTGTAGGTTAATTTCTATTTGTTGTCATTAGTTTTGTGATTCAGCTGTATTTTAGAAACATCAGTGGAAACAAGTCTTCCAAAAGAGGAACTGGTCCTCTCCTTTTGTGGAGTCTGTGAGAATGTGCCAATGCCTGTGACAGTGGGAAGCTAAACACATTTTCTAGGATTTGTTTGATTGCTTTCAAATCATTTTTAAAGGGGTATCTACTAATGAAGGGGTACTTTTGGGGGGTTAACTACTAATGAACACTAATGGTTTTGTTGATGGCAGTATATAGAAGATTGTGTGATCTACCAAAGGGAATCTCATGTGGTTCTTGTGACATAAGTCCTCCATATCAGACTTGGTTCTGCCAGCAGTAGTAACAGTGGCAAGAGAAGCGGCGACCACTTCAGCAGACATTGTTCGGTGGGACGGTAGTCAGGCAGCGCTCTACTCCGACAGCAGCAGCGGCAGGCCACGCATGATGGAGGCGTAAGCATCAGTGTCTGCTGCCGCCACCACTGCTCCTGTCTGGGACTCATCATCAGCCAATGTCACTGGATCTCAGCAGGGGGAAAAACTTACACCCAGGGCAAATCTGTAAACACCAATTTAATCTGCATGGAGAAAGTTACTGTCATCAGCGATGACAGCAAAAGCCTCTGGGCCACGCTGCCACTAGAACAGCCTCTACACCCCCCCCACCCCCCCTCCCTTCTCACCCCTCCTCCACCCCCCCATCCCACACATCACCCCCCCTCAATATTGCTGTCAAATTCAGACATTAAGCCATTATGGACGTCAGAAATCTGCCATTGAGATGGTATTCTCTGGGTGGCAATCCAGGGGTTGGCATGACTCTTTCTCTCTCTCTCTCTCTCTCTCCCTCTTTTTCTTCCTCTCCGTCACTCTCTCCCTCTCGCTGCGAGGGCAGAGCAGGGAAGCATGTGATTAAGGCGAGGCGGGGAGGTCCTCCTTTAATTGACAACATATTGTTTCTTGACCTGCAGCAGTTGACTGATTGGTCGTTTTATGGTTTTACTCCACATTCATTTTAATGCGCAATCAAATCTCTACGCTTAGTAATTATTCAAATGTAAGTCGAGCTTGAGCCAGTGGTACATTACATTCAGCTGAAGCGAGGGGAAGAATATCACACTCTTGGCTGGTGGTGTAACACATACCCTACGATTTGCTATTTTAGCACGTACATTAGAAACACCTCCCAATTCCCCTTTTCAAGCATGTTCACTGTTTTGAGTGGGACTTAAATGTAAAGGATGCACTGTGGTCCAAAGAATTCAATGGGGGGAATGTTTGTCTGGGTCGTTGAACTGTGGATACTTTCTTTGGCTAAATGCCTTCATCTGAGTGGTACCAGCCAGCCTGGGACAGGCCTGAGGATGACGAACACTCCCAACAATAATGAGAATTACTTGCGGTCCCTCCCCTTTTTTTCACACCCTAACATCCTGATTTCATGGGTGACACTTAGGACCCCAAATGGGTCCTGATGGGAGACCGGGAGCCGAGGCCTTTCCTCCAGTTTTCTCAGGGGTGACGCTAACAGCTCCCAGAGGAGCCAAGTAGCAGAGAACACTGTGGAGGCTGGTTGGACTCCAACTCCGCTCCCCAAACACAACATGCTCATTACTTGTGCGTTGTGCTTTTTAGTCTCGCTGCCTTCAGTTAGAATATCTCCCAACATCCATTTAGTCGGGCCATTCTTTGTTTACACCTCTGATGTCCGCCGGTTAGAAAATTAAGGCCGCCCCTCGCGCATATCTGGCTGCCCTCCTGTGGCTTTTAGATGTTATTTGGGGCTTGCCCTATTCATGCCAAGAGCGACCCACCACCAGTAGAAATTGATGCCGTTGGACTGGTGGCCAGTGTTTCCACCACGGTCTGCGATCTGTCAATGCCGGCGCGGCCCCTGCCCGACGTGAAGGGAGTTACACGGTTCAGCTGGCTTTGGTCCACCGTGCGGGGATCAGGTCTGGCCGAGGGTCGAGTGGCCCCGGGGCACGCGGTGACAGACTCGGAGCATCAGGACAGATTTAGGAAAGCAGTGTCAGCAGGGGTGTAGCGGGACAGGGCCAGTCCGGCAGGGAGGGATCAGCAAAGCAGCGGGGCAGTATCCCAGAATGCATTTTTCACAGCTCATTTCCAAACCTGGATGAGGTGGAGAAAAGGGGACCAAAAAAAAAAAAAATAGAAATAAATGTTGGATGTGTGGTATAGGCACTTTGTCTTTTGTTCTCTTAAAAAAAAAACACATTTAATTTTTATTACATTTTTTACTTCGCCACCTTTTGGTTTGATAAAAATTCCAGGATGTTTATTTATTTTTTAGCATTTGAAAGTTCATGCTTTCTTTTCTTTGGCTCTCGGGAAAGAAAACGTAAAAGCCCATCTGATGCCTTCTCCCTGTCGATGTTTTGGAGTGGATACAGAGATCACTTACTCTTAGACCACAGTGCTGTGTACCTTGGCGGGTTCTCAAACCCAGCAGTAGGAGGACTTGGAAGAGCAGGAAACCGCCCCTGCTACAGATGACGGAGTGCTATGTGACCTTTAGTCAGGGGTTGTTCCACCGGCACTACACTTCCAACAAATTTGCTTCCTCTTGCCCCACTCTTTATTGGATCTCTATTACAGTGCAGAGGCCTTTTTTATATCTAATATAAACACCGTCCTGCGGGTCGCTGATTCAGTTTAAAGATGGCAGAGGTTGACTCACCGCACCAGGTGAGGGAAATATTACATCAACCCTGCTGCTTTAACCCGTTTAGTTCAAACTACAAGGTTCGAGGCCAGTGGATGTCTGTCACGGGAACATTTTGCTGTGTGCCCCCTAAAATAATTAAGATGACACCTCCAATTGTCTTGTCAGCTTCTTAAAAGACTGTGATTCACAGGGACTAATTAAATGATGATTTGGGCCGAAAAGCCCCCAATAATTCCTTGGCCTCGTAAATCTTCCATAAACGCTGTTGTGTTTTAAAACTATGGTAGAAGGCCCATGCTGTTAAATTCCTTAAGCCTGCTGCTGTCGATTAAAAGGACAGTCAGCTGGACATCCCATTCCTACTGTGTAATGGTCAGTGTCCAGCCTGGCTTCCCCTGCTGTTTTAAGTAAATTAACACTGGGAACGAGCCCCCGCTCCCCACCAACAGCAAAGCTAAGGTAAGCCAGCTACAACATTCCAGAGTCACTGGGCCAGGTGGTTAAATTCATATGTACTCTGTTCTTACTTTTCAAGAAGTCCAGGTCTTCTCACTCACAGAGTCACAGAGTCGGAGTCGAGAAAAGGGGTCAGTGAGGAATCATAAGGAAATGTGGTCTTGTTAGTGGAAGTGGAATCTTGACTTGTTGTAAAAGCTCCATGTTTGTGGTTTGAGTGATGAAATTCATTGTGATTTAATCTTTATTTAGTGAGTAGTGACAAACAGGGAATGACCTTTCTGATGTAAATACATGCTGTAGTCTAAGAGGGGAAGCCCAATAAGGAAATTGAATTACACGGGGATAAAGGATAATTAGATATTTAAGAGTGGCTAGTCCTAATTATTGGTGAAGCAGCTTAAGATATTTTGGTTCTAAATGGGAGAACATCATGAGCATTCTGTGGATCTGTCGAGACACGCTCAAACCCAATCTAAATCTTAATTAATTTTTTTGTTAGAAGAAAGTGCAACGAAGAGCCTAATCCATTTAACGGCGGATGGTGAAGGGTTATTAGCCGACTTTAATTCGTTAATCAGAACTTGGCATGGGCCTGGTCTATACCTCGGCAGAGGGCCCTCCAGCTCGTAGTGGTGCTCAAAGCCCATAGAGACATAGTGGACAGAGGTCCAGTCTAAAGGATAAAGCAAAAGGTGCTGAATGGATATACCACGGAAACCATAACAGACCTCTCACCCCTATTTCTTTCTCTCATTTAGCATGACTTTGTCCTATTTTTTTGTCTGTGGTGATGATGCATCCTATTGAGACAGGATCATCCTCAAACAAGTACCTAAAGCAGGTAAGCCCAATGTGCAGGACATGACAATTGCACCACAGGGGTCAAGTTTTCCCACTATGGCCTTGCTAATGACATCATAACAGACAAAGGTATATTAGCAAACTACAACCTAAACTTCAAAAGAGGGTGAAGGGCACAGAAAGAAAAGAAGCTTAAAAGATGAAGAACTCTTCTTTAGGGAGAGAGGTTCTCTTAAAGAAGGACCCATCTATAGTGTCGAGAAACAGCATGGCTTCTTGGTTTCAATCAGCCAAAGCGCAACACAAATATATGCAGAGAAATGCACAACAAAGCCAATTGCTTTTAAGCTAGCGATTGAGTTTCCTAATACTGCCCCTGAAGAGGAAAGGTGCTATTCATGATACTTACCGCAAGAAAAAAAAAAGAAAACGAGAAAGAAAAGTTGAGGACACATCCTTGACTAAATCCTCTTTTCAGGCATAATCCACCTAGCACTCTTCATCTGAGAACTGGAGTGTGTAACATCTGATCTCATCCCAGAGACCCATTCAGAACTCCACTCGGCCGACCTGATTATGTTCCCGTTATAGCAGACCTATTCACCCCCGTCGCAGCCTTTCCAGCACACCTGGGACAGAAAGGGAGGATTTAAACAAGCCTGAATGGATTAACCAGGTGTTGAAACAAATAATGGTTTAACATTGTAATTAAAAACTGAAATGAATAGCTCACAGCTCCTTGCTAAAGGTCTTGCCTTTTGAATGACTTTTGGTATGCAAAGGAAAAAAAACAGATGCTGAAAGGTTTCTTTTTGTTGCGAGCATTGAAGGAAATATGGTACTAATGTGTGAATTAAGACCATTAACTGTATTTCATCATAATAGAGCTTTTCACCCATGTAATAATGTCACAATTTCATTATTATTTTTCATTATTGGAAATGAGCTGCACCTCCTCCCCAAAAAATAGATAATAGAAGAAACTGGCATGACAGAGGCTTGTAGGGGAAAATTTGTGTTGGGATTACAATAACTGAATAATGGCACGTAATCTCTCGGGGTGAATCTGAAGATTATTCTAGCTCCTAGAAGGCATTACTAGGCTTTGACTTTCTCATGATATTATCAGTGGAAATGTCTGTTTTATGTTAATCTCTATGCATCGCTGGGGCTGAGCAACAATGTCTTGCTCAATTAGAAAGTGGGCTAAATGAAACAGTCTCCGAGTATCAGTGCAGCAGCCACCCTTGTTATTGTTTGCTCAACATGATAAAGTGATGCTCTTTGTTCAAGTCTCGAGTCACTCCATTGAAAGGCTGAATAACATTTAAAGCAGCTGAGACACAGGCACATATTATATTATGAATTTGGGTGAAAGGTTGGGAGGGAAGCAGAGAGACAGGTGGATGCGAGAAGTGGTTCAGAGGCCACTCAATGATTGTTGGGGGTGCATCTACGAATGTGTGTGTGTGTGTGTGTGTGTGTGTGTGTGTGTGTGTTTGTGTGTGTGTGTGTGTGTGTGTGTGTGTGTGTGTGTGTGTGTGTGTGTGTGTGTGTGTGTGTGTGTGTGTGTGCGTGCGCACATGTGTGTTGGAAGGTGGTGTTTCTGGGAAAAAAAAGTTGGCAAACAGGAGAGTTAAGACTTCCACGTGGCTCTTCATTTCCAGTGAGTGTGTAGCGGACCCCTATGGTGAGGGTCCTAATCTGGAGGCATCAAGGAAGGAGGAAGGGGGGTGGGGACTGATTGCAAGTGATTGACAGTCCATGTGGTTACCACAGTAACTCCCATTTTGGTTTTGTTGTGAGGATGGGGTTTTGGTTCATCATCAAAACGAGACTCTTTCTTCAGAACACCCTGTTGTATCGAAGGGCAAAGTGTGAGCTGCAATTGACTGCTTGTGGATCAATGAGAGCCAATGAAGTAGGAGGCTCACATAAACCATGTTTAAATTAGTCTGTTTACCATCTTAGTCCCAGGCCATGTTAATTAATTATTGAACATCTATTTAGATGGCATCGTGAGGGAAGGATGGACAATAAACACTGACTTGATGCAGGTTGAATTGCCTTCACTTACAATATACAGTAATACAACAGGGCAGACCAACAATATCTATCCCATGGCAGTCCTATTGCATCCCTTAGAATATAAAGAAATAAATGGCATTAGAAAATGAGCAGTGCACCCAGATGGAAACAGAGTCCAAGTTTAAAGTTGTCATGATTTGAGTAAGCATTGAGAGGGGCCGAGCAAACGATCACCTTTTCTCTCGTCCTGTTTCCTTCTGAGTATCTGATGCCCTCTGTTGCACACACACACATATACACACACACACACACACACACACACACACACTCCCCTCCCTCCCACACACACAAACACATGCACATATCTCACAGAAAAAAAGGTCACCTGCCCAACCATGGGTTGCAGTCATCATTATCCTGCATCCTGAAAGAGACTAAGTCATTTCTCCACTCTGTATCTTATTAACCTTCGATGTTGGCTTTGCAACTGACGCATGCAAACACTATGCCTTTCAGCAAGAAAAAGAGAGCATATACGTGTTTGGGTAAGTGTGTGTGAGTGTGTGTGAGTGTGTGTGTGTGTGTGTGTGCGTGTGTATGCAGGGCACTCGGCTGTGCTTCTAAAAGAGGGTACGTCAGCAGTGCGTAGCGTGCGGCCAGCGTAAGGCAAAAGCAGCAGGGGACTCGGGTCCACATGCGGACTTCCCATCAGCGCTCTCGGAAGGATGAGTCAGAGAGACAGCGCGGCGGCACGCTCCCAACTTACTCAACGTAATTAAAGTTGAGAAAGGTTAAAGTTTGACGCTGACGGGAGGCGACGAGCCTCTTCGCCCGGGCACCGGGAGGTGGCAGGGTGGTGTCGGGGAGGGGAGGGGAGGGGAGGGGAGGGGGGAGGAGGGGGGTTTGGTGTTTGAGAGGGGTTGTGTGTGTGTGTGTGGGGGGGGGGGGGGGGTTGTACAACAGATACGCACCTCGTCAGAGGGACTAAACCCAGAGGTGCAAGACACTTCCGGTGAGCAGGGAAGACATGGCGCAGGGGCATTGGTGCAGGAATGCTGCACTCGTGGACGTCCTGGTGGGGTAGTAACGGCGGCCAGAAGCACAGATGAGACTTTTGACCTTGTGTGTGTGGTGGTGTTTTTTCACATGCTGTCTCAAGGCTGAATTTAGTACCAATAGAGTGTGTTCACATTCATTCAGTCAAAGCTGCTTAATGAGTGTGCTAGACGAGGTGTATCTCAATAGCGAGATATTTATAGATATCTATGAATGCAGGCATGGAACTGAGAGCAGAAATTTAGTCGTCTAGTGCCATCACTTGTTCACAAAGTCAATACTAACATGATGAAAACATTACACAGTGGCTAGATATAGAAATGACTGACATTAACCTAAGGTTGTAGCAGTTTAATTCGGGTGGTTCTCTGCTGTGTTGTATAATGTATCCATATGCATACTTTGTGTCAAGGGTTGGAGGCTGCACGGAATGAGATGCATGATTCTCGGAGGGCTGAAGCACATGTCCTTGTCTTTGTGGCCTTCCGTAATTGATCCGGTCCGTCCATGCGCAGAGCACTGGGAGGATTTTTTTGTTTTGTTTTGTTGATGTGTCAGTTGCACACTCTCCCTCTCGTGCTGGGGCTGATGGTTTCTTTTGTGTGCGGTCCCTAGGCCTGCCTGCCTCCCTCACATTTGCCGCTGAATAGGTCTTGCCAGCTGTCATGCAAAATAAGCCCATTTCATTACAAATTAATTTATCTGATCTTAATGCTGTTACATTTTTTGGTAACATCCCGCCCCTCCCCAATCATAATTATTTAACGCTCCGGGCAACAATCTATAGCTCGCCAAAAACAAATAAACAGTGGGAGTCCTCTGTCATTTGTATGGGAGTCTGGGATATTTTAATAGAAACATCATTAATTTCATGCATCTTTTATGCAGGATTTAATACAGTTAGATACGTCTGTCCAGACATCTAAAATGCAAAAAAAGGCTACACTTGATTACCTGTCATAATATGACGTGAAAATTTGATTACAGAAGGAATTATATATTTAACCGCCGCAAGAGGACCACATCCTGGTTTAGCTTCCTGGGAAAAAAAAATGCACGATACAATTTGGGGTGTTTAATCAAGTCTGAGAGATGGGCTCGTTTGGGTGTTTGCATCAATCAGAGTTCCACAGACGGAAGCATCCGGCCTGTAAGCTGTTGGTGCTGCCGTGTGCAATCACTAACTTCACCCGTAAATCCACAGGCTTTTCATCTTCAGAGGACCGGGCATCAGGCCCAATGATCAGCGATAGGTGAGACTAAACTAGGAGGGGTGGTGTCAAGAACACAGGGGCACTTTGATGAACACAGAGGGATTCAATCAGACATGAGTTAAGGCATCAAATGCAGCGCTAAAGGCGATACAGTCCCTCGGTGGAGATATTATCTTGTTTTCAGCAGGCCTATTTCATTACTGGGAAGGCACGACGGGTGAAATGTGCTCTCAACATTCACCCACAGTTTGAAAGCTGTCGAGTACTGCTTAAAGCTCGCATACCTGAAGCTGACTGTCAGAGAGGGCTGAAGTGGAATGCAAATAGGCCTACTGATGAACCTCGAGTAGAAATCTATCAAGAGCATTTTATGCTCAGTGGTGGCTAATATGGCAATGAATGTATGCTAGACCTTATCCTTTGCATTATGTGGCTCAATGTGTGGCCCTGAACTTCCATCTGCCAACATTAACCTTTCCAGTATTTAATGGTATCTGATTAGCAATGACGGCAGTGGCGGCTGGATTTGGAACAATAACCTTTTTTGTGCAGATACTTTGATTCGGCAGGGAACCTACACCTGAGTTCTTTTGTTGCTTGTGAATATTTTGGCAGCCATACAGTATATGGATTGTCTTTACAGAATGATGAAAGTAGGCTATTATTAGTGCTGACCAACTGAGCTTGCCTCATTATTTACAAATGAAGTTGGCAAATTGCATGGTGTGTATAGCTATGACATTGATCTTTGTGTTGGCTTTATACAGATAATCATTAGTATGCACCCATAAAAATCGACTACTGGTTGATTCATCGGTTGTAATCTCGCACTTCGCTCACATTGGCTCTCTAACTTTTTGTCATTAAATATTTTCCGCTGCTTTTTGTAGAGCTTTGACAAGCCAGTGACGACCATTGCTGCAATCTTTACATGGTACTTCTGGACATCAGGAGGAGGCTGCCCTGGAGACAGAGCTGAAAGGTAGGCTTGAAATAATCCATTATGAACCAAAACCGGACATCATTCCAGTGACGGCTGGTAAGTTTTTGTTTTCTTTTAAAGTTTTTAGACCTAAAAACCAAATCAACAAACTGGTAAAGCTATGACGTAGTGCAAGAGACCACTGAGGCCACTTGTCATTTTGGCATATTGGGATGTTTTTGCAGTTTTGACCCGAATGATTTCGGCCTCTGACTTGTGACTAGAAAGTCTAATAATTATCTTTTGATGATAGAATTTGGCTGAAATGGTGCTAGACAAAGCTAAAATTGCCTTGTAAGGTGCTGATGAGATATTAGCTTGTTGGTCACTTAATCAAAAATGAACTAGAACGGCATTCAAAGAGTGCAGACTTCCAACAAGGCCGATAGACATACAGTAGGCTGGTCCTATGCTATTCTGGGCCAAGGAGCAATCTATACAGCCGAGGCCTATGCACGCACACATGCTCCAAACAGCTTAGTGTGTCCCAGAAGAAAAAAAAAACAATTGAAAATGATATCATACGACACAATTACATGCAACCATGCCACAGTGGGCTACTGTGAAGTCCTCATTATCTTATCTTAAAACTTTAAGCGGCTATTAGCACTGTGCATTTTATGCCTCTTTTTTCGTTATTTCTGCCTTATGTTTCATATGTGTTCTCTTCTTTTCTGGCTACCAGATTAGTGTACCGCCATACTAAACCATGGGGAGGGAGATGACTATGACACAAATTTTCATAAATTTTTGAAAATAAATCATTGTGAGCCAATAGAGGAACTGCCAGGAGGTGCAACATACAGGGCCTCTTTCCACTGCTAGTGAGACACACAATTAACAATCACTGCACTTACAGCAGAACAAGCAGAGAAAGGTTATTATTTTTTCTATTTTGGTTCGCCTTCGGCTTCGTGCCACGGCGAACCACAGCCGTGGCGATATTGGCCAACAACACCACTCCCACTCGTGCAATAATGCTTAATTAATATGATACATATACAAATACATATTCTAAAACGGATAGTTCCGGTCCTTGATTATGATTGGCTGAATCGCGTACGATGGCGTTGTAAATTTCACAATAGCCTCACACCTTGACCGCATTTCGTTCTACAGTATAGTAATGCGCTACCACAAAACTAGGAACAAAAGTCAGAGTGGCTGCATCTCGTTGTTGCATGGCAACCATTTATAAGGAGGGAATATATTTCTTGGCGGAAGAATGATTATCTATGAATATAGCGTTGCATTTTTCGTTGCTGTGACTGTTTCATGAAATCTTGCTAGATCAACGTAGTTACTGTTTTAGAAAAGCAATAAGCCACTCGAGCCACTCCGCTTCGCGTCGTGCCTAACAACGCCCCTTAGCTGTTCGATTATACAGTGTAAACCACGGCCTCTCAGGGCTTATTGCTTAATTATACATGTTCTACAGTCCAGGTGGTACACTGCAGATTGTGTTTCCAGCTCTATGTTTATATCTTACATTTAAAAGTGGCAATATATGGCAATATGTTTTGTATCGCAATATATCGTGTGAAGTATTGTATCGTGACCCATGTATCGTGATCGCCAGTGCACAGTCCTAGACTGCAATACCTTTAAATTATTCATCAGATATGTTGTTCACTTGCTTACAGTTTTTTCCCCCCAGATTATGTTTGGGTGGGCACATGCCTACAGTGAGTCAGTGGCATGACGCCACTGCATCCAGGACAGGTTAAGTGAATCATGGCCTCCTAATGTCTGCTTCTGACCTATCATTGGAAGAGGCACATGCTTTTATGCAGGTGATGGTGATGCCACGCTCTTTGTCTTCTTTGCAGTTCATAGAAGTTAGTCTGTCTTAGTCTGTCTGGAGTAATGTCCGAGCATGGAGGAATGTGGCTTGTTTATGCCTGTTGGTTGGCAACAAAGACTTTGTAGATTGGGCCAAACTGATTTAAGGTTTTGAGACCATAGTTACCTTGGAAACTATGAATAAACAAGAGAGTGGACCATGCTGGAGTGCTTAATACACATTTAGACTTTTGAATATTTGAGTTTGTATGAAAGTAGCAACAGCAGTGCAACAAACGAGACAAAAAGTGAAGGATCGCAACAAAGAGAAGGTCAGAGGTTAAAAAAAAAGAGATTTCCTTGACTTTAAGTAAAAGTGCTCTTGACAGTTTGGCTCATTGAAATGAACTCGAACGATGAGCTGGCATATCCCACTGAGAGCAAGACACACTCCTTCCTTTTGGACATGTACCAATTTCAGTAATGAAGAAGGGTGTGAAGTGGAAGGGGTGGTGAGCAAGTAAACTCGAATAACGCCGTGACTGTCATACTCATTAGTCTTACCATTTCAGAGGGGATCCATCATTGTTAAGGTGATTTGCCTGATAATGGACATTACATCACTGTGTTTCGGTGAGGATATTTTAAAAGCAGTCTTATGCTACAGTCTACAGACCATCTGTATTTCCGCTGATATGGTGCTGATATAAGCCCTGAACAAGCAGTAACACTCACTCTCCGTCCATCCATAGACAATCCTATAAGCATAAATGATTAGTTTGCCTCAAATGCTGTTTGGGGACCTATAGCCATATTCCTACGTGTCAAATAAACTCACGGTGCAACTAAAAACTGGGTCATCAGAGCTATGAATATTGAGCGTTACTCCATGAGAAACTGCTGTTGTGGAGCAGACGGGAGTCATATTGCTGTCGCAGTTTTAAATTGTCTGGTGGACGACGTAACCGAGACTATGATGCCTTATCTCTCCTGGGGGGAATATTGATGTAAGATTTGCCTATGGCCCACAGCAATAAAGCGTCCGCAACTATACAATATTAATCTCAGGTACTGAGTGGAGTTACCTTTGATTTGGAGGCACTTAAGGGACAGGGGAGAGCGAGCGGTGGACGAGCATGTTCAGGTTTAACTCCGCGTCCTTTCACTCCTCACAGTCCTCAACTGCTAATCCAGGCCAGATTAAACACACTTCTCCGCATTTCGATCGGTGCTGGCGTGATGTAAAGCTGCTAATCTCTTCTTACCAACTGCAGCAAATCCTATTAAAATCACCTTCAGTTTAACACTTACATTGTTGGAAAATGCAAAACATGCAGCTTCTCTGGCACACTTTTTAATTGAGGGTAAAGCGTCCCCCCGTTTTATATATTAAAATAAAATATTTTTTTTAAGGGAGAGGGGAACAAGCCCGATGCATACACTTAAAAAGGTAGAGAGTGTGATTTTTTTTTTTTTTTTTGGGGGGGGGGGGGGGGGGGGGGGGGGTAGCCCCAGCCGGAGTCATGGTGAGTGGATCACCGGCTCCCCTCGGGGTGCACCCCACAGGCTGAGCAGAGTGAGGTGGGGTGAACCAGACCCACAGACAGTTAAGGATGGTTCAGAGGATTTGACTGATTAGGTAATATTCTGCCATGCTCCCATGTAAGCAACATTTTAAAAACTCATTTGTAGGTGTCTGCCGACTGCCCCCCTCCACACACACACATACTAGCCATAATTCTTCTTTACTCATAGTCTCGTTTCTCCCTCTTCTTCCTCTCCTCTGGAACTTTCATCTCTGACACCACGAGTCGCCGCTTAAAACGAGTTGCCAGCGACAACAACCTTGACGGCACTGGCAGGCGTCAGCTTTCGCAAAGCCACTTACCCAAGGCGGGGGGAATGTGCTCCCAGTGGATATTATGATGCTTCAAGTGTTTTCACCTCCACCATGGCAACCACTGGCACCAGTCATGGATGGCCTTGACAGAAATCTGCTGTCAATCACAACTTATACATGCCATTCCGACACAGCCGTAGGTGCAAAATCCTCCACTTCACCCTTTTGGAGATGTGAAGATGCTCAGGGTTGCCCTGATAAGCCTGTTTGTATACAAAGCCAGTGTACCGTCACCAACCAAATAAGTGTAAAAACACGCTGTAAGAGGCTGTACCTTTTGATTTTGATTTTGTTTTTTTTCCCTGCATTGTAACCCCAAAGGAAGGGTGGAGCACAACACGGAGCAGTGGCATTTTCAGCATTCGGTTGGGTCTAGCTGAGGCACTGGCATTGAGACAGGTTGGAAACAATATGGGGACGGAAGGGGAGGCAGATTAGGGTTGGGATTTGTTGATTTGTCCTCTTCAAGTAGTTGGTGTAGGTTAGATGGAAAAAAAACACCATCAAATATGTGCATGGTAAGGAAAATATGTTCCTGATATGTTTTCTTTTCGTCTTTTTTTGATGTAAATGACCTCTTTCATAGCATCTAAAAACCCACCTCCCTGGTTCTCACTTATTGCTTTGATGGCTTCTGACAACCTTTTGATGCTGGGGTTTTTGGCAAAGCATTTTAGGCCTTCAGACAAATATGGATTGAAAGATTATACATGGCCCTCTACTTTTAATCCCCACGCCACCTTACTCCCAAACCACAGTTTTATTAAGGCTGAATTACATGCTTCATCACGTATGCAATGCGGAATCCACTCTGCTGTTCTATGACTGCCCACCACTATCAAAATTAGATCATTTCTGAAAAGGTAAATATGAATTCTAAATCTCCTGGGAATTATAGCCCAGTGAGCTCTCATAAATGAACAATAATCAGATTAGTACATTTATCTTCACTGTATTCCTGTGAGGTGCCATGAATGTTTTAGAAATATTATGTAAAGAACCAGGTTTGCAGTCATGCTTATTATGAAAAAAGAGCTTTCGAATAACAGCCTAGAGCTCCGGCTCGATGGCAAACTCTTTGTTAACATGCACAAAATCACCCCCCCTCCCCTCCTCACGCTCACACACACCCCTTTTTATTTTGTCCGATTTGCGATTCATCATTTTCAAGTGAGGTAACACAACAACCCTGGACTACTCTTTCAAATGAGCATGTGTTGACATAAACAGGCGCAGTGGTCAACCATCTGTTTTAAAGATAAACGTGTGATCAAAGGGCATAGCCAAATGTGTAAGGGCTTTTCCTTCTCCCCCCGTCTCTCTCTCTCTCTCTTTCTCTCTCTCCCTCTCTCTCTCCCCCTTCTTTTTTGAAGGAGAGTTTAAAGAATGCAGAACGGTTTCCAGGGGATACGAATGAAAAGCTCTTGGAAATGCGGAGAGGAATGGCACTGAAGGGGAAGGTTCTGAGAGAAACTCCGCCTGTAGCTTTGGGACCCATGCAAGGAATCACCAGGGTTCTTCTTATCGCACAAAGGAAGGAAGAGACAGAGTAATGTTCTGCCAGAGGGGTTCTCCTAGACCGCCTTTAAATGATTTTTTTTTTTTTTGTTGCTTATTAATAATATTGAAAGACAGAAAGAGGGAATGAGAGTGAAAGAAAAGAAAGAGAGAATGGAGGAAGGGTGTAGACTGACGCCTCGTGTTGACCTCTCACCCTGACTGGCTCTGTTCTAAAATCACTGGTAGAATATTACCCCCTTCACTCCCCATAATCAGCTTTGACATCAGGTTTATTCACGGCTTGCTTCAAAGTTCAAGACGAGACAGGAAAAAAAGATTCAGCCCTGTCAAGTCCTGTTTCAGTGTTTTTTTTACTCAGGCTTTAGAAAGATAATGGCCATTTTATCTCCTTGCAAAGCAGATAACACATGCAAATATTAAAAGGGAAAAGAAAAAGCACACATTTTAAGTGAAGGGAAAATTGCTCTGCAGATCTGAATAAACATCCTCACTTCATTCTGGATCTCAGCTCTTCGAATTGAACCTTTTCATTTTCTGATTACAGAGAGTTATTTTGAATAAGATGGATGGCAACATCAGGACAGCATAAGGCCATTCCCTCCTCTTTTGCTGTCTTAACCAGTCCTGAAAATGATCAATTTCACATCCACTGTGCAAAATAGGCAGAACAGACTTCAGACTCTCACTGCCAAGGTAATCTTCAATATCAAATTCCAGCTCAACAGCCATACAGTAATATAGCATGTACAAGGGAGAAAGCACATTGCATGAAAATGTTTCCTCAGTTCCTTTCCATTTATCTCCAAGGACAGTGCAGACTTGCATGGCATATTTTTTCTTTGCCCCTTCCTTTTTTCATTGGTCTGCATTGATGTAATCATGTCTGAGCTTGTTCTTACAGTGGACCCAATATCCACCCAATTCTGTCTTTTTTTTTTTTTGCCCCCCATCCTCCCCTAACAAATCAGCCTGAAACGTAAACAAACTGAATGGCCATATAGATGCTGACTGACTTTGGATCAGCTGTTGTTTGGATCCGCTGCTGAGAGTATGTTGCTCTCTGGATTGCTGGCTGTGTTGTTGAACTCTGCCCACCCGGCGCTGTGAAATGCCGCAAAATCTGGCGGTGTGTTTTTGGTGTCATTTTGGCACATGTTGGGCCCATTCTGGCAGCATTCCCTGCTGCTGGAGAGCCTGCTGAGAGGTCTCAGGTGCTGTCTGAGGCTGTGGCGATGAGAGAGAGAGAGGGTGGCTGGCTCCACGTCTGCCGTCTCTGGGTCTGTCTGTCTGTCTCTGGGTCTGTCTGTCTTTCTCTGGCTGCCTGGCTGGCTGTTGGTGATTGCCACTCTTCAGTCGGCATGTCCCAGTGTGTCCTAGTGTGACCACTCAGCATACAATGTATACGATTGGCCAGTGCCAGCACCTATCTGGACAGAACGAGTTCAAGAACAAAAGATGAGGAGAGAGGAAGCTGAAGCCTGATTTCCAAATGATTACCTTTTTTTGTTTTTAATTTCGTTGCTGATTCATAGGTCGTGGCAATCAGGAAGGTAGGCATGGTCAAGAGATCGTAGTGCCTTTTTTTAAATGGAAGAAAACAAAAGACTTTCTACACATTCTCTGAATCTCCTCATCCTATAATTACCACCATCATCACTGCAAAGAATAACAATGGCAAAGAAGAGGAAATCTGCCCCTGTTTTGGTGCAACACGTGACAATGGCTTGCCACCATTTCTTTCATTCTCTTCACACTCTCTCTCTCTCTCTCTCTCTCTCTCTCGGTCTCTCCCTCCTTCCGGCCCTGATTTCTTTGTGGTCTGATGAAATGGCAGTCCCATTATTGTTTGAGCGGCAAATTTGGTGAACCATTCAAAACGCGATTGCCTCACGAGGTTGTGATTGCATGAGATGGTTTTCCGAGAGGGGCCCGTGAACGTGCTGCCTCCTCAGACCCCGTTTGCCGGCCACTGGCTCGGTGCACACGTGCACGCACCTCTGCTCTTGTGACTGATGACGTCCCCCTGTCATGGCAAGACGCGGCCACATGGCACTCTAGTCTTCTCACCCTTAATGGAAGCTAAATGCACTAAGAGCGATTTTTCACATAAAAAAAAAGAAAAAAAAGGCCTTGGGACCCTTTTTGTTCATGATTTCGCATTAGGTGAAGCTGGTGCTTTAAAAAAAAAAGGAAAAAAAAGGAAGAGTTACAGAAACAAGGAGAGCTGGGAGAAGGTCAGTAATTGGCAGCTTGAGACTCCCTCATTATTGGTGCGCTGATAATTCCATCTCCGCTGCACTCATCAGAGCCGACAAGTCATGCAGCGATTAAAAATCGGAATGCTGCAACAACAGTGTAAGCATTAGGATCACTGACTGCCTTAACTTCCAGTGACAAGGAAAGCCTGGCCAATGACTCCTCGGCAGTCAGTGGGGAATCTTCAGCCTCACTGCCTACTAGCAATCCATCCTGACAGCTTGCTCAAAATGGAGAGTTGGAAGCGGGTGGGGCGGGGAGAGGGAGTCGGGGGGGGGGGGGGTGGGGGGTGCAAAGGGAAGGCAGAGAGGCCGTGCGTCCAGCTAGAGGTTGAGGGGTGGGGGTAGGGTTACAGCGGGTTGCTGGGAAGGGCGAGGGGGAGGTGAATGTGGGGGGGGGGGGGGGGGGGGGGGCACTTCTTGCTTCCATTATTGTCGGGGTTTAGTCACTAACCAGGCTGAAGGGCTGAGAGTGGGGGAGAAAAAAAAAAGACATAAAACAACTGAAAAAAAAAATGATTTGGCAAGCAAGCGAACTGAGCCTTCTGCAGAACGGCACAGAGACAACCTTGAGTGGAAAATATGAATGTCTGAGCCATATGTTGTTTTCTCAATCTGTTTTGTAACAAATATTAATGTAGACAGTCGCAAACATGCAGAGCCAGCTCTGGATCATCAACGCCTCCAACCCGCTGCCAGCCTTACCCTGGCAAAGTGGAAACTTAGAGACAGAAAGGGCTTATTTACGCCATCAACGTCCAAGGGAAAGGACTTTAATTAATCATTGCTGAAGGTAACGTGGCAAGCGTGTTTTTTCCTCTCCAACCGCGGGGATTCGTCTCAGTCTTCCCTTTTTTTTCATCGCACACTAAATCCAAATTTGGACAGCAGCATTCATTTTTTTTGTTGTTTTCAAGAACTCTACTGTGATTTAAACTACATTATGGCATTTTAGGGGCAGTCCATTTTTTAAGGGTGATAATAAAATTGAAGCCTCACTCCCCCCCCCCCACCCCCCCACCCCCCTGTCCCTCCCCTTCCTCCTTCCCCGTCTCTCCGCGTCACTCAAAGTAAATCCTGATGGATCCGAGACAGCGTGGTGCCAGGGCTGGCTTGCTGGGCGCGTGGACGGAGGTGATGGATCGCTGGGGAAGAGCCAGTGGATAGCAATCTCTCTGCCCATATGGGCCGGTGGCGGTGGCAGGAGGCGACTGGGCGAGGGCACAACATGCGCCAGCCGCGCTTTGGCCAACCACCAAGCCTTGTCATCACCCTAGCCTGCTGGGCCTCTGCCGCTCCGCACAAATGCAAGTGGGGTAGAGTGAGAGAGAGACAGAGAGAGACAGAGAGTGAGAGAGAGACAGACACAGAGAGGAGTGAGAGAGAGAGAGACAGAGTGAGAGAGAGACAGACACAGAGAAGAGAGGGAGAGAGAGGGAAGGAGGGAGGGAGTGAGAGAACGAGGGCGGAAAGACAGAGTGCAAAGCCAGAGAGAGAGAGGAAGGGAGAGTAAAGGGAAAGGGAGAAGTGTGTGTGTTTGCGTGTCCATGTGTGGATGTGTGTGAGTACGCAGGCAACACTCACACACACTCACGCGTGCACATGGTAGGCAGAGGTCTCTCAAGACACCCCTGCAAGTAATATGTTTTTTTTGTTTTGTTTTCCAAACATGCTGCTTCTAAGTGGATGACATGTCTTTAGGTTAAGAGTTGGTGAAAGTCGAGTCAAGTAATGAACGGGGGGTTTATTAAAAGTATTAAATTACATCAGCTTTTGAAAAGTAGGAAGGAAATGTGATTACAGTGAAGGTTGGGGGGGGGGGGGGGGAGTGAAATAGACACGCATATGATCTCCATTTTCTGCCCATTCCTGGCACGTGAGCTCGGAGAGTCCAGAGGGCCTTGCGTCAGAGGTTTGGACACGGCTCTGAAAGTCTGAGCGAGGGAAGTAAAAATAGAGCAAAACCAAACACTGTTGTGTGGGTGGATTTATGTGTTTGGACCGAACTCTGAGGTGCCTGTGTTCGGGGTGATTTATCAATTCATTTTACATCTGTGTTCCGAGAAAAAGAACCGGTGCTCCCCCCTGTACCAAAATGGAGTCCAGACTCGGGAAGGCTAGCCTCTGCTTATATATCTTAATTTCCCGGAGAGAGCTAATCATCTGGATGCCACGGGTGCAGGGACATGAAGGGGACACGATACAGTGGTATCGAGCGGTGGTTCAATTGAAGCCTAACGTGCAGGAGGACAAGCGTGTCTTTCTAATGGGAATGAGTAATGGGGAAGGGGGACTGGCAGAACACAGATGGAAGTGGCCTGCTCGAGGAAACACTGTACACCTGCACGTCGGGGAGATGTTTCGCATTTTAGTCATCTTTCGGTTCAGTCGCAAAGCGGTGAAACTCTCGTACTCGTTTCTCTATCATCCTGGGAGCAGTCAGTAAAGAAATGTAAACGCCATGCAGAAACCCAGTACAAATGAGCTAGTTTTGACTTCATCATCTCAGACCTCACATGCAAACCTGAACACATCTGTTTCGTGATGTGCCTTGCAAAGCATTTGGGTTTTAGGAGGATGATCGGGGAGGCACTTTACATTATTACCGTTACTTATGTCAAAGTTTTTTAATTGTATTTTTAAGCAGGGCTTAAGATCTCATTAAATTTGTGACTTTCATATGGCATCTTGAGAGACAGCTTAACGTTGCTGCTCTTATGGTAGATATAATACATCTTATGCTTTTTAATCCCAAGATTTGAAATTTATTTTCTGAAAAAAAAAAAAAAGACCCGCACATAAATCAGGTCCATGCACTCTTCAGAAATGTGTAATGTCAATGCATTCAGAAGCTTGGCAGGATTTTCCCTATGTCAATGCTGCCACGAACGGATGTCTCTGATATTTTAGTGGAAAATGGCTCATTCCAAAAATATCACAGTGCCAGAGTATCATATGGTTTTTTATGTTTTGAAGAAAGAACAAACAAAGTGAAAGTGGTGGAAAATTGGCAGAATTGACTTTACAAGTCACAACCAAATGCGCTTCGGATTACACTGTTCAAGTCTTACAGTGAAAAGCAGAGCGTGGAGAAAAAGGAAATTATATGGAAGTAGCAAGATAGCAATTAAAAGAATCAAATCCCGAGTCCTGCAGCATCTGTCTGTTCCTATTAGAATGTTTGGAGGGTTCCGTCTTGAGGGCCTGAGTGAGATTAAAGGATTGTATTCACTGGGCCAAACTAAGTGTTCACCCTGAAATGACTGGGCACATTCAACAGCAAATTAGTCCACCTGATATTGACAGATAGCATTGATTCACCTCCGCTCCAAACTAGCGTAAGAGTGGCGCACTTCCTCCGCCTGTAACCAGGCCAAGTGGGTTGTTGGGCAGGTTAATAACAGTGTCTCGTTCGAAGAGACAATGGATCTGGATTGGTTAAGATAGTGCAGGACGACTTGTGTCTGTGGTGTGACTCATCCATGTGGTGGGACTTCGGAGAACTCACGGTTCTAATTTCAGAACTTTTAAATTATATTGAATATGATTTTGGCAAGAGGACAAAATGTGGTTGACTTGGAAACTTGTTGGCTTTGTAGGCCAGTTATTCGCGGCCCTCATTGATCTTGTGTGTCCCAAAACTGGGGTGTCTGTGTGCACTCCAAGTCATTTGGCATTTAGTCGACAGGCTAAGTTGGCATGGAAGACCTCCGCTGATACATGTAGAGAGCTGACAAATGACAGTCCCACAGCTTGAGATGAATGAGCAATCCTCCCATGGAAAGAACATAGAGAGTATGACAGAGAATATCTGTAATCTGTTTGGCACGGACAGAACTGCAGAGGAATCCCATTCCTTCCAGCACTCTCTGCCTTCGCAGTCCGACTCCACGCTGCAGAACTAAGATGGATGGAACAAAGGCTGTTCCAGTCCTTTTGCAATAAAGTGAGCACCACCGCGCTGCCTGCTGTTTCTGGAAACCGAGAAAGTCTCATCACTGAAAGATACTCTCTCTTTAACAGCACACGGCGAGAATCTTTATAATCTCATAAACATCACTTTGTCTCCACATAAGGCGTGCACGCGCGCGCACACACTCTCTCACACACACACACACACACACACACACACACACACTTGACAGTTGAGGGGAAGGCTGGATCTTGGACTGAATAACGCTGCTTTGGAGCTCATCACATTAATGAAATTCATTAGTAACAGTTAGCTGGCCCTAATCCGCAGAAATTGAAATATGGGACCAGCATTTGGGGCAGAATATAAGTAAAATGACAACTTCATTATCATAACTACAACTGTGCATCATAAAAATCTTATTAAAAATTGCTCCCCAAATTGCCATATTAGTTTCTTTATGAGGTAATTTCTACATACGGTAATAGAATCTTTGCTTTACCCTCCAGTGCATATTAAACTCACTCATCTTCTTGTACAAACTCACTTTCAACCCCTCAGCTTAATGAGACAATGTGGCAAGCTGCTCCATTTGTGGAGCACTTGAATTAGTAGCACCAGCTTTATCACTGGCCTGCAGTTGCATGCATACCCATCTTCTCTACATGTTTGTGCTCGAAACCACACAAACCATAAGCAAAATCAATGTTAATACTGGAGCATGATGGGAATTAGCATGCTTTTGATGATGAATTGCAACCACAATATCAAATACTAGACAAAAAGAAAACATATTTGTGGGTTAAGCTTTATGCTGTATTGAAAAGACTTACATTTGAAGCCTCAACACACATGGGACATTGAAGCAAAAAGGTGAGAAAAGAGGCTGTGCCCTGCCCCTCTGTATATAAAAGATTAAAATCAAACTTAACTAGGCTTTAGGAAGCCTGTGTTAGAGAGAGTGTGTGTGTGTGTGTGTGTGTGTGTGTGTGTGTGTGTGTGTGAGAGAGTTAGTGAGTGAGTGTGTTTATGTGTGGACATGAAAGGGGGCCTTTGGGATATCAGATCAAGAGAAGACAGAGGCGAGCATCAAGAGGAGGATGAA
This sequence comes from Sardina pilchardus, assembly GCF_963854185.1. Taxonomy (NCBI): domain Eukaryota; kingdom Metazoa; phylum Chordata; class Actinopteri; order Clupeiformes; family Clupeidae; genus Sardina; species Sardina pilchardus. The sequence goes on from NC_085012.1 coordinate 10,851,601, forward strand.
GAGGGGCCGGACACAAAAGGGCAAGCCAGAAATCGCTTCTAAATGAATGATAAATGATTTAAAGCCTGATTAGAAATATTGCTATTTTTCACCGCTGTCAGTGGAATAAAGGCATCAGCAACATTGGACTAGTTACCAGCTTTTTCATAATTGAGACTTTAGCTCCTAGCCGTGCCCCACAGCTTACCATTAATCAAGCTGAGCAAAGCTTAGGCAATGTGACAGCTTTAGACAGCATTAGATGGGAAAAGTGCTGTTCAGGTAGCCCGGGCAAACCTTTGCCGTCATTTATCCACCTCTGAAGTACTTAATTGTTTTTTATCCATCTTCTTCCTCCCGTTTTTAATTATTTATCTATCTGAACCCCGTATTTTTTCCTACAGGCTATGGGTCCTTTGATTCAGTGCACCTTGTTAGGTCTCGAGTCGAGTTGGGGGTGGTAAAGCGACTTGTGGTGAGCTTCGTCTCAGCATGGCTGGGCTTTAGCGGGGAAGGTGTCTGCCAGCATTGATTTGGTGCGTCTATGTTTAAATTTGTGTTTCGCATGCTTTGCGATGACTCCCTAGTCATGGAGTGTCACATCAGTCTTCCCTGGCTTCTCAGCAGAGGTAGCAGCAGCGGCGCCACTGGATGTGGGGACATGTTTTTATTGTCCCCGCTATCCCACCTCCTGCGATTCAGTGTGGCACCATCTGCAGTAGATGCTGGAACCCCCCCTCGCTGCCTGATAAGGACTGCTGAGATCGCTGAAACGTTTACTCTCCGTCGATGTTGGTGTTTGTGAGCGAAGCATCTGTCTGTTTTGCTTCACGCCGTTTCACCTGTACAACGGCATCCTGCCTCAGTTGAACGCAAAACAGGAGTGGAGCCTTCTGAGTCAACAGTCAACTACCTTGAATCGAGAAGGTTTTAAAGAGGGTTCAGGGCTATAATTCTGTGTGAAGGCATCTAAATTGTTGGCCATCAAAAATTAATAGACAATAGCAGAATGGCAGGGCCCATTACTGGAGAAGGGGATGTTCATTAATTATGTCACCTAATTGGATTGTAGCAGGTGCAGAACACCTCATCCAGCATGGTCACTGGCAGCAGAGACCGAAGCTGCAGTTCAAAAGGTTTTTTTCTCTCCTTCTGTCTATTAGGAACCAGCATGTCCTCCAGCCCCTAGAATTACTTTGTGCTTTATTGATTAATGACCATAATTTATTACAGAGAGGAAGGCTGTGCATCCTGTTAAATGTACAATTAATCAATTCCCCATCAAATTATGAAAGGGGGCCCGCTCAGCAAGGCCGAGTGCAGGACCAACGCAATGGCAGACGTGTGTTTTCCCATTGGCTGCCTGATTACGTGCCATGAAGAGCCTCTCTTACAGGGACTTAAAAGCCTTTCATTGGCTTAATGCTACCTGTCCCACGTGACAGATGTCTCCTCCAGAAATTGAATATAACTCCTACTGATGGACTGGTCACCATGTTCTGACCGTACCTCTCCGTCAAGGAGCGGAGAGTAATGAAACGCCTGTATGCACCCCAGAAAACCATCTATTAATCTCAAAATGGGGGAGAAAGTGCCTGCAGGTTCAAATACATCATTGCTAAAATCAACAATATTATATTAAGTTGGAAACGGATGTGAGGTTAACAGAACCCAGGGCAACGCGAGGATGAATATCAACTTTCCCAAATCCATGCGAAGCCATTATTTCCCACAGAAGAGAGGCACATATGACATGTTAAATCCAGCTTTAGAAAAGCTGCAATTGATCATAAATTCATAGCGGAGTGCCCCCGTTTCTTACTAGGGACTGTTAACAGGGACAGGATTTTAACCTGTCTTTCAAATCGGACTTGTAAGAGCTTGACAAAGAAAAAATAATAAATGCCCTTCAACATGTCGCATTGTACTTTCAAATTTTTCATTCTCTGAAAAGTCAATGGAAAATCTATAGACATGGATAATACTTATCTACCCTGTATTTTAGGCAGAATAAGTTTTATATCCATTTGAAATTAAATTGACGTTGAGGAATTGTACTTTCAGGACCCTGTTAAAGAGACAGAAGGATTTTTTGGAACAGAAAGTTGTGATGTGAATGCCTTTTAATGATGGGAGGATGACTAGTTTCTTTGTTAATCTGTTGAAACCTTCTCTGAATACCATAATCCAGACAAATGCGGTACATATTAAGAAAGTGATTACCTGCGTATAGTCTTGCATAAAGACAGCATGTCTTGTTGTAGAATACATCTAGGAAATAAATGTAAAAAAAGCCTGAAAATTATAGCCCAATTATGGCTCAATAATCAAGGTAGTCAACTAAAATGATGACCGACTTATTTGGCATCAAAATCAATTGTTGGTTTCAAATGCTTAATCGGTTCAGACCAGCCTGAATTTGGGAATCCCCCCACTATTGTCAGGAGGGCAAAATCTGACCAGTGAATTTGACACAATTGTGAACGATGAATGCCTATGCGAACACGCCCAGAGTTGTGGGGTTGTTGGATCTTGTAAAATCTCATGGATTACTATCTTCAAGGGATGCAAGTAATTGCCCTCACTTAATTAATCCCAATTGATCATTAAAAGATGCATTTTATAATTAGCTTATTCTTTATTGAAGATGACCCTAATTGTCTATTGTTTGTGAGCCTACATACTATCAAAAATAGCCTTAAGCTAAATGTAAGTGGATGGATAAATTAAACTTATTGAGGAACTGTGTGGTTCTTCTGAGTAGTCTATTGTTAATTTTAATCATCAATAGATTGTTGAACTATCAAGGTAGTCACTACAGTTGCTGCCCACAGAGCCCAACAAAATGGCTACATCCAGCAACGTCACCACACCCCATTAGTGGCCGACTCTGGAGTAGTTCTGGACCGTGTCCGGTCCGGACCCTGCTGCTTGACTCTCTGGGATTGGAGTCAGGGGGACTGACACGGCTCAAGACCAGTGCACCAGCTACTGAAAACAATTAGTGCTACACAGGGGTGAGAGGTCCTCTCCTAACATGCTGATACCCTCAGCGCAGATCCAAAGGACTGGTCCCCAAGGAGCAGACCTCCTGTCAGAGGAGCCAGGGCAAAGGTTTGGGACCCGTCATTGAAACCACCAGAGGATTTTAACCCTTAAATGCCCCTCACCCATCCTCGATGGTGACTGACGTACTGACTACTTACAACAACAGCAGAAGCCTTTGAGCTGCAGAAATAGCTCTTGGTCAGTGAAAAGCTTTGGACGTCCAGCCTGCCTTGTCTATCTTTCTGATTTCTGCTTCTTGTAGGAGATGATTTTTGCTTGATTTATATTGCTGTAACTGTTTGAGATGTTTTGGATCGAGTAGATGATTCAAACATCATGCCCCATCACTGCCCCATGTAAAACACTTTTATTTAATTGCGCAGTCCTTGTTGGATGGTCTCAGACCAACTACTCTTCAAGAAAATGTTCAGATGAATATATCCAAAGCTGGACATCAGAATTCTAACCACTCTTGCAACTATCAACTCTTCAACCTACACAATATATAACAGGCGTCAAACCCTCAACTCTTCCTCTATCCTTTTGACATGTAGCTGAAGTATGACTGCTGTTGTGTTGTGCCCTGAAACCCTCTCCTTTTTTTTAACTGGAAAGATTACGGCATCCGTCTTTGACAAGCCCACTGTCTTGTACAGACATTTTGCTTTCAAGAGCCTCCTAACAAAAACAAAGCGCACTTGTCCCGGGAAGCACAAGTGCGTGATCCCCATCAGTCTTAAGTGTTAAATCATCAAAACATCTCGGGGACAAACACCAAATTTATTTTCTTCCTGTCCTCACACCTTTTGAGGGAGAAAAGATCAAAACATAACGCCCCCCTTCCCCAATCCAGCTTGGATGCATGTTAGTATGTTAAAACCTGGCAAAAAAAAAAAAAAACGAAACGTGTGACAAGGATAGGTCAAAAAAATATAAAAATAAAAAAATAAGACATATGCCACTAATAAAACAGTGGTCCTGTCATCATCAGCGGCCATCCACAGTCGTCCGATGGAGCCCCGGCAGAATCCACCTCTACCTTGTTAGATTGAGGTGCTCAATCAAGGTAGCGCTAGAGTGCCAAGACGGTGTTGTGCGTGGTGATTACAGGGGCATAGGCCCAGGGAGCCGGGGGAAACGGACTAGCTCTCGGCAGGAGGCCCTCTGACATTCAAGCCTGCATTTTCTGAATCAGGCTTGAGTGATTAGGGCAGCGACAGCCAAAGGACAGATCAAACAATTACTTCCACTCCTCCACCTGTTCTTTTTTAAGGCCTGTGAAGGGTAAAAAAGCTGCAGGTCGTTCGTTTTCTGTCTCTTTCCTTTTTATCTTTTTTGCTCTTTTTCCCCCTCTTGAATCTTTTATTTCTTTTTTACTTTTTTTTTGCTTTCAATTTTTCAAATCTACAAAAGTATAGTATTTTCAGTGTAAATGTTATACCATCTGGAACGGCATGTCATTTCTGACTTTTATTGTACAATGTAGAAAATGTGATTATTGCAATGACTCCATCATGAGTTCATGCTTAATGTCACTCTATGTAATTGAAAGAGGGGAAATTTCCTGTCGGATTTTCACCTTACAGAACTGTTAGCAATGACTTCAAATTGAAAAGGCAAGGGCAAGGTAATGGTCTCTGATTCATACTTTCCAGGGCATTGAAAACCAGATTGCAAATGCACTCACAAATTGCACAAGTGTTCAAAATACAGCTGATTGCGAGCCAGGTCGTTCATTATGGAACCAAGAATATCAACCCCTATATCTCAAGCCTGACATAGAGACTGCATATTTGTGATCTGATGAAAATCTATTGTTCTCTATGAAAACACGACTTGCAAGCAATGAGAAAGTTTTTGTGACGTTTGTGAAAGTCGCACCTGAGTTTACAAGCCTAAACCCTTTTAACTGCTGTCTGCTATAACGGTCTGGGCGACATTATGGAACCCGTAACAGGAATAAGTGTGTGCTGCGGCGGGTTATATAAGTTTAGGAGGGGAAGGAGGGGTGTGGACTATGCAGCTCAGCGTGAGTACAGTAGATGTTGGAGCCAGCACAAGAGGGCAGTGTTAAAGCTCCGGGACAGGCCCTCCAGCTCAGCTTAGCTCAGCTCTGCTCTGCTGGCCTCGTCCACCTGAAACAACAGCCGTAAAAATAGCTGCCAGTCCACGCGCAGCGGCTGGCTCTCCGGCGCTTCTGAGGCAGGGATCCCGCGGCCTGTTCCCCCTGTCTCGCGGAGCCCACCGGTGGGCCTAAAACAATGGCTCAGGTTACCGTGGGCCAGGCCCCGGCTGTAGCAACGCGCGCAGAGACGAGAGAGTGACAGTCTGGCGAAAACAGGACAGCAGGGACTCCCCTTTGATGCAGATTCCACTTTTTGACTCGCGATGAGCCTGACGAAGTTGACGGGTTTCGCAGACAGAGGGGGGAAAAAGAAATAGAAAAAAAAGAAAATATACAACTTAATCCTCCACCACCCTACCATTGCCCAACATGTTTCTTTTCTTAAAAAGATGCAATTCCTCAACACAAAACACACACACACACACACACACACACACACACACACACACACACTCGTACGCACACACGCACACACAAACACACACACAGGCAAAACACATGCAGACAGGAATAGGGAGAGCTTATTCAAAACAAACATGTTTCTTCTATGAATGATTTAATCTCACAGTAGGAGCATGAGCAGGGGGTAGGGAAATGAAATAACATTGCCAAAAATGGTGTGAACAAAATACAGTGATACTTGATATGTAAACGCAACAGCACCCCCACCTCCACCCCCCACATATGTACAAAAAAAATAAAACACTTTTCGTCTTTTATTTCTTTGATACAAGCGGTGAGACTTCAAGCTAATGACGCTCCCAGCAAAAAAGCATCTTGGGGCACTAATCCATGGATAAAATTATATATGGGTTTCATCGCTGCGAAAAAGAAACGTCTTTTGAGATGGTTGAGACCTTAATCCACAGAGTTTTGGATAAGCAGCCAAACATGTCAACTTGCGATCATTGTCACATAGACAAACATTTTAAATCAGTCTACTCACTGCTTGGAAGAGACAGCAAGAGAAAAGAGGAAGAACATAGAAAGTTCAATGTGTAGAGTGTTTCTGTTTCTCAGAAGTGAACATACCAAAGTTGAAGTAGGAATATTATTATTGACTCATTCAGTAGTACTAAGTACTAAGCCTCAGTGGTTGTAAAATTGTGTTCCTTAAAATATATTGCACATTAAAATATAAGCTTATATACTTAGATACGTATATTTAGATCATTTATATGTAAAATTGCTTCTTCGTTCCACTCAAATAAAACTGTATTTGTTACTGGACCCACGGGGCACCATTAGGCTTATAAACAACTAAAAAAGGAATCCTCACCACCAGCAATGGTGTGCTTTGCATCTTTTGTAATAGTGTGCATAGTAAGTGTACTGTGTTTTTTGGTTCTGTTCTAAAGTGCAGGCTTGAAAAACTGGCCTGGTGCTTCAAAGGCAAGGGATTAGACTGCTTATCCCATAATTAATATGGTGCAGAGGAGAATGACAGCACCTGAGGACTGGGCCGAGCAGCCAGGATCCTGCTGAGGCCGGAGTGAGCTCCGCTACCCACAATGCAACACTGACCAAGCCTCATCAGCCTCAACACAATGCCCACGCCTCCTCCTGTCTCCATTGACAAGGCGTAATCTCTTTCTCCCCCCGTCTCCCTCTCTTCCTCCCCCCTTTTTCTCTGTCTTCCTTTTTTCTCCTCGTGATTTTCTTTCTCTTTCCGAGGGGGCGACGTTTGTAATAAATACACAACGATTGTGTGATAAAAAAAAAAAAAGAAAAATGTTGAAAGCGAGCCTGCCTTTCACTGTCCCCGTTGCCCTTGAAATACATCCTGGGAAATTCTTGACATGTTTTTTGCCCTTTGACCCCGGAAGGTCATTTTCATTTCCCACCAACTGTTAGGCAAAATAGGCAGGTCCTCTAAAGGGAGCGCGGCTCCGCTGCCTTTTTCACTCGCCGGCTGCCCCGAATGTGCTGACTAGACTTCAGCCCCCTAAGCAGGCTCCCACAACCCCAGTGCAGCAGACTGGGGGCATGTTGTGGTCCATTGCCGCTGGCACTGAGGAACTGAAGATGTTTATCATTTATGTTTTTGGCACAGATAGGCTAAATAAATGGATCGTCGAGGGGGGGGGGGGGTTATGTCCGAGGGCTCCTGGGCTATGTCCGAGCTTATGTTGATTTACAAATTTGTACTGTCTTGTTATTTTTACTTTTTTTTTTTTTTCCGTTTTGTTAAACCAAATGACAAATCGGTGAAATGAAGAGGTTACGTGAAATGTACAAGAGGGCGACACATTCAAAGGGAGTGTGTTGATTTGGAGTCACCAGCAGTTGTTTTGGGAGAATTCCCCGGTCACTTTGAAGTGTGCCCCCTGTGGAGCAGCCTAACTTTGACACAGAGGGGCAGGGATGGGTCTATTTCTGGGTCCCGTGGGAGAGGGCCCAGGGCTTTCCCCTCAGACCTCTCTCTCCCAAGATATTCTAATCGACTTGCAACTTCAACACTAGCTTATAATTATAATCATTGACACAATCGACAGAAGGAAAAAAAAAAAGAAAAATAAATAAATCATGAGTCTTGTCTGTGATGCAATGTACCCAGTTGAGAGGATGAAAACCCCAATTTACTGTTGTGGATGTGCTCACTATTAAAAGTGGATGTTGAGTCGGGTAAATCAGATGCACAGTTGTCATCACACTTAATGCTTTTCATCAACTTGTCATATAAAGTACACAGCCTCTCAGCTATACACTACACGCTTCATGAGTGTAGGACTAGATGTGGGGAGGGTTTTCATTTGCTTCTTGCTACCACCCTGGCACTCTGTGTGTGAATCTCCATGTGTACACATGCATATATGTGCAAAGTATGTGTGTCCTTATGTGCAATGGAGTGTTGAAGTGTTGATTTGGGGTGTTGTGGGTGCCACATTAAGCATGTGTGTGTGTGTGTGTGTGTGTTTGTGTGTGTGTGCGCGCGCTGTGCGGTGTAAATGTGGTTGTGCTCAAATTTCGATCAGATGTCTTATAGGAAAAAAAAATAGTCAAGGAATACTGTGCTCTGTGTGTTACCCAAACTTCCTTTGACAATCTTCCCCTCCCAACACCCCAATCTCTTCACATGCTGTTCAACCCCCCCCTTAAACCCACTGTGAGTTGTGATTCCCGCAGTACTCGTATGCAGTCCGCTCTCTCTGAGATATGAACCGGGAGCCTTGTTCCCAGTGGTCCCCCATAACGCCTCGGCCATTCCCAGAGTCCCCATCCCGCTCGGCGGTGTCATTCTCCCCCGAGACCGCATTCAAACATCACACGATGGTGCGGCGGACTCGGCGCCTGCAACGGCTGTAATGCCACTCGCTGGCCCGGTGCTCACCGCGGCGAATAAATCTCCTCCACAATCCCACTCTCTCCTGTACAAAAGGAAGAATAGGAAGAAAAGGGGGGAAGACAGCACGACAGAACAGAAAATGAGGTGTGATGAGAGTGCGGAGAAAAGTTCCAAAGATCTAGAAACATCCAGCTGGTCACCCATTGGCACTGTACCCTTGTGAAGTCCCCGGTGTGTGTGTGTGTTTGTGTGTGTGTGTGTGTGTGTGTGAGTTTCTCCTCACTGGCTGCATGTGTGTGAAGAATACACCCTTTGAAGTCGTTTGTACAGTATAGCAATGAGGCATCACTAAGGCCACTACTAAGCCCTTACAAAAATGTCCTCAGGGATTACAGAGCACTCTATAGGCACCTTCAATAAATTGTCCACATTTTGATGCACTCTCAGGAGGAGCCCAGCCGCGCAGCATTATGTGGGACAGTGAATGGCTGAGCTCATGAAAGACCCTCACAGTTTTCTGTGGAAATTATTGATCTTATACAATCTCAGACCACGCAAAACACCGAAGGTCAGATATTGCTGGCAGGTGTGTGTTTGTGTGTGTGGGTGTGTGTGTGTGTGTGTGTGTCTGTGTGTCAGTGTGTGTGTGTTTGTGTGTGTGTGTGTGTGTGTGTGTTTGTGTTTGTTTGTATGTTTGTGTGTATGGTTAGAGGTGTCAGAGGGAAGGCAGTGGGAGCGAAAGTGCAAAAAAGAATGTCGGGGAAAGGAGGAGGAAGGCAGGAGAGTCGTTAAGGCTTTAATCTCTCTCGCTCAAGGAGAAAGATCCACCCCAGCCTCCCAGAGGGTACTGATCAATCACGCGCTGACTGGCTCAAACTGTTTGTGCTGGATTCCACATCTATCACAGGCCCATGTTGCACCGTGTCCAACTGTACTGCCACTGAAGGGAAAAGGGGGAGAAGGAGAAAAAAAGAATCGCTTTCAATTAAGGAACATGAAATAGATTCGCGCGGCGTGATTTATAGCGCACGGCTAATTAGACGAGCGGAGCGCTTTAATGAAACCAAAGCCTGGGCTTGTTCTCCGAGTTAAGCAGCCCATTGTCTTTGGCGGCGCGGCGGTGACATGGATGAGGGCAGCCCGGGTTTGATGTTCCTCAGCAATCTCTTCACACTGACAATCGGGAGACAAAGAGAGGCTTTTAGCCGTGTTTAATGACTTCGGATGAAACAGGCCCAATAGGCACACATTGTTCTGTTCAAGTGCCACATATGCATAGTGATGGCCATCACAGACACACAAACACACAGATATTTATTACTGCATATATATTTAGATAGAAATACATTCACACACACATTTAAAACATTTCCCCGTTTTATTTTGTAATATGAGAAGTCTGACAGATGACCAGTGAGTCTAAGTCTAAGTCAACCGAAGTAGCCAAGGTCCTTGTCCAGCTAGAAGGACAGCCTTGTCGTTAACCATCTCTCCTCACAAAAAACATATGCATGAAGGACCCGAGCTATTGTCAAGAGACTGCTTGGCCGATGGATTAAACCTGGTGAATAATAGAACATGTGAAACGTGCTCGGGGCCATGGGTGGCCAGAAGTCAAGGAAGAAAGAGCGATTACAGAAGAGGGTGTTAATTAAGTGGAACCTTTTAAGAACAATATCTACATAAGTAGCCATGCCGTGTAAAAGGTGAGGCTTTAGTTCACAGATGCCACTGATAAAGGACACTTTGATGACATTAATTAATTACTTTGACTGTAAGCCATGGCATAAAGGGTCATAGTATGTGGGGGGGGGGGGGGGGGTTGGTATTGACAGTTGATAGAGTGTAGTTTCAGTATTGTGAGATGGTGATTTTCATGAATCTCATTAGCCGTGAGCAGAATTTGTATTACTTCAGGATTACAACTAACCCTTGCTGTAATGCAGCCGGATTCTCATTGCAAACTCGAAATATGTAATAACATAATCATATGTAAAGCAGACGTAAAAAAAAGAAATAATTATATATATAAATCAGATTGTAGCATAAAATCCGAACCTGCTGGGGAGTTCCTGGAGAAAGGTAGGAAGACCCATGCTGAGTTCCTCCCTCTGTTCCTGAGAGTGGTGGAGGGAGAAGATGTAAAGGATAGATCACATTTTTTTCTCTTTCACTGATGCCAAGGCAGCGTCTCCTACGGTATGGCTCACGTTGAGAATGCGTATGTTGCTAAATTGGGAAACTAAGCACACTGATGCTATAAACACACACACACACACCTCGTTTTTTTTTTTTTTCATTGAGAGCATTGCCAAATGGTGCATGAATGCAAGACAATTTCCTTCCTTTTTTTTCTTTGAATTCAACCTTGTCATCGCCTGAAGACTATTTGCACACCTACTTCTTCTGCTCTTCTCTGTGCTGTGTTGCGTTTTTGTTATATGTTTTTTTTTTTTTTTTGCCTTTTGTCTTTAAATTGAATGCTGGTATGAGATGAATCCATCGCCTCTCTCTCTCTCTCTTCTCTATTTAATCCCTGGATGCTGTATGCCAGATGGCATTTACTGCATCATTTATCTGCTAAGCAGACACAATTATCCAGCCCAACCTACAGAGTTTACGCGCACCCATTTCACACGCTCTGTTAGTCATGTATGAAGTCGGGGCCACTGAGGTAAGGCATTGTGCTGCTCGCTGCTTTTGAGAGATTACGACGCGACGCGACACGACACTCCCAACACCCACTGTAGGCATAATTCATACCCAACCTATACATCCTCATAGGTCACACAGCGGCCTCCCTTCATCTTCCACTTAGCAGATACACTTCAAGCTTTTTTAGCTCCTGTATAGGGAGGCTATTAGACTCCTTTTTTAAGGATGTTGAATGGAATTGAAAAGGCTTCTTCTGTGTTAGGAATAAATACAGTGCGCGGAAAAAATACCTACAAGTAGCCTAGATATTGTCACTATATGATTTTATTTCCGGATGATTTCATGAGGATAGACGTTAACTGAAGGGAAATGCTTTGGTAAGACCTGAGTGTGTTCAGACCCTGCGTAGACATCGGACTGCACAGCTGGATGGGTTCCGTGTGCCTCGTCCCTGGTGCTGTTCCCTCTGCAACACCTCCCTTCTGCAGGTGCCAGGGAGGAGAGCTGTGGTGGGGGAGTGTTCTAGAAGGTGCAATCAGTTTACACTCTAACTGCACACTAGCAGACACTCATTAAGATGGTTACCGTAGAAACAATGTTTGCATTGAATATCTGCATCAGGGGAGCACTCATTAAGTTATTTTTTTATTTTTTTTAAATGTTGTGTCTCATGTACGATGATACTTGGCTGCCAGAACTGTAAGCGTGTGCTAATACGTAGCATTTAGCTTGATGGGCAGACTGCTTACATGACAACACAGCTCAGCATTAGCGCTAACCTGTCGGATAGCTGTCACATAGCCCCGTGATGACTGCAGTCACAGACCTCAAGAATCAAAAGGAATCGGGACTGTAGCCATTACTCTACCACGTAATTGGTTTAAAAAATAAATAAATAAAAAATAAAGCATATCCCTTGAGGATCAGCGATGATGTGACATCCGCTCAGGTATACATCACCTTCCAGTTTCTCCTTTTTGACAACGACACTTGCAAAGAAGGGTCGATTTTCAAAAGTCATTAGGAAATCTGCACAAGGAGACGGATTTGCCTGCCCAGCGTCTCTCGCTGAGGTGGGGACGTCTAGGTGTCTCTCCGAGGCACAGGTGATCATGGCAAGTTAATCACTCTCTCGGTTCTGCTTGTCCGTCTCGGTGTCATATCCACATGAATATGGTAAATATCATGTAACGGGGTTCGAGCACTTGCTTGCTTTATCTTTGTCCGTCAGAGGCGAGGCATTGGTCATGTGAAATGTTGTGAAGATGAAAGGCGGATGCACATCATATCCGTGTACCTGTGTACACACCTGACACGCCCCACCCGCTCCACCCGCTCCACCCTCTCCACCTGCTAAAGCCATAAGTGTATAATCACTGTGTTAATGGTATTTGGATCCCACAACTTTGAAACTCAAGGATTAGAAATAAAGCTGAAAGGGAAAAATGCTAATTTCTGGCATGTCACATTAAGACAGGCTAGTAAGAGAAAGCAGGAGGTTTTTTTTTCCACCAATTAACATTTCGCACACACACATGCAAGCACACACACAGACCTCTAACTCACCCACATACACACACTTTCACACTCACCCGTTCGCAGAACAGGAACACTGTCACACTCATCCTTTTGTAGAACAGGAAGAGGTCACTGCGAAGGGATAAAAGGAAGTCTCAGTGATATTGCTGGCTGAAGAGCCTGCAGCCGCGACCCTGCCAACCGTAAGATCAGTCACCAGAATGGCGCGGGACATTGTGCCTCTGTTGACACGGTGAAACTTCCCTTTTTATCTGTGAGAATAAACTCAACAGTTCCTTTGTCCCCGCTTTGCGCAGAAAGAAAAAAAACATGGCAACACCATTTTTACCCCCCCCCCACCGCCACCACCACCACCACCACACCCCACTCCACCACACTACCCCCCTCCTCCTCCTCCTCCTCCCCTCCCTCCCTTTTTTTTATTGAGAATGTCTCTCTCCCGGAACATTTTATGAAAGAACCATCAGTGACTGGAATGGCTAATGCCCCTCTCAAAGCCGAGGCCTGACAGGAGAGAGACTTGGCAGAAATGGAGTGCCACTCGGTCCCCTCCGTCCCCTCCGTCAGCGGCTCCCCTGCCGCTTCATGCCATCTCATTTGTCATGTATCAAATGCAAACTTCTAAGTATTTTCTTCACATATGCTATGTAGAAGGGGTGGGATGGGGTGAGGGGAGGGTAAGGGTAGGGGGGTAGGGGGGTAGGGGGGTGGGGGGGGGGGGGCTGCTTGTGACTGGGATGCTCTGGCCAGGCTCCAGTCTTGAGGCTGAATAAACACAGAGAACATTTGCCTGGGCAGGTTGGCACACACTAAGATGTTTGTCTTTTTAGGCCCCAACCCCCCCTCCTCTCCTCCCTCTCACTCTCTCTCACCCTCCACCCCTTCTCTCTTTTTTTCTTCTTTCGTCTTCTGTCTTCTCCCTTCTCTTCTCTTCTCTTCCCTTCCCTTCCCTTCCCTTCCCTTCCCTCCCCTCCTCCTGAGTTTGTGGGGTGAGGGGACCACACTAACTTACAAGCTGGAGAGTCAGCCAGCCAGCCGGCATGCAGTGGGAAGGCCTGCCAGTGGCCTGGCCTTATGGAAACGTGTGCAACATGAAAGAGGGCACACCAACCGGGGCTTTGAAGTGTCGTCTGTGAATTTATTGACCAAGCGGAGAATGAGGAGTATGGGGAGGAGGACAGAACACAGAGACAAAGAGCTAGGAGGAAAGAGAAATACACACCCTTTGGAGAACTTGCATGTCATAGGAAACCCGGGGTTAAATTGAAAGGGGTTTTGTCCTTAGCATGGTAGTCAAGTTCTATTAGTTTGGTGTTTTTTGTGGATTAATCGGCAACAGTATGTTTCAGTATTTTCTAGAACTGTTGTGCAGTAATGTTGATGGCTTTGAATATGATGAGATTTGTTTTATAGCAAAACATTAATGTTCAACTGCACTGGTGATTTATTTATTTATTTATTTTTTGTGGTTTGTTTGTTGTCTGTCAAAAAGAACCTACTTATTTAAGCCTTTCCATCGTTGCTCTAACTCAAGTATAAAATGTAGGATAAGTCTGTGAAAACAAGTGGAGCCAAAGCAAAGTATAGTTTAAGTATCTGACAGACAAAAGGGGTTGACAAAGTAAACTCAGTATCCAAAGGAAGCAGTGTCATTCTCTATTCACGACCACATTCTTATTTGGAGATGGACTTTCAGGCACCTCACAATGCCAAGTAAATTAATCTGTGTTCCGTCAATTTAAACAAATAACAATTATACAAAGGGGGACACTTCCACCAAATGTAAAATGCAGTGTTAAACTCCAACGGGCCCGACAATAGCCAAACTACGCATCACAACAGCCAAAGCAACACAGAACAGGCTCAATATTTACATTTCCTTTTTGACGTTTGGTGAAAGGTTTTCTTTAACCTGCGGAGGGCCGAATGAGAATTGGTGGATAATGAGAGATTAAAAGGTGAAGGGGACATGGGGGACAGAGCACGGGAGAAAGGCGAATCCTGGCCCGGGGGGGGCTAATGTTAAGTCACAATGGCCATAGAGGCAGTAAAGCAGTCATCACTTCTTCTACGTCCCCTCCCCACTTGCCACCTGCATTACAATTAACCTCATGGCAACCTTGAGGTCCCTGATTAGTGATGGCCTATTGTCTTGCCCCTATTAGAGCACGGCCTCCATTCGGTCTCCCTCACAGTCACCACAACCCCCCCCACACACACACAGACTCACACACCACCACCACCACCATCCTCTAACACAGCCTTTCACTAGTCAATCGATGATCAAGTCCCTAACCACGGCCAATGGCACCTGGAACATGGCCTTCATGATTGGACCGTGAGTGACTGGATGGAGGCCATCACATTTTGCACCAAGCAACTCGGTAGTTTTACAACCTGAACCTAAGAAGTTTTGGAACTAGAGGAACTAAGCTTGAATGTGTGACCCCAGGGTCAGAATGAGAGCTGTGTGTGTGTGTGTGTGTGTGAAGAGATTGTTCTCCGCACCATGACAGCTTTAGTGTCAAGGGGATGTTATGCACTCACAAGGAGTAACAGGCATGAGGTGAGCCATGCTGCTGGTACATACAAGTAAACCCTTAGGGGCAAATGAGCGCGCTCACACACACACACACACACACACACACACACACACACACACACACACTCACTCACTCACACATATTCAGCTGGTTCGGCTTCAAGGCACAAAACCTGCGACTCAAATGGGAATGGTGAAGTAGTCCCATGGGTAGAGTTTGAAAGTGAGAGACTATAAAGATATGTGCCAATCAAGTTCTCCAGTACTGTTACATTATTAGGCTATACATACAGTGCAGGTGGAACAAATTAAGAGACCACTGCACATTTTTTCTGATGCCATCCTGCGGTTGCTGAGTGACATTTGAATGAGTTAACAGTCATTTGTCAAATTTGCAGTGGTCTCTTAATTTGGAATATTTAGGTCAACTCATTCAAAGGTCACTCTGCCATTTTTTTTACCGAGCTGTATGTTATGTTATGATTTTCAAGGGGAAAATGTGCTCCTGATGATCTGTTACACAAATGTATTCTCAGGAAAATAAGAAATGAGCTGGTTTGTAGATTTAGTCAAATGTGTGACTTAAAGGAACACTTCACTGTTTTTTCATATTAAACTACGTTATTCCCTTGAGACGAGTTGATGCATACCTCTCACGTTTCAATGTGTGCACTCACTAGCTCTGGTGCGCGGCGCAACTTTGATAGCATTTAGCTAGCCCAATGCATTCATTAGGATCCAAACAGAGATGAAGTTAGAAGCGACCAAACACCTCCATGTTTTCCCTATTAGAATACAGTTACACGAGTAGTCACACGACCAAGTATGGTGAGACAAAATAAAACGTGGTGCATTTCTAAGCAGGCAAAAGGGATAACTACTGTATATTGTGTGGCGGAATAACATTGGGAGCACTTAGACTCTGCGCAGTAATATCCTCACTCCAAAGTGAAACTGAAAGTGCAAGAGTGAGGATATTACTGCGCCACACAATATAGTTATCCCTATAGGGTGTTTGGTGGTTACTGGGTACTAGGGGCATTGAAAGGTGGCTTTCAGGTCATGTTCTGGCCAAGTACACCACAGTTGAATAGTGCAGTACCGAGCAGTACTAGAACACATGCCAATGACAAAGATGCAACACACTCCATTATTATTCAGCGTACCATCAAAATGAGTTGTTCTAAGGTAAAACAACTACATGGTGTTTTAAAGAGTGAGGCTGGAGTTCTGTCAGGCAATTGTAAATAGAAATGTGTTTTCTTTGTTATGGTAAACAAAACTTTGTCTTTTGAACAGTGGGTTTATGGACCCTGATCTACTACCCAATGAATACCAATGAGGATTCTTACAAAGACACTAGTAAGTGCAACACTAATCCCACATAGAAGGACTAGCACACTCCAAATTAAGTGTTTTAACAACGAAAACCAACGATGTCTGCATTTCCAGCTCTAAATACTACGATCTTTATGCCTAAGCAGAACAGAATGAGCTTTAATTCCACCACATCTGTAAATGGTCACTATATGCCACGTCCATTACAAACTGCAACATTTGAGTTAGAACTGAAGCGTAAAGGGTAAATCATTATGGCAATATAAGATGTATAAATAACGGCAACACATTTGAAGCAAAATATAAACTAAGACCTTTTCTCATTCAAAGGCTTTTTGATGTAGCTTACAAAATAGGCTGAATTGAAGAAACAAACATGCACTCGTATTTCACAATAACACAACAAAGTTGGGTATGTACCTTCAGAGGAAGCTACTGAACCTGCTGATGAAGAGGGTGTGTGAAGGGGGGGAGGAGAGAGAGGTCCATAGGTTACACCTGTCAGCTGTATACACTGCGTTTTGCCATGGGGTCAGCCAATAAGAACTTCAGACAGTCCCCAGGTATTGCACAGGTGCACAGATGTGTAGAAGAAAAACAACTATGCCAAGCTCTGTTTGGTTAAACCCAATAGCTAAAACCTGAGAACCATTTTCATGTTCAGGTGTTTGTATTGGAATTGGGAATCTTAATCACACAAACATATATTTGTCCCTGTTTTATTTTTACACTCAGGTTACCCTATTCCTTTCACCATTATATCCAGCTGTATTTGGCAGGACGTAGTTGGATAAGCGAAGCAGAAACACCATTCAGGGTGTAGTTAAAAAAATTCCTCATCCACATCACTCTATTAGCAGAAGAGACTCTAGAGAACTGCCTTATAGATTTTATGAGAATTTGCTCTTTAATTTAGAATAATAGATGGGCGCCCCATTGAATTATGTAAATTACAGGTGTGCGACGTCTTACAGGACAGGTGTCTGGAATTGTGTCGGTTAAAGGAAATGGAGTTTGAATCGTTGTGTCCCAGGAGGTCTTTTTCCTCTCTCTCTCTCTTTCTCTCTCTCTCTCTCTCTCTCTCTCTCTCTCCTCTCTCTCTCTCTCTCTCTCTCTCTCTCTCTCTCTCTCTCTCTCTCTCTCTCTCTCTCTCTCTCTCTCTCTCTAATGTAGTAGAAGTTCGCCATGCACTGGGTAGCACGTGCTAGAGTAAACTAGAGGCTAATCCATCCCCCGCTGCGTGGCGTCCCCAGAGGTCTAATGCGTCGCACTCACTGAAACAAAGACCCTCCTCTACTCACCGAGCGCTGCCAAACGCCCGCCACAGCAATTGCCCCCCCCCCCCCCCACCCCCCCCCCCCCCCATCCAAACCATACCAGCCCATATTACTGTAGAGACCTCGGCCCTGCTGACACCCTCACCAAAGTTGCCCTCTCCATCCAAAGTGATGGTGGGTCTAACGGCTGACATAGTCCAACGAAGGAAAGACAAAATCAGAGATAATATAATGATGTGTGCAATGGACGAGTGTTTCATGTGACGGCGTGAAAGAAGTGCCGCCGACATGGAAATGGTTCTCGTTGCTGTAAGCAAATAGATTTATCTGACTAATGTAGTCATAAATGGATTAGACTTATATGCAGGAAGAATGAAAGGAGAGGATACAATATGTAAACCTTAATATTGATTTCTGAGGCATTATGTTATTATGCATGCTATTTGTCAATGTTGGTGGATATTTGCTGGACCCCCCTCGGCTCTAATCTGTTTTTCTTGTCATCTCAGTAAACTATGTTATTTAGCTAAGACGGAGTTAAGACGGAATTATTCCTTTCCGTGCACACAAGCAATCACAAGGAGGATGCAACACAATGCAGCTACCCCTACACACACACATAGACACAAATTCCTTCTCCCTCTCTCCCTCTCTCACTGTCCTATTGTCAAAGTGGTTTTGGTGCCAGTGACAGCTTAGTGTATTTAAGTTATAGATTAATAAAATGATGCTGAAATGTGCTTCTTGATCTTACACATGGGGAGATTAGAGACCGGCTCCGCTGACAATAGAGTTCCTACCACCACCTCTGCCACAGCTTAAATAGAGGCTAATATACAGTGGCCCGTGAGCATGTCTCTCGAAGTAATTTGTATGCTAATACATACACTACCTGACCAACATCATCACCGGGGCATTTTGAGTCCAAATGGCACATATGTAAATTGATAAAGGCACAGGAGATTAAATGCCATGTAAACATTATTAATTACATGCTCGCCTCGTGACCTACTGTGACTTCTTGATCCAGTGAAAAGGAAGGTCTCTCTCTCAACAGCCGGTCTCCCTTTTTAGTCGAGACAAATGTCCTGGAGAGAATTCTGGACATTTGAATTACAGCGCAGTCACAAAACATGATTAGTATACTGTAGGTAGTATTGTGTGCATAAACAAAGTACACAAATACAGTACAGCATGCATATTTATATATGTGTAGCAATGCAATTGACCTGACAATGAATAAATAATAAATAATAATACAAATATTAATTTTAACTGTTTATGAGAATTACTTTTATTAGACCAGTGGATTGGTGGTGTTTACATTCATGTGGAGGAAACTGAAGGAACAGTAAACTGAATTTGACGGTGAACTACTAAAGTAATGCCAGATACACCGACACAAGAGGAGACCGGTTTCACAGGTATCTGGGTAGGACCACAGATGTCCTACCCTCAAATAGTAGTCTTGTCATTACTTCCACTGACCGTTTAATAGACTCCTTTCCATAACGTCATCAGGCCCATCTCCACTCCAAAATAAATAGCGTGACATGTTCTGATACACTGTGCAAAACAGCAATGAACCCAAAAGCACATTGCACATTGCCAGGGAGAAAAGGATGGTATGCAGTGTGTTTCCAACAGAAGTGTAATTCACTCACTAATGTTGAACAATAATTTTCCCTGGATGAATATTCAGGTATTAAACGATGCAGCATTCTCCTGTTTACATGTTGAAAATGCCCCCCCTCTATATCTACAGTGCAAGGAAAGCATTTTTTCTCCATCACCATAATATATTACTCCAGGTGAGGCGGTATCTCACAAATGGATGGCAGTTTTTTCTGTTGCACTAATTTGTTCTTCTTGCATGGCTGGAAAGTCCCAGCACAGCAGCACAACAATTATATCCAGGTGCAAGAATTTGATTCAACAAAATCTAGGAGGATCCTTCCAGGTTTCCTCCACAGGCGCCCCTTACCCTCTCTGTATCTCAGGCAAGCCCTACGGACCCGGTGCCCTTGAAAAAGTCCCTGGCCCACGTGTTAACTGAGGACCTTGGCTAGCAAACCATAGCTCTTCCAGAAACTTGAAAGTCATAAAGCATGTTGTCTATTATAATAATTGGAATGGCAGCCACTGGAAACAGTCCCTTGAATATTTGCAGGGATAATGGGACATGCTAATGAGCATGGAATCGAGCCAATCAAAGGATGAGATGGGAGCAGGGAGGTGGCGGCTTGCAGAGGGCTGGGAGATAGCGGCGATCGCGCTGCGCTAAAGCTGGAAAGCAAGTGTCTCCTATCTGGAGTAGACCTGCTGTCATGGCTACTGAGGAGGGGGTGATTTGGGAGCGTGTCCCTGGCAGATGTATGGGGGTTTAATGCTAGGCCTCGGTGCCAAAGCTCTCAAGCTATGCCATGCTGAATTTAGAGTCTGTTGCCCCGGTGGCCCTCTCCGCAAAAAATGACAGCAGGGACATAAATAAGCACCTCTTTGCTGACCCAATAAAACATTTCCACCCTCAATCCAAATCACCCTCGCTTGCAGCACAGTGCCATGTCGAGACAACACTTCTTGCATATGCGGTTATAAATCTCACTTCATTGAGATATACTGTATTGGCTTCAGACTTCAAATAATGACTCTGACTGTGTGGATGCCTCTCTTCATAGCCTGTAAATTGAGAAAGAGACACAGTGAAAAAATTGCACAGGACGTTAAGAAGATTCATAGTGAGACATTTATTAGAACCGCAGTCATAAGAAGTGGACAGTCTCACTCAAGTTCCTCTGCCAATAAGTGATTCTTGTTTAAGAAAACAGCAATAGCAAAACAATCATGTTATTTAATGTGACAAAGTTATCCAAGGGTATCTGAAATTGCTTAAATATTTGAAGATGTTGCATTGATTCTCTAACCATAATTAGCGTTTTGGAGATAATTATTACTGTAGCACAACTTTAAAGTGTGATCTGTCATTAAAACACCGTTGATCTCTTTGGCTGTGAAGGTACTGCTGTCATTGATGACATACTGCATCTCAATCCCGCGGGCAGCTGATTGGATTTCCTGTAGAGTCTGACTGAGAGCAGCACACGCGGAGCATATCAACAATCTTAGAACAGATAGAGGAGAGAGCGCAGATGAGAGGAACCGCTGGCTTGTGTTTGGACACAAAGCCTTTCATTTTGATCATGTACCCTGTGTTTCTGTATTTGTTAATGTGATACAAAAACATGGAGTTTGGAGTTAACACCAATTCACCTGTCAGAGCAAAATACAATGCAAGGAGCCAGAGAGAAAAGTTTCAGAAAACAAAAACGTGTCGCAGTGCTACTTGGTGAAAAAAAAAAAACATTTCACCATAGTAGAATGCGTTTTAAAAGGCAAACGTCTTTGGAACAGTTGTAAACAAAATTCACTTAAATGGGCATGAGTCATAAATGGTGTTTCATGGTATTGAAAGTAATCCAAGTAATCCAGGTTTCGGCTTATTTTGTTTCTCTATGTCCTATAAAAAATAATATGGATATTAATCATGTAGCTGACACTTTGATGACCTATAGTTTAACTTTTGAGCTGTCATTTTTCCAGCTAGAATGTGATATGATCTGCATAACTCAGATTGACCATCTCTCCTACCCTGTGCATTAAACTGACCTAATCCACTCAAAAATCATGTCTCACATTGTACCTTTCGAGAGTCTGGACTTTTTGATGGTCCAAATCAAATTTGATTTTGACACAGTAATCCAAATTGCATGTCAATAGGCTTACATAATTGTATAAATATATAAAAATGCAGATAGTGTAACCTGGGGAGCCATGCATAATCTCATTCCCACAGTATCCACTCCAGGGTTCCGGCTCACTGGCAGAGGCCTAGTCTCCCGCTTTTATTTGATTTAGAGAACTCTCTCCTCTCTTCTCACACTCCTCCCTTGGTTATTAAATGCCCCAGTATGGGATGTCTGTGTTATTGCACTTCTGACATAGATTGACTGCAGACACCTCTTGACACTACAAATAATCTGATTGTTGTCGTTGTTAGCTATGCTTCAGCTATGCTGAAGTTAATGTCCCTTTCATTTGCAATAAGCGTTATGTGTAGTGAGTTGAAGATGAAAAATGTGGATACTTTTTTCTGCTCTTATAAGGTAACTTCTAATACACTTCACATATTTATATTTAATTTATATAACTCTAAACCACCCTCAGTAAAACTAACGGTATACCACTGTCTACACTTCACTATATTTCCTATCCTGTCTATGTACTGTATACAGTACGTGTATGTCACATTGTACTTTCTGCGTTTTTGCACTTCTAGTTAGACACAAAATGCAATGACAATAAAGTTGAATCCAATCTGATCTAATCTACTGTTGGTATGTTCAGCATATATTCATTGTTTATTTTTGTACAAAAAAAAGATTACCTTGGACACTATGTTACTAACTCGCAGGCATTATAAGCACCCTTCACTAAGAAGTCTCCCTGAATAAGACAATACTTCTCCTCATTTAATACGACCGCAAGTTAGTCATTAAACGTAGCACGTGATCCATAAAAACCTCTGTTTGGACAACTGACGCAGCAATGCTAATTAGATTTATAGCACTCTGAACTTAGCAATCTAGCATGTATGGTTTAGTATACAGAGTGGGCCACTGAATGATATAATTTTCGTATTATTTATGGGTTGGAGGCTTCATAACATAAAGGTATGCCATTTTGGCACTGGGTGCGAGACGCCATGTGCTACCATCTGAGTTCCCGTAAATAGCGCCGCTGATGATCTTGACTTTTACTCTAATATTGTTGACATTCCTTCTACTCCCTGACACTGACATCATTATTTGACATTATTCCTTGTGAATTCTATTTTTTTTTTTATTTTTTTTTTAGAGGAACATAAATGTCATATTAATATAAAAAAACAAGACTCAATGTCTCTCTTACTGTTTATATAAGGAAGCCAGCAGTGTGCATTAGCGAGCAACCACCATTAATAGTCAAGGGAACGCTCCAGTCAATGGTTCCAGTTGGTGGAGGAAGGCACAGCTGTAGGAATTACATTTCATAACATTGGAAACAATTTATGATCAATCATCAACTCTCTGAGACATCAATTCAAGTATTCGACTTTGGAAGCTAACAAGATAACCAATCAAAAAGTTGCGAAGAAATATAAATACCATCCTACTGAAACACCCAGCCATGGGATAAGCATATCTTCAGTTTGACTTGTCGAAGGACCTGATGGCATAAAATGCTTGAGTAATTAGAATTTTAGTTTTAGTAAACTATGATATTCACATGAATTGCTATTAAATATCCCAGATGCATATTGCAATCATCATAATTCACTTGACCAGTTCTTTTCATTTCCCAATAGTGCTGTGATACTGGTCAAGACCAGTTTTACCAAGGCTTAAAAGACATTTGGTAACTCTCACATTCTCGCATTATTGGGAAATTCAGTTTGACAGGATTTTAAATTGTAATTGGCTGGCTGTCTCATAAAAGGGGAAAGCCGACAATTTTACAAAATGACACACATTTTTACAATTACACAGACTCAAAGATGTTTTTGAATAAAAATGGACCATTTTAGAAGATGGCAATCTTAGCATTTAGTGTTGACAAATGACAGCAATAGAAGCCTCATGCTTTTCCTCAGGAATTTACTAGACCTTTATATCTAGTTATTGCTTCAAATGTTTTCACACAAGTTAGCTGATGATTCATTGACTGTCACATGATAACATTTTACCACTTTCTTCCAATACCACTTGTCAACAATTGCTTTCAGAATTCCTACTAATAATTATATGATTTTCTAAACCTCCTGTCTTTCCTTTTGAACAAACCCCATATTATCTGGATAACCCAAAAAGATAAAATGTTTTGCTATGGAATTGTATGGCAGTTTCTTCTGATCATCAATCTAAAAAAGACTGTTGCCTTGACCCATGTCTTCACTCGTCCCCTTACCTGGCATTCCACCTGCCTCCCCATGATTCTGCAAAAGCAAACAAGCTGTTTTATTTTTAATTTCTTTATTTATATACTGTTTCCAGAGACAGCTGCAGGTTTGAGTTGGCTGTAGTGTGCACTAAAACTTATCAACAGGACGCCCTTTGATAAATGGACAGTGCACTGAGGGTTATATCAACGCTGTATGGTGGTGGAGTTTATGTCAATAAAAAATGTTGAACAGTTCCAATGAGCATTCTGAGCACGGTCACATGACCTCTAATGTCCTTCAGAGATTATGAAAGGAAGCTTGGCTTTCTAGACAGCATGTTGGATAGCTTCCTAGACTAAATTCCTGGCAATGGCCTTGGTCAATCCAAAGCATGTTCCCAAGTTACAACAGAAAAAAAGCTAAGAAATAAATAATACTTTTCAAATATACATGTGGTTGCCTGGGTTATGGATCCTCCAGGCTGTTCTTCCAGCCATATCTGAATTTAAGGCTGTCTGGAAATCAACAATGTAATGGACCCCAATCAAAGAGCAAGAGCTCCTGTTGTCATACTCAGACTCCAGATTTCATTTTCCTTTAATGGCAGATGTTGATTGAAATTTGTACTCAGTGGCCTGGAAATGTTTCAGAAGAAACTTGATTAGATGCATCCCTATGGGGGATGTGTTTCTTTAACAATAGTTGTCTTAAAGAAAGAAGAGCCCCAAAGTACAATGTACATCTCACAATCACACACAGGTTTACTGTGAGCTTAGAGATTAGGCTGCTGCAATTTGATGACAAGTGCATGTGCAAATGAAACCCAAATGAACAACCAAGACGGTGTTTAAATGTATTGCAGTTTACATGGAATATTCAGTGTCAAATGGGGCCTCTGCGAAACCGAAATATGGTCTTGCCAGTGCAGGTGCTAAAAACAATTAGCAATTAATTGGAGCAAAGAAAAGAAACATAACAAATGGCAACCACCTGGACCAAGCAAATGCATTTGTGCTGATAATTATCAATCATGTTAGGGAGTGCTGAAATTTCAGAGTCACCCAAATACAGAAAATATGCAGGAAATATAGCATGCCTTGTGCTTGTCGTCCACTGAAGCAAAACAATACACAGTGTACTCTTCTGCACTATGCACAATGGATGCTGAAATCAATATGCTGTATTAAGCAAACATGATTTCAACGTTTTGCCAATAGAAAGGGAATAACACATATAAGATGACAAAAGACATGACTTCAACTGATATTCTTTGCTGATCATTTGGTGTGGTGGGTATATAGAGCTGAATGACAATTCTCCAGACAGCAAATATCCTGCAGCTGGCTTGCAGAAATAACAGTTTCTCCTTTCTCTATCAGCATAATGACAATGTAAATGGCCATTCTGCAGAGACAGTGGAATAAGGACCAGAGGGGGGTGTCACCATTGTATATGAATTCTTTCAAAATACGGTTTGTAATTTTAAACCAAAAGATGGTGAAATACGGCATGACTGGATGTTAGGCCTCCCTGGTCATGAACCCCAGCAATGCAAAAGACGCAACGTGATATGCACAGAGGCATGTGATGGAAGAACGTTTACGTGCCTTTGCTGTGTTAAATCCTCACATATACAGTCAGCTATTATACTGTAACAGTGCATTGTGGTATATAACATGTAGTCCTGCTGTAGACTTTTTGGAAGCAGTTGAGCGACACATTGTCACAAGGGATCCAATTGAATATACACCCTATTGGAGTCCAATGAGGAGTGCCATTGCACCTCTAATCTCAGACAAACAAAAAGATAATAATCACATTTAACATGTTTTCTTCTTTTGTGCCAAAATCGGGATTTATTTAGGAAACATCAGTTCATCTAAGTCATTGGCCAATGTACAGTTTTATTGTATAAAAACTTGTCCATTACCCATTTCAACAAAGCATTGTCTGTTTTATTTTAACATTCCCTTAAAGATCGCGGCCAGTGTTATTTCCAAAGGTAAAGTAGCTGCATCCAGACTGAAAGGTTTATCTTTAGTGCTTACAGTTCCCTTCCAACTTGCCCAAATTGAGACCAGTGGAGAAATGGATTGGGGGTGGATGCTATGGTGTTGGACAGTAAACAACAAAGAACCATATGACCCCAAAAACTGGGTGGACAAAACAATATATATTTACAAGTCCCTGTCCAGCATATAAACTTGAGAATTCGGCGGGGCTGTCATTCTTGAGCCAAAGGTAATATAAAATTATTAAACTTCATGCAGCCAGGGAGGAAAATGCTTGCATCCACATTCATTTTGCAATTTAATACCATGACTAGCTAGGTCACAGTGAAGGCTGGAAAGTGTTTCAAGCAGGGAACAAAGCAGTGGTGAGTAAATGTTCCCAGTGTCATTACAGAGGTAGTAGGGCTGCTGGTGGTTGTGGTGTTACAGATGGTGATGGGAGGTGGATGGAACCTCATCTGATCATATCGCAGATGTTTTCTGTGGAACTGGGAATGTACACAAAGCCTTAATATCCATCATTAAATTGTCATTACAGGATTATTACTTAGCGTGGCAAGATCGACTAAATTGATGTTTATGGACTCATTAGAAGCATTGATGTTTGTGCAGATATTCCAGCCTCTGAAATCGTATTATGAATCAGACAACACTACCACCTGAGAGTGCATGTCTTGCGAGTATGAATGTGGAATTAGGCTAGGCTAATTTCATACGAACAATAAATGCTCAAAATGCTTTCACAGTCGTTTGTGTTACGTGGTAGCCTAACTGAGACTAACATAGTCTTACAACATAGTCTACTCCTTCACCTCGAGTTTCCTTCCCAGTTGCTTTTTGATGCCAACGACGCATTCATTTAGTTTTATATTTATTTGTATCCGAAAGCAAGCCTATCTTAACTCGTTTTACTTTAATAACTGTGTTAGTAAAATCTGAATGAATTTTGATGCAGCTATCATCAAAAGGAATATGTGTAGAGTTGGTGTTGACAACGAGCCCTGAGACTCCGCTGGGTCGCACAGCCAAAGAAGCAGTCCTCCATGGGGACCAGGGTTGCTAGACAACAGCCGTATTCAATAGGATGTCCTAACGTTTTGAGAGAAGTCAATGAAATGAAATGCAGAGAAAGGGCAAAGTGATGCCGCTCATCTCTCGCCACGCCAGGCATCTCAACGTATGTTACACATTTGATTAAAATAATACAATATAGCCTATAAAATTATACCCGTCCTAGAAAAGTATTTCACTGAATTATGGACAGGTCATTTAACACAGACTTAGCTCTAGAGACGACTCTCTTTGAGAAAACCATTAGCAAAAGTTTGAGGCTGTTATTTTCCGTCCTTGCTTTTCAGCACACAGAACATATGACTTCTGCAACCGAAAGCTCGCCTGTCTATTTTAGACTTCAAATCAGCAGCGAGATATAGCTTCACTTGGTGTTTGACCTTAGGGTCGAGGGATATCGGTGTACTGAGTTTTGCGCAGTGCCCCAAGACATAGGTAAAAGGAGCTGAGAAAAGTTTCCCCAACTATGTTACCACTCAGCCTTTGTTTAGTTGTATGAAACCGAGGAGCACACAGTGTTCACTCTGATTTTTAGGGGGAAAGAATTTGAACCAAAACCTATTTTAAGTCTAATTACAAAACTAACTGTTCGGTTCAAAGAACAATATTAATGAGGTCACTGATTGAGTTAATTGGAAATTGTTTTAGAGCATCTTTAAATAGTTGCACACGTGCTTACGTAATAGGCTAAATTAAGACAAAAACACACCTCAACGACCTAACGTCATCGTAGAATACTTCTTTATATAAGGCTAATATTTTAGTCTCATAAAATCCCATGACATTATAGCCTACATATAAAAATGCTTTGCCTATAGCCTATCCACGATGTGTGTAGCTTAAATAATTATCCTTTGCACAATGCACCTCTATCTGTGTTTCAATATCCAAGTGTTTTCAATAATCTATCATACTAATGAGCAGCAGTTAGCCTACGAGTAGAAGTCCAATCACATATCTGATCCTAGCCAATCCTATAGCTGCTTTTCTGCAACCCTCAACAGAGGTAACTCAAAAGTCAAAAGTTGTGTCGTAATCACTTAACGCATTTTATGTTCTAATAATAAGGCGCCTCATTCAATGATTAAAAACAACGAAAGGATATTTCTGTGACAAGCCTACTCCTGTCAGAAACAACTAAGTGGAATGACCCCAATTAGCGCCACGCCAAGGGAACGCGGCAACACAGACAATGTCAGTGGCACCACAAATCTTATGTGGTCTCAACTTAATAGCGTGTCAGTGTCTACGGTTAATATGGCTTGGTCACAGAAACCCGTAGGTCTATGAGTCATATTAATGAACGACTCCCGCTCCACTGGCTTGTGTCAAAAGTTTGAGAGGAATGAATCGAATAGCAGAGAAACGATTTAGTAGCCTACTGCAGGTCCTCCAGCACCTGTTCAGGAACCTCAACGGGTAAAACCACAGCCATGCATAATAGTCAAAATGTAGTTTTCAACGTTAAGGCCTATATGATAAGAGTAAGGTGAATTTTATGCCACGAGATGATCTATTACGTGGGAATATGCATGAGAGTGAAGTCCCGCGGGGAATGTCATGCAACATCGCTTTTCGGTAAAATTGTAGGCTATAGACTGAGAAATGAAATGCCATTTAGTTTTTCTAAAAAGCAGAAACATAGGCCAACTGTTTTAATGTATTACGTCAAATATATGCCAAATTACACAGCATTAGAATAGTGTACGGTAAGAAAAGTATTCTCAATGCTTTTAACTTCATGCTGAGCATACTCTAATCCTGCAATATGCGAGAACATTTTGTGGGTTAGTCCATATGCGGTGAAGTCAGTCAATATCATTATTTGCACTGCTATGAAAGAGCGCCACAAGTATTAGTACATTCATTTTAAAAAAGTGAACAGGCTACGTTTTCTATATAGCACTAATGTTAGCCAGCCTACTGCGTCGATGTTTGAGGCTCTCTTCGACCTATCACACTTCAGCATTCCTACAGCTTA
Organism: Sardina pilchardus; assembly: GCF_963854185.1. Classification (NCBI taxonomy): domain Eukaryota; kingdom Metazoa; phylum Chordata; class Actinopteri; order Clupeiformes; family Clupeidae; genus Sardina; species Sardina pilchardus. The sequence goes on from NC_085012.1 coordinate 10,880,431, forward strand.
CCCTGACAAGGCAGCCCCAGTCAGCCAAAGGTCAAGCATATATGAATGAGAGGGGGAAACTATACCTTTCTGTTTGCGCAGACCAGTAACAGTCAAATCCACTGAGAGACAACAGCTGTATGCGCTAGAGTCATTCGAGAGAGTGGTTACACACTTTACTGTTGTGTGACTTGGGGGAAAATAACGGTGAAGTACCATAGAGTGGGGCACTTCGAATTTCCCCGAGCCAGGTATACTTTAAGGGATCCTTGAATCGAAGTGTAGCCTTATTCTATAATAGGGATAGGCCTAATAAATGTAGCTGCATGCGATATGGTGGTTTGCAGTGGTGCATTATTTTGCTGGTATTGTCGTGCTGGCTACACAAGGACTGCAACATGACTTGAACACTTTGCATTCACACGTGTGCCTACAACCAACTACAGTTGTACTTCCTATTTATAGAGAATTCTGGTGATGTTGCTCTGAGACGTGTAAACTGCGCGCTTGAAATATGTCTTCAGTCAGAGCAAACTATGGTGTCTTTAGAAACCTGTGAATTGGTTAAATTAAACTTCATGACAACAGTGAGATAACTCGGGAGGCCATTTTCCACAGTTCAGTTTTTTTTCCTATTAATTTGGCTAGCACTGCGTTTAACAGATGGACCCAGAGATCAGGGGACATGCAGACATAGGCACCCCATTCATCAAGTTGCATATAGCAGGTCTCTATCTTAGTCTCCGGTTACCAGCGCAAGTCGTAGCTAAATACTGGGGTCAAGGCATTGGTGAGTGTAAAGTGTTGCAATAGTCTCTTCGTGTTAAAACTTCTTTAACATCATAGTCATGTCTAAATATTAATATCAGTTTGTACATGCTGTCTGGTACGCTGTGTTTACAAGTCTCAGCTGGCTGAGTGAAATTGATTTGGCATCACCTGCCAAATTATAAATAACATTTATGATTGTTGACCTAATTTATGGTTGATGAGACTGAGTTATATTCACTTCAGACCAGCTTGATGAATCCTTGAGCACATATCCAAATGGCATCTAAGGAATTACGTAAGGAGGAAACAGTCTGTATCTATCTAATGCAAAAACCAAAGGAATGCCATAATGTATAATGTTACATGCAGTGTGTGGCGTGGGGCGCCAAACACAACCATTTCATTAATGTACAGCTAGGCTATACCTGCTACGCGCCTGCAGGTCGAGGTAGTGTGCATTCGAATGCCAGTGTAAACCCATGTTTTACATTTTTGATATAAATCTTGAAGGGTGATTGTGCAAGAATGCAAACGTTTTCGATCATGCAAACCAACATACTCTTCACAAGAGCTTGGTTTACTAGCTGCATGCAAGAGTAATAAATATTCATAGACAAGCAATCGCTCTACTTGGGTACTAAAGCAGCCGTTGGCACCTGCGCTGTGCATTGATCGAAATTCCTCGTCTCTGCTCGCTTCATAACGCCTGATAAAACTTTTAAGTGCATGCAGTTCTTAAAACAAGTTCAAATCCTCCCGACTGTCCATCCAAAGTGTTTTTACACTGACACAAATAGGAGTGGCAAAAGCGCGGTATGGAGACATGAACGTTCCATCTGTCAACGAAACATCTTCATCGGCAAAAAGCTTGAGAAAATTGTGTTTAGTGTAATTTTAGTATCCCTGATATTCTTAGTTTAGTAGAAAGTGTAACACAATAAATACACTTTAAATAAATGTGCCAATTTGTGTAGTTTGGTATTTCTGTAAACATAATGTTTTCAGTAATAGCCTTTTGTGGTTAAAAATTAACTATTTGGATTTAATGCGCGTAAAGTACGTCCGTCAACTATCCATTAATGGAAAATTAACCAGACAGTTTTGTTTCCGTTCAGCAATATTTACTGGTAAAACCTCTTACAACCGCATTCTCTAGAGAAGCCTTGCGACACTCTGTGGAGGTGCGGTGGCGAAGACTCCACCAATCATTTTTGCCACTATATTTAAATGTGGTTGGTTGTTTTGCATTAAAACCGGTAAATACTACTGGGTGGCTGTGACCCACCTGCAGGTTACAATCACGACTGTTATGAGTAGCAAATATTGTCTCTGTGATTTGCGACATTCTGAAAATAAGAATGATGTAATGATAATGATGGGCATTTTCAACCAAAATGAGACCCCATAAAAGAGATACATTCCATTGTATGGATCAATACGTAACGTACATAACACTCGCTGCTGCTGGTCTAACGGTGCATGAATGAAAATGTACCCGAACCTTTGGATAGATAGACTGTTAAATAGAGTCGAACAATTCATTTTATTACCATCATTCACATATCTCGAAGCCTAATAACCCATGAAAGGGAAATATGAATATATTTCAAGAAATCACCATCACCTCAGATATCACGAATTTCGGCCATGTTCACTGCTAACGTCTGATATGCCAGCATGTTTTCAAGTCAATTCTCCCTCGCTCTCTCATGCGAAAGCATAGAACCCCCCCCCCCCCCCCCCCTTACACACACACACACACACACACACACACACGCGCGCGCGCGCACACACACAAACACACACACACAAACACAAACATGCACACACACACACACACACATTTTGGAGAAGGGAGTGATAGTGTAGCAATTATTGAAAGTCAATATAACAGTTTTGCTTTCATTTGAGTATTAACATACATTTATTGGGATTAAGATGCCCTCGGGCTGGCTTAATCCTATACTACGAAAACATATCATCACCAGTGAGAGTGGGCCTATACTTGTGTCCTGATGGTCTGTCTGAACAAAGAACAAATTAAGCGATCCACTGATCATACTGAGTAACTGTAATCGATAAGCGTAAGAAAGTTGTTTGCCGGGTTTAAAACGGTGCACACCCGCGGGTTTTACGCAGTCTCTTTTCCTCCCTCTCTTTCTCTTTCTCTCTCTCTCTCTCTGTCTCTCTCTCTCTCTGTCTCTGTTCACACACACACACACACACACACACACACACACACACACACACACACACACACACACACACACACACACACACACACACGCAGACACGCATGCACGCACATGCACTCACTCACACTCCTACTCTCTTCTCTCTTTCTTTCTGTCTCTCTTTCTCTCTCTCAGTCAGACACACACACACACACACACACACACCTACATACACCCACACACACACACACACTTACTTTTCTCGTGTATAACATGTCTACTCTGTTGGATTGCTTTCTATTTCCTTCGTCTAAGCAGAAGGCCAATGCACGCCGTGCTTTCGCTTTTGGTCTCTCCTGTGTGTACTGGCAGTGTTAACCAAGCTCATGATCGCTGGCGGTTGTTGATGTGATCTCTGCCTAATGGCGCGGTCAAGCAAGCTGCAACGTGGAACAAAGCCTGACAGTGACTCTAACCGTGGTAAAGTTAGAAGGCTGCCCCCTCTTCTACAACCTCTGAGACCTAACAATAAGAAATGCCATTTGTTTGTAAGACCCAATTGCATGGCATAAACAATTTGTTTTACACTGCAGAATAAAACCGTCAGTATTAATCGTTTTAATGCACACATTACTCCCGGGACGAGGAGCGTGTAGGTAATTCTGGATAATAAGAAGGGCAGAATGAGGAAATTAAATTACGGACAAATAATTCGTTTTACAGAATTAGAAGGTGAAAATTAAATAGGCGAGCATGATGTGATTTATTGGGTTGAAAGGAATGATTGAATTGAGAATGCTCTGGCTCAATGTTGTTGACTATTTACTAACATCTATTATCAAAATGGGTGATACCCCAATGACAGGAGAAATTTCGTTAAATTGGTGTTAAATCACACAATAGCCCGCTTGTTGTTCAAAGAGTTGTCTATGAATGTCCGAATTATTGGGGAAGGTATCTGAGGGCATAAATGTCCATGTGCGTACCATATAAATAAACAAAGCTTGAAAAAACACTTTGAGAAATAAATATGAAAGGCATTCTTGTTGTGCTTTTAATACTTTAATATTGTACGAAATGTAACCAAACATTATTTTGTAAACTAAATTTTACATTGCCTACGAACGCATTTCTCCATAAATATCGATCAATTCTAACATGTGTTACCGGCCCTTTACATGCGGATAAATATGGAAAATTGAGTTATATACAGGTAATAATTTCTTGCAATTGCCATGGCAATAGACAGATAGTTTTATATTTTCTCACTTACATAAACAGATTGACACGGAGTTTCAGGCTTTCACTACACGATTTATCGACATGACATTAAATAACAACAATGGCACTGTGCTACTCAGACTGACTTCAGACGAAATGTTGCACTGTATACAAAAGCACATTAATACTAATAGTCGGTTAGGTCGACGTGTAGACTGTAGTAATACTGAGTAATTCACATTTGGTACACATTAACTATAACATTCTTTTCAATCAAGACTATTCATCGCAATATTCTTTAAAACCATTTCATTTTCCATATATCTAGGGACCACATTTTCACAAATTCCCTTAAACTGTAATATACCTATTTACAAAATAAAATATTACATTTTGAACTAGGGTGAATCTTTATGTACAAACCAGGCCACGACCCGCAGATAGCATGCAATCGGAGATCACTTGTGTGCAGTATTTTCCAAATAATAATAAAAAAAACATTGGAAAAAAATAACTTGTTTCTCGGCCTTGTATCTCGTCCATGCATCGCTCTCTCTCTTTGCTAGACAGCCTTAAAAAGGACTTCCTTGTGTTTTTCTTTCTGTCTTTTTGTTCTGTCGGTCCACGCGAATAGGCTTTTCAGTCTTTGATTCCAAGCAGTCCTAATTCTGCAGTCTTTTGAAAATATTTTTACACGTACCATTCATTAAAATTTGACGACAGCGTGCTGTGACTGGTCGTGTGATGTACTGTCGAAGATGCTGGCGATATGGAACTGCTGCTCTGGTTCTCTGTGGATGGGGATACAATGGTGGGAGGCGTAGAGGACTCGTACCCTGAACTGGCCGCTGGAGATGGTTGTGATCCTTGAGTGGAGGCTTCGTGAACCTGCAACACAGATGGAACATGGGTCTGTGAAACATTTAACACGGTTTAACACCTTTGTTCCGAAAAGAGAATTGCAACATTGCAAACAAATATTGCTTATTCTAAAAGTAATATGACAGCTACTGTTATTATTGGAAGCAGACAAGCCCAAACATTCCTGGGACATCAATACACAAGTTTACGAAAGACAAAAGTTTGTTGGCCATGATAGCCTACAACTATAAAAACTGTGGAGCAATTGATAGTAAATGCAATCTATAATTAATTTGGAAAATGAATTTGCATACTGCAGAAAACTCATCAATGCCACTGCACTAAGATAAACAAAGTCACAACATAAAGGGGCAGACAAATACAAGAATATGAACAAATTACAGATAAATATATTACCTTCATATGTTTTCGGAGGGAGCTGGGATGCGTGTATGATTTGTCACACATTTTGCAGAGATAGGGCTTGTCAGACGTATGGACGTGCATGTGTTTCTTGCGGTCGCTGCTATTTGCAAAACGCCTGTCGCAGCCTTCGAATTCACACTTAAATGGTTTCTCACCTAGCAGAAAAAAGGGGGAAATATTATCGATATGGTGCATTACACAACATAGTAAATAGACACACCACAAAAGTTTCTTATTTGAAGAAAAAAACCACTCAGAAAACGCTTCAGCTTGAATTCATAATACTTCGATCATGCCCAACTGATGTCAGCCTTTAGGAATTCTACTCTCCGTTGTACATACTCTGTAAGGTCTGCAATTGATTTCACAGTTAAAATTTAGATTTGCACGTTAGCAATAATTTGCTGAGCCCCTTTTCGGCAAAGTAAAGTCTGCGTTCGTGAAATACCATTGCTATTTGCAAAGTTTGACATTGTTTACATTGGCTTATAGAAAGTTGTTTCATCTTAGCGCCATTTTAGGGCTGTACAATGCAATAGTAATATTTCACATAGAACTTGCTCTCATGCATCAAATGAAAAGACAACAAACAGACGGGTAGTTGTTATCCTTACCAGTGTGTGTCCTTTTGTGAATTTTAAGATTTTCCGATCGTGCAAACACCTTGCCACAGCCGGGGAATGGACAGGGGAACGGCTTCTCTCCAGTATGCACTCGGATGTGATTTACAAGTTTATATTTCGCCTTGAAAGGTTTCCCTTCTCGGGCGCACTCTTCCCAAAAGCAAATATGGTTCGACTGCTCTGGCCCTCCGACATGCTCCACCGTCAGATGGGTCACGAGCTCGTGCATCGTGCTGAAAGTTTTGTTGCACGACTTTTTCGGATTGCTCAGCTGCTCCGGCTCGACCCACTTGCAGATAAGTTCTTGTTTGATGGGCTGCCTCATGTAACGGAAGAAGGCCCCGGCGCCGTGATGGGCAGCCATGTTCATGTTCATCGGGCCGTACCCATGCAGTTGGGTCGAGGCATAATGCTCTGACCTCGGGCTTGTTACATGGCCGTATTGGTCGGCTCTCCCATACATGTCCCCTGAAAAGCCCAGGCGCATTTGGCTGTTCACTACGTTTGAAGATGCGTGGGAAGCCGCTTGCTCGTGAAGTCCCGAGAAGAGCAGGTGTCCCGCTGCATCAGAATGTCCATGTGGCCCAGCGAAACTTCCCGCAGCGGAGGCGAAGAGACTGTGCTGCGCGCTGGTGGCATCACCGAATCCTCGATTCCTAAACAGAAAGTCCCGGGTGGAGTTGAAAGCGGCGGTGGAGTAGGAGCTGACATGAGTCGGGTGGTGATGGTGTCCAAGAGCCGCTGCCGCGTAGCCGGGCGCCTGTGAAGAAAACGCCGTTTGCCCCGAGCCGAGATCATGCGAGCCGTGGTTGATTTTGAAAGCACCCATTCCATCGGCGAAGGGATTGATCCCCAAAGCTACCTCTCTGTCCGTTACTTCGCCTGTTGAGTGATGCCTGGAGGAGCCGAAAGTAGTCACCCCAATGGTAGGATACTGAGGTCCTGCGTCCAAGAGCATCTTCAGTCTGAAACAGTGGCGACTGAGAGCAAGAATCAAAAATCACGCACAAGTACCCACGCCACTACTACCTCGACTCTGCGTATTTGCCTGACTTCAGTGAGCTAAGCAAACTCCGTTACCCTATTTCTATTTACTTTTAGTGGAGAGGAATATTCCCCACTCCCTCTCATCCGATGCACACGCAAATCATGCACAATATTGTCTTTTGCGGTTTATCTTCCTGTGGCGCAACTTTCACCTCCTCAGTCAGGCGGTGAGCTCCAGACTGATAGTCGCAATCATTCCTGCAGATAAATGAATTGAAAAGACAACACAGTCCACCCCTGATGAATGGGAGAGGAGGGGGGCGTCACGTGACTCTGAGCCCGGTCGATCATTGGAAAAGGCGTTCTCCCCCCACCAACGTTCACTCACCAAATAACAGACCGTGTTCCTACTCCAATGCTCCTACTCCAGTCCTATTGGTTCGTATACATCATCAATCCCAGGTATTGTGGTGAGGTTGCTGATTGTGTTTTTCCCCCTTTTTTCTTTCTTTTCTTTTTTTGTGTACAGTTTGAATTTCTTGTCTAACAACTGAATTGATAAACTCGAAACGTGTGAAGCGGCAAAATCGCGAATCTTAAGGAAATAAACATCAATGTTTGTACAGGCCTATACACATAGGCTACCAGAATATTACTGAGTTTTTTTGGGTGAAAATAAGTATGCTTATTGATGTAGCCTACTCTGTGAAAACACTGGCTACATTTGAATCCCTTTCTGTGGGTAGAATTATCTACAGCTGATACAAGGCAGCAATGTTTTCTATGAATATCATTTTTGATAGGCTATTTGATAGCCTATTTCCTTAAATGTATCAACTGTATGATGGCACATTAAGACGAGAGATGTGGATCCGCCTCTGTTCTCCTTTTGAAAACCAGAAAATCAGTTCCTAAGAAAAGATCCACTGGTAATAAAAAAATCTCTAATTCTTCCTGGCCGACCTAGGATGCTTGGCAGTGAGCCTTGTCAAGGGCCATTGGTCATTCGTCAGTAGAATTTGACTTTAAAGCTATCCATCGCCACCATTTTGTAGTTTTAACCGTTTAATTGGCAGATTATCCCTATTGGTAAACCGTGTGTCACTAATATTGAAGAGCTACAATAACCTACTACAATGTTGCAACTTCTGTCAGCGTATTCTACTCATCCGCATGAATTTTGAGACGTTACAGCTGTCCTTAACATTTATCTTTCCACTGTGACAGTTTATGCAAACTTATAGAGGTGTCCAGGGCACGAAACTAATGCAGTCGTTACCAAGGCCTATTAGTGAATTGATATTTTTTTTACATTTTCTCTGCTGCGTCATCGGACATGAGCCTCATCTAGTGGATGAAAGATCTCTCTCATGGTCGTGTATCCTCTACTTGCATACACACATACACACACACACACACACACACACACACACACACACACACACACACACACACACACACACACACACACACACACACACACACACACACACACATTCATACATATATTACATACATAGGCAGCAAACATTATGATAATGACTCAATTGTACTAGTAACCTGTAGAAAATGCAGTGTCAACTGCTGACTAAGTGTAACACATCACATACATCAAATTCGTATCATATAAAAAGTTGTGGGTTGTCGAAGTTATCAAGTGGGATTTGCGGCGCTCTCTGCAGGAAACTCCGGCGGCTGGAGTTCAAAGCCGCACGCACAGCCGTGCCATATGAGCCATTAAAACATCATCCAGTCTGCTGGCTTCTGCTACATTTCTAAACTCTTTGCTGAGAGAGCGAAAGCCATAGATTGGAGTCCTTTGTGTAACATTCTAGTTAGTTGCAGGTTTTTAAGAAGTTATATGTGGAAAAAAAATCTGGAAGACGCCAACAGGTGGAAACGGTACGTACACGTGTACAGATCCTTAAACTCAGAATGAGAAAAACACTAAAGAGTTAAAGAGGTAACTGTTGAATTGCAATTGATGGATTAGACGTGTAGGCTACAGGTTATATACCAGGCCTTCGACATGCATCTACATTAACTTTTGTTCTTATGTTGTAAAAACATGTTGCGCCGTGCGCACACATGCGCTTAAGTTGACTACAGAATAATTAACTCGTATATGATCAATTGATCACGAAATTGACTACTTGCGCTTGGTGACTAATTGTGCTGTTTTGTCGAAAGTGTTGAGGTCAAGGAAGACGCAATGCTGTCATGAACGCATTGCACATTTTGTCTGCGTATAATCTTTCTCCATTTCTTGTTCTTGTACTCATTCATAGCGTCTATCCTTAGCCCGATAGCATCACAAAACTCTTCCAAGTGTTCATGTGTCTAGCCTCGTGTAGGACATGCCTAAAGAATGACGCTATGAGCGGGGACAATCTCTGCTCAGTAATAATCTCCCTCAGTATCTGTCATAGTTCATATAATGTTTACTTACATCTGACGTGTTTGGCGTGGTGTTGTCATCAGAGGCCTTTGACAGATCAATTTTGGTGAGGATATCAACACATTCTGTTTTACAGACATTGATTTTTAACAAGTGAGTGCAACATGCACATTTGAGAATAAATGTAGTCTACTGATTGTGGCTACACCACGACATTTATTTTCACTGTCAAACGTAGACCTAGTAGTTTTGGGGCTGAATGTATTTGACTTGTCGATTACTTCAGAGCGAAACACAATGTCCTTTATGGTGATATGTCAAAGGTCGTGCTTTGAAATATAGTCCATTACTGCATGTGTGTTTGTTGTTTCATTCACGCTGTCATATTGATGAGAATTTGAGAAGTTTCCAAATAAAACTTTTTTTTTATCGTTTTGACTTTGCATTGCCTCGGAACCATGGCACCTGCATAAGATACGGTTTACTTGTTTCTGTATGGGCCTGGGCTGAAACCTAGTCTGTTGTAGCCTAGTCTATGCTGATTAGCCAGCCAAGCACTTTTGAATTCTTACAAGGAACATTGTAAACTCCTATTTAAAATTTCATTTTGACCGTTTTTGCAACACTGTCATCGCTAGATTTAACATTTCCAAATGTTGTCTATATGGAGAACTGCAGACTGCAGAACTCAAGAGACCTTCGTACTTCGGTACTATGGTAGTGGCTAAAAGGTTAGGAAATATTGGCGTGACACTCTGTCAAAATAAATTAAGATCTTACTGCCTCAGAACTACCCATCGCTCCTGGAGGCGAATGAATCACTGATTGACTGGCCACTTGTACAGGCTAATATGCCCAATGGCCACGAAGATTTTACATGTGATATTTGACATGAATCTGATGGCAACTGTTTAACCTCTTTTTGGGTCAGCTCACATAACAATTCATATTTGACTCCGGCTGATTTGATTAAGATAAACGTCCCAAGCATTCATGATCAAGGTAAGAATATTCTATGGTTATCATAGATTTTGGAGTACGGCCCTCTATTTCATTCGTGGTTTTGTTGAATGTGAAATGGAGAAGGATTATATTGCAATATGATGTTGCTTGGATCTTATGGCACCAGGTCGCATTTCTTCAATAAAAAGCCTGTGCAAAACTCGGTCCAGAAAGTTTTTTGAAAAATATCTATGTTTTTCCGGAAATTTTGAAATCAAGTTTTGAAGTTCATCTAAACGTCAACGGAATCAGATGGACATAGGTCACTGTTTTAAGTGGGGATTTCTATAATTTCATTATTATTTACAAAGGCGACTAATTATATCTGTCAATACAAAACCAACTGAAGTTGTGTAATCATATTTCCCAATTGATATTGATGATCATTTGATAAGGGTGAGGTTAATACTCTGTAAATCCTTTATGGAAACATATCTCGAGTTTGGACAGAACTGTTCTATTTGTATGCTTCAGATGTCCTTCAAATAGTTTCAGCTTAATCTCGCAGGAACGAACAGTGATGTTTTTAGCAGGCCCTATGTGAGAATTCACGCTGAAGAATCTAGCTGAGCAGCGGAGAGAATTTGGATTTTTCATTGTGCCAAAAGTTCACATCTCCAAGGTTTATGCAATGTGTGAAATGTCTTGTAGAATTATATGACCGATTGCACAATATGTGAGTAACTGAATCGCGATGGAAACTACGGAAAAGTTTCCTTATTTATCGGCTATTTTCACCAGCGAATATATATATGTGTGTATATATTGGTTTGCTTTACAAAGTTGCGCATTCTAGTCACTTTAGGGTTTTGTCTGGTTTGTCTCAGCTGCTGCCTGTGCGTGCGCGGGCTTCGTCGTTATTAAGCGCCTCCTCCTGCTTTGCTGATCCACGGTCACTTGCGAGCTGGGGCTGACCGAAGTCGAGGGCAAAATAACCCCCAAACTAGAATACCAGGTTCCTTGCATTACAGCAATGCTCGGTGCCTTCCCTTCACAAATCCAGAGGAACAGATTCCATGACGACGTGGAAGAAACACCGTTCAGAGGACAGAATAAAGAAGCGCGGACTGTCATGTAAAATATACAGTTTTTACCCTTCCGTTTTTATTTAGCCTATGCGAATGCACCCACTATTCTTTCCAGTTGCGTGAACTTACGGAATGGCACCGTCCAGTGCTATGCGTAAAACCGACGAAGTGGGTGAAGATTAATTCCTCTTGATCGGCATTCTATACAAATGTTTTGTAGATGAAACGTGATGCAAATGTAGTTTAATATTTCAGTTAGGGAACTTAGAACCTGGTTCGTGACGTCTTAGCAATGAAGACTTTGCTGTCACTAGCTATTTCGTATTTTTTACTTATCCGTCGTAATAATTGTACAACAGCTTTTTGAATGGATTTAACTTTGGCGATTAGAGTGGAAAGTACAGTAGCCTAACCTTTGCATAACAACAATATTTATTTTTTTTCAAGTGTCGCCTAAGGCACGGCGCAGGCGCTCTAACTGCTTGCTGTCACTAAAGCATTTTTCTTCACATTGGAAACTGTCACAAGTGACGTCAATCACCGAGAGCTGACCAATTAGAGCGCAGGGTGATTGTTTAGCTCCACGGGCTGCACAGCCTACCATGAATCTCTATTCAGTATATCAAAGCGTCCTGCTGCTGCCTCTCAACCGAATGGGATTCAATGTAGGCACTGAGATAGACTCTGAACTTTAGAGTTTTATTTTTTTGTATTTTTTTCCTTGCGATTAAAATATATTTGTCATCATCATTATTATTTTGCCTGCTGTCAAAGTTATTCTAAAATTAGGAGTAATGAGCGTGGATGCTTTGGGAAGCCCTGTGATGGACCCTACGTTTTCCAAACGGAACACAGCGCTGAGATTAGTTGACTTGGCAGGGGCTCACCACCATCACCATCATCACCACCATACCCCTCAGAGCGTGACAGGCTTCCCGGGGTTCAGCAGCCATCCACACTCAATGGCTCACGCGCACCCTGGGGAGATTACTGCGGAACCCCGCCTGGGGCCGAGTCCATTCGGGCCAGAACACATGGGGCACTCCGCGGCCCTCAAAATCAGCCCAGCCCATCATTATCCCCACCACCATCACCACAATCATCATATTGCAGGCCACAGTGAAGTGGTCTCCAGTCAAACGGGAGCTTTTGGCCCGGTGCAGGCGGCGACGGTCCCATACTCTATGTCTCATACGGCCCAGGCATTATCCGCAGGTAGGGATTTCCTCATACGACGAGATCTGACAGCTCAAGCCATGCCAGTGCTGACCGACCAGCCTACTGGTACAGCCTCTCACCACGGAATGTTTGTCTCAACAACAGGTAGCTATCCGGGACACTATGGTCATCACCCCGATGCTGCGAACCATACCCTCTTCCCCGGACTTCATCACGAACAGCCTTCTAACGGAGCTCCAGGTGGCCAAGCACTGAACGGACAAATACGGTTAGGAATACCTGGAGAAATGTACGTTAGATCTGATCACTTGAGTCAAGTGGCAAGCTCCAGGACAGACCCATTTGCTGCATCGCCTCTGCACAGCTACGGTGGTCTCAATCTGAACATGAACCTCAGCGCTCACCACCACCACGGACCAGGAGCCTTTTTTCGGTACATGAGGCAACCGATTAAGCAAGAACTGATCTGCAAATGGCTGGAACCGGAACACTCGGTGAAAAAACTGTGCTCCAAAACTTACAGCACCATGCATGAACTGGTGACACATGTGACAGTGGAGCACGTCGGGGGACCAGAGCAAGCAAATCACATATGTTTTTGGGAAGAGTGTCCTCGAGAAGGAAAGCCTTTTAAAGCCAAGTACAAACTTGTAAATCATATCAGAGTACACACCGGAGAAAAACCATTCCCGTGTCCATTCCCCGGTTGTGGAAAAGTATTCGCAAGATCGGAAAATCTTAAAATTCACAAAAGAACTCACACAGGTCAGTGGTTTAACTTCTATTACGCTGCAATTCTAGACGTGCACATGTAATTTTATTTTCGATTGGCACTGTCTTCAAGTTTGCTCAATGTGCCTACGAATATGCAGGCCTAGACTTTTTATTTTGAACTTAACAAATGAAACTAAGATGGCTTCAGGGAAACTTCAAATAGCCACTAAACGATTCTAAGATAGTCTATATGGTTGGACAGCTTGATGATTTCAAATATACACAGGCGAGGTGTTACAATTACAGAAGTGATTTAAATATGCCATTAGTTTTATGCTTGAAAATATAGTCCTCTGGTAAATGTTCAATCGTTACACAATCACAGAAGAATGTACGACTGGGCTACTTTTTACATCTCTGCTCACAATTGGGCTTCTTGTGCTTGAAGTAAGAAATAGAACTCAGCAAATATATTTTCCTTACCTTGCTCTAGCTGCAGTGACTGTATTGTGCTTGTGCACAGACTACTTGTGTAGAAAGTTAGGCAATGCAAAGCTACAATTCAGCGGTTTTGGTGTCTCCGTTTAACAGCTTGAGTCACTTCAAATCAAAACAGTGGGCTAGTCCTCTTTGTGACCTGTGATGGTTTCTGTAAAAGCTATGGCAGTGGGTAAAATACAGTTATCTCTCTGTACGTAAACACCTAGGTTCTGGTTCCGAAAGTGTGCTGTAGTATGCCTTATAGTCTGCTGTTTTGGTGTGGCTGACTAGTACTGTTGATGGCTACTTGTTGCTATTTTGTTGTGTGTTCAGGACGTGCATGGCGAATCTTTTGTGGTATGCATTTTCTGCATGAGCATATATTAACATTCTGTCGAGCCTCACTAATTAAATAATTATGTAGAGTGCATGCCACTTTGTCATAGAAGTTAAGACCTGGTTATGTTTACTATAACATTTGAGTTGGTTGTTTAAGCAGTAAAAGTTACTTCGTTGTCTGGTGAGCAAAACGATTATAGGGTATAGTGACAGTCAAATCCGTCAAAATCACACAGATGGCCCACACAAATGTCAAACTGATGACACTTTCCGAGATATCTGCGCTGTGGAGTTGTTGTGGCTCATCAAGGAGTGTGGCGTAGCATGCAACAAGTCGATGACACGACGAAACAATATTAGGCACCACCGCCAATGGGAGGTTGCAAGGCTATTTGAGCGCATTCGGTTGCCTGCGGTCCATTTACCTCGCCAACTGATGCTGCTCTGTGATTTATGTATGACTTCAACATTATTTGGACATTTCCCAGTGTAGACTTGGCCAATAAGCATTTGCACACCTTGATTGGGCCTAGCTTGCCCTTGTGTGTGAACATGCATGTGTGCTGAAGCTTGTGTTCAAACTCTTCGCATTATTTACTACACCATTAACTGCGTACGCCATACTTTGCTGTTTTACTGCCTCTCAGAGAACTTGGGAGAATAAGTTGTTCTGTGATTCCCTGGATTTTATCAGGAGATGGCTTGATACCACATGGACATTTTTGCTCCAATTATATCATGATGTGTTGGCTCCCCAGGGCAGAGGGGTTGTTTTGCAGGCCAATTCAAATCTTTGGTTATGGCTGTGGTTTCCCAAGGGGCTCCTTCTCGTTTCTTGCTTGTTGTACAATAATATTCCTGATTGGCTCTAGCAAGCAAGCCAGCAGCTGAAGGTTAAATTGATATTCAGCACACAAGTGTAATTAGACAGCAGCAATTACATATTCTCACAAGGACATGGCGCACGCCTATCTTCGCCGAAATCAGCATCCTGTGATTTGAATATAGGCTAATTTATTTGGTACATCATTTAACCTGTCCGTGATTACTACACGCCCGAGAGAGAATAGTCGTATAGCCCACTACTAACACCTATGACTTTACTCCTCCAAATGGTGCTTTTGGACTACACCACGATTAAATATTCATTGCCAAAATAATCAGCATGTGCCATGGCTATGGTAAACGGCGTAATGTTCGTTTAAATTATGCTGGTGTTTGATTAAATAAATTGTATAAACCGCGCAACAGTATTGTCTCCAGTCTGTGTCTGCTTTGGGTACCAAAACGCATTTGGATTTTGTTAACTGGCTAACTAGGCCTAGGCTATATGCAGGATAAGTCGTCAACTGTATTGACCTATATTGCCATCGATCAAATCTATAAAAACTCTTTCATGCACTCATTTTTTGTCACTGATTGTATCATTGGTGCTGTTTATAAATCGTATTTCGACTTCTTTCCTCTCATCCCAGGCGAGAAGCCCTTTAAATGTGAGTTTGACGGATGTGACAGACGCTTCGCCAACAGCAGTGACCGGAAGAAGCACTCCCACGTGCACACCAGCGATAAGCCCTACAACTGCAAAGTGAGAGGTTGTGACAAATCCTACACGCACCCCAGCTCTTTGCGAAAACACATGAAAGTGCACTGCAAGTCTCCACCTCCGAGTTCTGGTTACGAATCATCGACTCCATCTCTCGTTTCACCCTCATCAGACTTGGGCCGTGAGCCAGCTCCCTCCTCACTGTCCGAACCCCTCTCCGCGTCTCAGCCCGCGAATCTAAGCGAGTGGTACGTTTGTCACAGTTCAGGTGCCAGCGGCTCTCAGACCCCTCCCAGCGGTTCCTCCACACCTGACCCTTCAGAGAGGCCACAATACAGGAATCCGCCATGCAGGGACACATTCTAACAACAGTTAGAGTACAATAATAATTATGAATGGAAAATGCATTGGATTCGCAATTATTTTGGGGGGATAAAGTTCATTTTCCAAGATATCATCCTAGGCCCTACTTGTCTAAATGCACTGGCATATCGACAAACAATGACACTGCCAATCCTCCAATTGAAATAACCAGCTATCATGAGTGTTAATCTCTTATACAATGTAATGGTTACTCGTAAGCATGTGGCTGTATTATTTTGTAAATTCAGTTTAAACATCAATATCTTTTTAATTTATTTTTGAATCTGACTTGGACATTTTTGTAATATCGAACCAAAGTGTTTCAATAGAACAAAATGTAAATTTGTATATTGCAACGTTTTAATGTGTACGTGTTAACGGTAATTTTGTATGGTTCAGTCTTTCAGCTATTTTGAAATTTTGCTACTATTGTTTGTATAAAATTAATATTTGAAATTGTTTAAATTTCATAACGAATTATTTCCTTCATTTGTGCTTTATCGGAACTATTGACCTAAGCGTTGTTACTGTATTTGCTATGACAGACATAACATTCAAAAGTATTGCAGTCATTGGTCAATGTTGGCATTTTGTGGTTTTGTAATACTTGTTAAGGTTTGTTAATAATACATTTTATGACAATTCAATCGACAAGAGGGGACTCAACATGTGTATCAAACTGCCTTGTAATTTGTCAGTATTTTGAATAAATTGTGTATTATAAATTGAAATGGAGACTGCTTCCCAAAGTTCGAATCAAGCTTGATGAATTGTAGGCCTATGACATTTTGCTTGTGGTACAGGAAAATACTTTTCTAAAATTAAATGAAAAGGTTATGTTGGAAGGGACGAGAACGCATTTTTTTCTCGTGTAGCCCATAGGCCTACTCTCCCTCCATTTCAACTAGTCGTGGGCGTAGGCCTACAGTACTTCTACAACTTTACGAATACTTTTGTCATACTTTGAAGTCCCCAATTTGCTGTCTTTTTAAAATGGGAATGCGCAAATGTGCACTTTCCGTATTTTTTCATTGCCGAAAAATCCTCACATGCTTGCCCCAGAACGCACCCAGTCCTCCTCAAACAGGCTACAAGTTGACAATACTGATTGTGCTACGTCTTACTCCGCTCCTTTGTGACTATTTTTCTTTACACCCAACATTTTTTTTTCTTTATAGCCGGCCTACACTGGCTTTCATGCAGGGGTTATGTGGGCAGCATTTGATGAAAGGCTTGCATATTCCCATCCTGACTTCAAAGTTCTTTTTATACAAAGAGCCATTTCTTCACGACGGTGAATCTTCATGGTGAGTTAGGATTTCTATAGCGGTAGCTGAGTCAAACTCAAATAACGTGGGGCCGAAGCGGAGATCTCCAAAGCCTATTGTGAGGAGTGTAATATTTGCCCGCCCATGGGG
The DNA here is from genome assembly GCF_963854185.1 of Sardina pilchardus. Taxonomy (NCBI): domain Eukaryota; kingdom Metazoa; phylum Chordata; class Actinopteri; order Clupeiformes; family Clupeidae; genus Sardina; species Sardina pilchardus. The sequence continues at coordinate 10,897,940 of NC_085012.1, forward strand.
TAGGAAATGATAATATATGTTTTTATTCACAAGAAGAAGCAAATGTTCTACTTTTGTCACACTCCTCGATAGAGGCCAGAGACACACTGACGAGTGTGATATGTTTGGTACGATAGCTAATGCCTTCAGTGTATGCACTACGTATGCAATTATGTTTACCATGCGAGTCTTTAACGCACTGATCTATTTAACAATTCAGTTCTGATTTAAACCATATTCACACGTCTATACGTTGATTTAAATGGGGACAGATGCATCCTGCGATTGCTATTAGTGTGCATGCACAATTTTGGTGACAAAGTGAAATATGTCACACACTGATGTGCCTTATAGCTACACGTTGCATGCACCTATTGTCTATACAGTATTAATTTAAATGGGCTACTTGCTTACTGGAGTTTAGAAGCGATTGAGTTCCAAACGAGTCCTCCGATTTTTCAAGTCGGTCATATGTGAAACATTTTCTAGACGTGATTGAGTTGTGCGCGGAGATAGATTTAGCAGTAGGCTAAAGGGCAGGGAAGTGAATGGTCTCCCACTTTCTTTTCAGCTCCCGAGGAAGTCTGCCAAGGGTAGGCTACACACGGTCCTCTACTATCTGATCAGATGCGTTTTGAGTTTGTGTCTTTTTAGGTATTGTCTCCCTGTTTACTCATGCCAAGTGCTCAACTGAAAGGGGAGAAAATAAACACCGTGGCAAGAAGGGAAAAAACTTTACAGTTGATTCCTCCTTAGTACTAGCTCTTGTGCGAGTGAATAGAGAAAGGCATGATTCAGTCTGAATTGTACCGGGGAGCCTTTGAAGTGGCAGTTATTATCAGAGGGATTCTTCCATGTCGTCTAAACGACGTCGATGACACGGAAAAAGCCGCTTTGTCACTGATTCTGTCCGCCCCAGACTTGTTGTCGTCGATCTGGGGTAGAAAACTTTAAAAAGAAAAAAAAAGTTTTAACTGTTTAACTTTTTCAAACTATAGTTTAGTTGTCGGTCAATTCCCTCTCTCTTTGTGTGTGTGTGTGTGTGTGTGTGTGTGTGTGTGTGTGTGTGTGTGAGAGAGAGAGAGAGAGAGAGGGAGAAAGAAAGAGAGAGAGGGAGGGAGGGAGAGAGAGAAAGGAAGAGTATGTGTGTGTGTTTGTGTTCCTGTCTGCGCACGCGTGCGCGGGCGTATTTTCGGTCATATGTGTTTAAGCAAAGAAAGAGGGACCGGGAAAGAAAGATTTGGGAGGGGCCATGGGTCGTGTTGCATGTCAATGCGAGATTAATCGTTCAGCCAGTGATGAGTGAATATATACAGTTTATAAGCAACAGACTGGGTTTAAGAAACATTAATACATGAAGTTGCTTATTCAATGAACAATAAATGGGCTGAGCCCAAATTTGGAACTCGATGACAACATTATCGTCGATTAATGAAATTAAAAGGCCTGTATTTGACACTGGTAACAGTATTGCAGAAATTATTATTATTATTATTATTATTATTATTATTATTATTATTATTATGTACAATTTATCAGGGCAACCAGCCTACTGACGGAAGGTGTGCATGCCATAGTTGCCAGAGCTGACCATGCACTTATTGTAATATTGTGATATGTTTATGGATTATGTGCGAATTATTCATATATAACAGCTGAATGTTGTAGCAGCTTTCTAAACACACACACACACACACACACACACACACACACACACACAAGCAATGCAACACTTTGACAGTTTTACGTTTTATTTTAACCAATCATCCTAACAGCCCAATTAGGAGGAAATAGAAAATGAATTCATTTAATTTCAGTTCTTTGGTCCTTTTAGTGTTATTGCGACACACTTAGATTCATTTGGGTGTGAAATATCATTTCTTTGTAAGATAATGGAGGCGATAATCCCACTTCCGGAAACTGTCCTGCATTATTTAACAAAGCCCTTTTAATAGGGGATTAGCAGTCTCTCAAGAAAAGAAAAAGCATTTCTGCTGCCCATTCAGCTTTCTATTTCACGTCATAATTACACATCACTGTGGACGGAATTGGCATGCAAAATCACTGGACAGGTGCAATGTCAAACAAGTAGGCTACCCTAACACCTTCTAAGCAAAAATGGGAAATGGCTGCAAGCAAACACACAAACCCCCTAGGCCTACTCCATACTAAATGTTCTCTCGATGCAAGCTGTTCATAACTGGCTCACTTTGAGTTGCCTAGGAGTAACACAAAGTCATTTGGAATGTTAGAATTTAGATCACCATTCATAGCCCAGGGTAATTAAACTAGCATATCCAACAAATGTCGATAAACAAACTATGCGCATGGGGAAACGACAGTGACATTCTTGCATATGCAGGAACATCACATTAACTGTACTTGAACTCAGTTATAGGCCTACTGTTGAATATGGCAAGGAGGTGGCGTCTTCTGGCCCAACTGAAGACTTTGGAGGGCCCCGTTTATTCCATTACTCTTTTTTGTTCAACTCCAGGCACAGTTAAGGTGGAAAATCAATGAATTTAAGTTGGACTTTTTGCAGTTGCAGCACAGTTTGACTCGTCAACATCACAAGCGTGTCTTCAAATGTAAACACGTGATACCCCCCAAGAGATGTAATTAAAATAGTCATACCTTCGATATTTGTTTTTAGTGTGGCAAATGCACATCTCTATTCTACGACTATTCCCCGTGGCCTCTTGTGGGTAAGGTCAAGTCCCTGCTGTTCAACAGAAATGTGTCTGCTTTTTGATGTTGAAAGGCCGGAAACATGGGCTACACTAATACTATTGCGTTTGTACAAACTGACACAAACTGCCCATTGGAGCTGGAGAATGTTAAGTTTAATTTTTCTTAGGCGCAGTTCTCTCATTCGTAAGAGAATAGGCCCACAAAACACCCATTTGGCATCGACTGACATAGGCTACTGAAGAGGAAATATCAATTTTCAAACATGACACTGACGAGTAAAGGGAAATTAAATTGCCTTTGAAATGAAAGACGTGATAAGGAAAATACAGTTGAAAATGCAACCTTGAAGTTTAGCGAGGTAATTGATGAAAAAAAAAAAACATAACATGCTATGATGATTCTTCAGCAGCCTGAAGAATGGACCTAGAATATCCAAGTAAATGGATGCATAAGTTATAGGCTACTTCGATGAATATCATGTAATGTTTTTATGCATACCCTTTTACGCATGAACCCTAGCCTACAAGAACGGTTCTTCATCTACTTTCTACACTTTGTCAGTTCTAATAATCTTGACTATCATGGAATTTGGTTGCATTTAGGTGTCATTCTGAGAGAATAGCGCAGTTCGACACTCGCTTTGGAAAGCGAACACTGCTTGATCTCCGCAAGACACGCAGTATGAGGAAACGATAAAGCATCCGATAGAAAATTTCAGTCAGCAAAACAGCTAATTTCTGAAGTGGGTTGACTGAATCTGGCCCCATGAGTGGATTACCACCGTCTTCTATTTTCAGGCACTAAGTTATTTTACTTTCATGGATGAGCGCGTCTCCTTCGGAGAGAATCAGCCCCCATAGTTACTGAGACTGAACGTTGATCTCTAACAACCTTCTCATAATGTGGCAGAATGTGCCACACTACTTCGCACCTGCACTCTGAATAGGAACTCTCTTTCAGTGTAAGATACGCTTGTTGGCCTTGAGACTCAAAGCAGCTGCGTGAATGAGTCGAACGACCCGTACTTATTTCTTTTCCTTTGATCGTAGATTTCCCTCTCTAATTTGTTCTTATAGTTTGCAACAAGGACTGTCTATTTAGTATAGTAAAGTTGAACTAAAAGGGGAATATGAACCAGAAAATGGAACAGAATCCATCAAACTACAGAAAAGGGAACTTCACCGTTGGGTTTTCATTTGGATTCTGAATGTATCAGCGTAGAAACACATTTCGACAGTTACTGCTTTGATTTGAAGTATTTCTTTTTTCTTTCTTAAGGTGATGCAAATACAGGCATAATTGATTTGACGCAATTAATCGTTGATCAGATGCATTGCAAGTTGAATAAGTAGTCCTGTGAGTCAGTGTGTGTGTGTGTGTGTGTGTGTGTGTGTGTGTGTGTGTGTGTGTGTGTGTGTGTGTGTGTGTGTGTGTGTGTGTGTTGATGCTCCATGCACTACTTGGACACGAATCAACAGTTTGTGTCGTAATTGCTGCATAAAGAAACCAGACATATGACATATTCACTGACGACAGAAACATATGAATACTGATAGAATTACTCTTAGCAGGATCCCAAAGCCGCATAGTTAACTTTTATTTAATTGACCTCCTTATGACGAAATTCACTTAATCTTAGCCCAAATGTCCAGTCCTCGAAGGCCACGTATCCAAAAGATCGAGAAACCCTAGATTATAACTTTTTTGAGCCTTCTTAAATGTGGAGTTCTCTCGACAAAACAGACACAGCCAGAATTAAATGGTTCTATATGAGACCAGAGGGTGAGCCTATCCATCAAAACCAGACACATCTTTCAGTGAATACAGAACCCCGCAATACCAATAGGCCTAATGAAAAGAAAGGCGAAGTAATGAGGATTTCCATGAAAACTTATCGGATTCATATAAGTGGGCCATACATCATAATCGTGGACAAATGATTATGAATTGGCAAATGTGCCCTTCAGCGATTAAATATTTCTGCGACATAATTAATCATCTCTGGGCTCATCTCTCCTTGCCATCTCGTGCAGCCATGTTCCCGTGCGCGCGCGCGCGCGCGTGTGTTTGTGTGTGTCTTGATTAAGTGGTGTGTGCATAAAACGAGTAGCCTGCGTTGTGTGAGTGTATAGCAACTGAGTTGAAAGGTATGACAGCATAGCGTGACAGTGAGTTCCATGTTGGCTGAATTCACTTAAGAAATCATGCATTTTCATCTGAGGGAAGGATGTTCTCTCCAAATGCCTAAACGAGGATCCAGAGCAGAGCATGACTTGGATAGAAGTGAAACCAATGTACAGCAAAAGAGGATTAGAGTTTTAAAATCCGAAAGCAGGGGTACTGTGGTCGAAAGTCCTACATTTCGCATGGTTATAACTCACTAAGAGTCACCGGGGAAATAGCGGTGCTATATCATGGCCAGGGTTGGTAACACTATATGTTCACCAAAGAGGAGCAGTTTAAAGGGTCTTCCCTCCCGCTGCTCCAAGACACGTATAGTCTACCATCCTGCTGCACATCTGCTTTGACCTTCGCCATCGTCTGGCGTGGGGCAAAAACAATGACTGATAACGAACAAACCACGAAACAAGCATTTTCCTGTCGTAGAATGCACTACATGGTCTTCCAATCAATTTTAGATCACAGACGATAAGTGTGCCCTCTTCTTTCCATTTCCACTGAATGAAGCGTGCCTTCACCAACATGTGTACGAAAACATATTGTAAGAAAAACCTTGGCTGAGATCGCCCCACTCTTCAGAGGCTTCGAATTTCATGTACCTTGGGAACGAATACTTTTTTGGCCTTCCTCTACAACCGCAGAGAGGAGAGGGAAAACTCCCAGAGAGGCTATGACACCAACTGTACAGCCGATAGTTTTACAGGCGCTGTAAAGTTCAGGCTTGTCCCGTTGGATGGAGGAAAACCGCAACGTCTTTTGTTTTGCGCCTGATGAAAATAATTATATTCTTTGTTTCTCTTTTCAAAGTTTCACGGTTACATAGTAAAATGATCTGGATGGTGTTGTTTTTTTTCCACGTGTCTATGCATTTGTCATCCAAGAAAATAATACTTGGCTACAAATCAAGCACACAGACACTGTAAAGATAATGGGTCTGTTTTTCCTCATGAATCACAACAAATGTTTTTAAAATGTAAATTCATGCGGCAGTAACATTCCGTTTTAAGCCATTGGTTTATCTGCACTATTTCACATATCAGTTCGGAAATGTGGTGTGCATATGAAGGCACAGTTTGAAAAAGAAGCATAATTCGTGTGATCAGTCTACCAGCAACAAAGACTTTGGGTCATTTCTCCATCTCCCGCAGAAAAGACATTACGCCTCACTATATTTACATACTCTATGATATTTGTCAAACATTCATAAATTACAAATTAATGAAATGTTCGACGGCCCCAAGAGATCACATTAATGCACACGTCGACTTTTTTGTATTTTTGATACATCTTTGTTAAGTTTAATGCCATTCATTCTATCACGCCCTATTAACCGTTATTATGTCATCGGCCAGTCGATGACAGTTGCTTGTCACAGTAGTAACATTACCTTGTCACGGTGGACTTCCTTGGTGAAACAGAGGCAATAGACTATAAAGACACAAACGAATTTTTTTGCAGATATAGGTAAACTAAACTTTACAGTATACTGAGTGTGGTTCAAAACTGTTCTCAAAAAGGCAAAATAAACATGTTTCAAGTTGTGCTTCACATAGACCAATAGTCCCCACCACTCAGCAAAAAATATATAATGCTAAGTTGAAAAGTGTGTGTGTGTGTGTGTGTGTGTGTGTGTGTGTGTGTGTGTGTGTGTGTGTGTGTGTGTGTGTGTGTGTGTGTGAGAGAGAGAGAGAGAGAGAGAGGGAGAGAGAGAGAGTGTGTGTGTGCGTGTGCGTGCACATGTGTATCTGCATGTAGGCTACATTATGTATTATCATTGAAATTATTTAAAGAAAATTGTCATTGTCATTGGGACATTATTGTCATTATTATTAATAATAATATGAATATTATTCATAATGAGAAAAAATATATTGTTATTGTTATTCTTATATGTTGCTATTATTATTATTATTATTATTGATAGGTTTGTTGTCGTCGTTATGTTTTCTGCGTCGCCTTATTTCTCTCTCTTGTAGGCCTACTGTTGGTTAGGATGAACTGTCTTTTTGCATCAGTGCACTTTTTAGAGGTGAAGCCGTGAGTGAAATGTCAACAGCCACCTGCGTGCTATTAAAGCACTGAACAGGAAGGGGGAACGGGTCAATATTAATCACTGGCGAGTAAAGTGTCATTCAACTGGAGTTCATTTCCGCCTCTGCATTCTCTCTCTCTTTTACGCCGACTCGACACGTGGCCATTTTTAAAACCACTAATTGGGAAACAGAGTTTCCAATTGTTTAGCCTAGTGGAGATATAAAAGTTGCATCAAGCTTAAAGTGCGTTTCATGAAAGGTGTGAAAGTATTTGCTGCAGGGCTCGATCAAGAAATATATTGTGTGTTGATCGACTGGGCCCATGTATTGTCATATCTTAATCAGAGAGGGATATTTCATTGCGTAGGGACACCATTATTCCTTGGGCACATGGCTGTATGCAAATGGGAAATAATCAAATAAAAACATCACGGCTAGTTTATGAGTTTGTCACTCATTTTGATCTGACAGCATTGATATAAATGGGCAGGTCCATAAATTTAGCTGCACCATGGTTAATAGAACAAAACGTCGTCGCTGTAATACGTTTTATATCGCCAGCATGTGGCCACGGTGGCATGAGCCATATTGCTTTTTGTGGGCTCCAGTTTGCCCAGGGTCACCGTGTCAGTCTGAAGCAGCGGCAGCAGAGGCACTCTTATTATGTAAAGCGTTTCATTGCTATAGTAGTTGAGCGGTGTTATTTCTGATGGCTTGAGCACCAGAAACAGCAATATCAATGACGCAAGTGAACTTACTGCCATCATCTTCATCAGCAGCATTATTTATCAGGCATACGTTTAGACTACAATTGTGACAACTAGCGGTGACAAGTCCGAGTGAGGTTCTTCCAGGATATTACACAGGGATGCCTCTTGTCTAATCAGAAAAGTAGACTTTGCTATGGTTTCTTATGCCAGAGCTGCTGACTGTATAAAGCTATATTATATTATTAGACTCTCAAAGTTTTCGTTGTGTTCTTTATTGTGTGATATGAAGCAATAAAAAAATATGACGTATGTTTGCATTGCAAAGCTACACATAAAAAAACTATAATTACCAATATTCAGCTCGATTTATTTTGGTTGCTTGTATTATTCATGTATAAAAATCACTGTGTTCTTATTACATAGTTTTGCGGTTAGTTTCTGAATGTTTTGAGAACTAGGGCGTTTTATCGTTCATGATTCGTAAAATTAACATGCAGTGAGTATAATAATATCTACCCAGGCATTATCCCTGTTGTCTACGAGTTAATTCATGAAAAGGAAAGTTTCTATGCGACTTTTCTCCTCTTATACAGAAAGACTTCAATAATAAGTAGACCACTGTGACATTCTTCGGGCTTAGTCTATTTTTCATAATACTCTTTTGTGTCGCTGAGGAAACTGCACAGAGGAGAGACGAGGACTAGTCTGGAATTTCACCCCCTTATTTGTTCTCACTCAGTGTTAACTGCTAGTTAAAAATGTCAGAAAGCTCCAGATGAAGACCGTGGTAAAGCAAAGCAAAGTCTTTTTTTACGACATCTGAAGAAGCGTGTAGGGGGTAAGTCATATATTATAAGCAACATCAACACGTTACATTTTGCATTTAATATCACATTTCATTCAATGTGATATTGAATGGGTAAATTAAACTAGCAGAGCAACGCTAAATGCAGTATCAACAAGAGAATTAAGAAAGCTATCACCTCACCATCCTTATCTTGCCTTGATGCCAGACCAGGGACCTATGTCTATTTCCTCGGCGTAATTAACTATATGCTTAAAATCAATTGTTTCCCGTGCTCAGCCAGGGTCCATGGCTACAAGCAGAGAGAGGCCTATTTTTGCACGTGTGAAAGCAGGAAGCAGTTCTACCTGTCATTCATTAAGTCGACAAAAACTCAATAGAGGGAGAGGGGAAGCTAGATTAGACCTGCTCGTTATACCTGCCGTGCAATTAAGGCTACTTGTTCTACTAATCCACCTGTCTGCTTTGAATATAATTGAACTTGCAGAAGAAATACATGCCTGCATGCCCTATAAAAGCATGCATTTAAAGTCATTGTCCCTGCAACGAGTTATTTTTTTCCCCTAGTTTAAAGTTTCATTAAGTATCAGGGGGAATCTATGAAGTGCCTTGGAGCAGTTGTAATTTTATTCTATGGTTGTAAGGAAATGGAAAGCTGATCTGTCGAGCATATTCTGCTGAAGGGCGTTCCGCGGGAAGTAAAGTGTTGTTGCTTAATCATTGGTCCGAAAGCCCAAATTATCGTGAGCAGCACGTTAATTTCCCTGGTACCCCGACAGGATAGATAGAGAGGGGAGTGAATGAAGAAAAATCTAACTGGAAAGAGGAGGGGGGAAAAAATAGAGAAGGTGAATGTGCGATGTTGTTCTTTACCATCCCCATCTCTCCAATTCTACCGAAAGGGGCCTATAAGTGCTCTGCCCCCTCGACTTGTAGGTGAATCAGTGCGTACTTGAACTGAGAATAGAACTTGACCTTTGCCTTTATGTGTTTTTCCCAATGTTTGTCCAAATCACAATTGGCTTTTCTAAGGGACATGCGCAAGCGTGACACATCCTTTTCAGCTGATGGATGTTCTCAGTGAGAGCGAAGGCTGAGATTCTGAATAGCTTATGGGTGTTTGTAAGTGTTTTGTGTTTGGTAGACGTTTTCTGTAAATATGGAAACTGTCTTTGATATATGGAAACCCAGTGATTGAAATAAGCCTTTATTGAGAGAGAAATGTGTTTTTAATAGCGCTTTTCATATACATTTTCTTGCGCAAAATTCCACGCCCTATATCCTTATTGGCGTTTTTGTCCCAAAAAAACTCAAAATCAAATGATGATTAGCTTCAATACGTTTGTTTAACGATTCAAATTACTCCATACATTTGGGAATTATGTAAATGAAAGCAGTTATCTGTATGTGGTATTTCGGATGGTGTTTATAATGTTTATCTCATTGTCCATTTACTAGTTTAGGGAGATTTTGTGGAGATTACTTACGCGCGCTGATTAGAGGCATCGATAGAAAACATCCCGGATTTGGGATACGGTTATGGTCCACTGTAGAATCGTACTCTCCTTGTTTTGATTGAATAAATGCGTCATTGCATAGAATGTATTGGGCAGAGTGGCCTAAAAAAGTTCTAGCTTGGGCTTAGCTACAAGTTCATTACACACGCGAGGGCGCGCGCACGCGCACGCACATGCAGAGAGAGAGAGAGAGAGAGAGAGAGAGAGAGAAAGAGAGAGAGAGAAACCTGATGATTGCCCTAGTAATTCAAACGAAGCACCACTGAAAGCTGACACTAGACACATAAAAGCAGCTCCATAGAATTAATATTTGGGTCAGGATGCCGTATGAAATACGCAGGCCAGCAGGGAATGAAAACATCTCAGGAATTCCCTATCAAGTGAATAGCCGTTAAAATGATACCACTGATTATAAGTTTACGAGGCGTCTGTGATATATGGAGACGTCACCGTCGTACCGTTTTACTGGCGGTAGAACCAGTGTCAAGTTTGTTCATTCAACTTGAACAGAGGTCTTAAGAAACTCCTTTTGAATCAATAAGATCCGTACACAAAGATATGTGACCTACTCCAAAATCCGAAATATTATGACTAAATCTGGCCCCATCAATCATGTTCTCTGACTTATTGCCGTTTCTTAGCACTGCTAAAAAGATTTAAAAAGCATGTCCAAAAAGCATTTCTCATAACTTTGTTCTTTTCAAACTGTTGATCAAAAGGCCTGAAATTTGTGTCGTGAAGATGTACATTGTTGAGGTGACAACCTGACAATGCATTAAAAAGCCTGTCGACTAGAAATGTCAGTGGATGAAGGGCTGAGAGGGAGTGGGTGGGGTGGTGAAGGCAGGAGTTGGGGGTGGGGGTGTTGAATTTAGAGGATTTTTTTTTGCACGATGTAGCCTACATGGATTTTCTGATTTGGCGCAGCAGCCAACACTAACCCAACGCAACCTCTGCTTCTCTGTGAAGGTTATAACGGACGCATTCTATAACAGGTGTAATAAATCAAACTTCTCTGTGTGTAGGTGTTTGCGTGTGTCCACGATTGTGCCTCTATGCATGAGTGCAGCAGGGAAAGATCGAGCCAGGAAGAGAGAGCGTTAGTGAGAGGGAGGGAGAGGGTAGACTGGCCTCTCTCTTTCAAGCCCAAACTCATTGTCTGCTTTAGTGGCCTACAGTAGAGCGCCACGGCGGCACAACCTGCTGCTTTAACAAAGAGTTGAGACGCTGAAAGGCAGCTGAAGTGACTTGAGCGCGGACATCAACAGAATCAACAATATTTGTATTCATTTGAGAAATGAGGGGTTTGAGTAACAAGACAAAACCAAACAAAGAACAAAAAGCCCGACCATGAATACTGGCATTGTCCGTTGCTTTTGGATTCTGATTCACCATATCATAACCCCCGCGAAGAAGAAAACATCAATATTCCAAAGGAAGGCACATGTTTCTATGGAAAACTAAAGAATTTCAGGGCACAACAGATCTTGTGTAGAAAATAAGAAGGAGAAATAAAGGAGATCAAAGGGAACGCTCTTGGGAGCGTGGATGCGTCTGTGAAGCAAAGATAGACGATGTTGACTTTTAAGTACTTGGCAAGATTTGATGCTTTCGCCCCAGTCCCGTTTCCAAGGCAGTCTTCAAAGAGCGACTGAAGCAGGCGTATAGTCTACTCCCTCATCAGTCAACAGAGTACGAGGGACTGAATGAACTTTTGACTACATGTCATCGAACAATTGCCACAATCGTAGTGAGTCTATAACAATTATAGTAACAATAAAACATTTACAATAGAAATAATGTTAGTAAAAGGCTAAAAAACAAACAGAGGTGGTCGAATATGGTATAAGGTATGGGAGTATTTATACAGCGCTATTCACTTTTGTGTCACTTTGAAATGATTGCTATTAGAACCCACATTTATCCAAGCCAAGTATGTATTTCACACAACGAAGGGGAGCTGTTTGGATTGGGCATGAATCCTTGCACCATAGTAAAAAAAAAAAAAAAATAGTACGGTTAAGCTCATTTACATTGTGTGTTTAGCATTCAATGAAAATACAATAGCTTACGCTAAGGTAGACCACGGGAAATTATTTTTTAAAGCCCAGGTTTTGTATTATTTAGATTTTATGGATTTTTAATCGTGAAAGGCAAATCCATTTCCAGATGCGAACTCCTGCATCCATTTTAGTAACATAGCCTACTCTAGATTGATCCATTGATGGACAATGCTTTCTGTACCCATGAGGAGTTGGACACGCACATGTAGAAAGCACTGAGACGGAGGTTGTAGGTAAACACGAGAGTCGGACCTCAACAGCTGTCCTGCCCACTATTGTGCGCTGAGACGGACCGAACCCTCCCTCGTTGTCCACTCGGCAGAACAGTGCCCAAACCGAGTGGAGTGCCCAACATGAATAGACTCCAATGTAATTAGTCAGTCAGTCCGCTGTCCTTCCGTTCAGCGGACTGGAAATACTGTAGAAAATGGAAACGTGTAGTAAAGGTGATTTAAAAGAAAAGAATAAAGCCAGAAACAGGTTTTGGCCAATTCTCAGCAAAATTATGATTTTAGATGCGAGTTAGACTAAAGAGGTCTTCAGATCAACTTTCAAACTTATACAATAAATAAATAAACAAATAAATAGATAAAATAGTGCAATTTACATGTGTAATTCAGACCCCGAGACTGCAAAATGACGAGGTTAAACAAACTATCTATGTGCCTAAAAGCCGAATAAAAGTAGTATTTTATACACTATTTTATAATGTTTACAGTAAAATGTAATGCAACCTTAATTCATGCATGGTGGACAATGATAATGGCATTTCTGACATCTTAATAAAGTTAATGCCGTGTTGTCTTAACACTTTTCAAGCTGCATGTCTGGCATCTGTCATATAGCAATTTAGCAATTAATTAGAGAACAATGACTAGCAAAACATAGACAAATTCAAGGGTGTTAAAAGCAGAAAATTACGGTCACTTTAGTCACTGCGGTCAACGCTTACGAGGTCTCAGTGCAAGGAGAGAATCTGTTTAGAGACTTCCTAACTTCTCGCCTGCAGCAATAAACAAACACAAACAAACACTAACTGTTCCACGCTCAATTTAACGGGGTTGCACGTTTACCCTGAGCGCTCACGCCATTGGAGCCCATGAAGATGTGTTAAAGACGACAGCCGAATCCGTGGTCAGGATTGTTTTACTGACATAGAAATTCTGACAATGGCAACAGTTCTAAAAGTATAAGATCATAAACAGTAGTCTATTATTTAACTATATAAACCTTTGCATAACACTGGTATGCTAACCATTAAACCATTACAATCTCTTACAAAATATCTGAATTTGCTGTGCTTTAGGACGCCTTGATATCAATTTCATCATTATTTTGATATGAATTACTGCCTAATTTCTGGTATATACAATGTATCCATGAAACATGACACATTTTCTTTCTCTCTCAAATAAATGTAGTTGTCAGAATTCCTGATTTTGTTTTATTTGTAGTATTTTGTTAAACAACTGCAAAGTGCATCTGTATCAATTGACAGTTCAGCTTTAGATT